>NC_069502.1:1099519012-1099886512 GCF_027579735.1 Bombina bombina | reverse complement strand
GATGGCCAGCTTACAAGTGGCACATTAACTGTTACTCATGAGCAATAAGGGGTTTATCACGGGTTTTTGTGAACTTAAATATACTGTAAAATAAATAGATATATTCTATGGATTATTTAGAATATGTTACAGTATATTTATTCAGTTTTTATTAACATTTTTATTAACATTTTATATGTAATATTTCAATAACGTGCCTTAAGAATTCTAAGGGTTCATGTGTTAAGATCTAAATTGAGAAACGTGATGTGCAAAATTTATATTTTATATTCCTATCTCTTTCATATAGAAAATAATGTAATTTTAATTATTAAAAAATATGTATCTATATATCTGATACATAAAAACATATGTATAGATATCTAGACATATATATTGGAGCCCTTTGCAGTTAAGAAGCTGAAAACATGAAAAATCTAATTTATGCAATATTCATATTTAATTCATATTTACTGTAAATATTTTACATTCCACATGGGGAATGTGTTCTATGTATTTAAATTAGATATTCATATATATATATATATATATATATATATATATATATATATATATATACACACAGGTATATAAATATATATATGTATATATATATATATATGTACATATATATATCTATACCAAAATATAATTGTATATACACGTTTTACCTCTTAAGCAGATTGGAATCAGAATTGGCTGAGCAAACTTAAGGAAGAAGTTGATAAATATGAAAATGATCTGATAACATTCAAGAATCGAAAATTAGAGGATGTTACACAGGATTACAAGAACAAGAGTGTGTATCGTTGGCAGATGAGCCCGGATGAAAGAAGCACATATAGAGCGAGCAGACCCTGGCACCAGAGATATAACCATTCTAGACCACTCGGAACGGTAGACAGCTCTGGGAACAGTTCGGATTCGGACAACACCACTAGGACACCAACTGACATGGCTGGACAACAAAGTGGAATGCAAACTCGCTCATAAAACGGGGGGACCCATACCCGGAGGGGGGCTTTAAGCCGCCCACCAAGACCACCCAGGAGGGGCAGGTACATGAGGAGCTGATCATCAACCTTAGTGGACACATCCTCACAGAGTGTCCTGAACAAAGGTTTATCATTCATTCCTACAACTAAACCTGATGCCTTCAATTTATATGTGGATGTACAACAATTCACACGTTCTCTTAGACTTAAAGAGCACTTTGGCACATCTACCAATGAAGAACCTACATCAGTCTTTAGGGGTAAAAGCACATATGACCCCAACAGTAACAACTCCTCTATCAAAACGTTTTCAAGACTACTATGGCAGAAGAGCGAGGAGAGCTGCAATACTCATACTCTACACAGACACAACTTGACATCTAAAGAAAGAAAAGCACTCAGTGACCTACAGAATGACACCAATATTGTATTGAGAGAGGCGGACAAGGTTGGTGCTGTGGTCATACAGGGAGTGCAGAATTATTAGGCAAATGAGTATTTTGACCACATCATCCTCTTTATGCATGTTGTCTTACTCCAAGCTGTATAGGCTCGAAAGCCTACTACCAATTAAGCATATTAGGTGATGTGCATCTCTGTAATGAGAAGGGGTGTGGTCTAATGACATCAACACCCTATATCAGGTGTGCATAATTATTAGGCAACTTCCTTTCCTTTGGCAAAATGGGTCAAAAGAAGGACTTGACAGGCTCAGAAAAGTCAAAAATAGTGAGATATCTTGCAGAGGGATGCAGCACTCTTAAAATTGCAAAGCTTCTGAAGCGTGATCATCGAACAATCAAGCGTTTCATTCAAAATAGTCAACAGGGTCGCAAGAAGCGTGTGGAAAAACCAAGGCGCAAAATAACTGCCCATGAACTGAGAAAAGTCAAGCGTGCAGCTGCCAAGATGCCACTTGCCACCAGTTTGGCCATATTTTAGAGCTGCAACATCACTGGAGTGCCCAAAAGAACAAGGTGTGCAATACTCAGAGACATGGCCAAGGTAAGAAAGGCTGAAAGACGACCACCACTGAACAAGACACACAAGCTGAGCCGTCAAGACTGGGCCAAGAAATATCTCAAGACTGATTTTTCTAAGGTTTTATGGACTGATGAAATGAGAGTGAGTCTTGATGGGCCAGATGGATGGGCCCGTGGCTGGATTGGTAAAGGACACAGAGCTCCAGTCCGACTCAGACACCAGCAAGGTGGAGGTGGAGTACTGGTTTGGGCTGGTATCATCAAAGATGAGCTTGTGGGGCCTTTTCGGGTTGAGGATGGAGTCAAGCTCAACTCCCAGTCCTACTGCCAGTTTCTGGAAGACACCTTCTTCAAGCAGTGGTACATGAAGAAGTCTGCATCCTTCAAGAAAAACATGATTTTCATGCAGGACAATGCTCCATCACACGCGTCCAAGTACTCCACAGCGTGGCTGGCAAGAAAGGGTATAAAAGAAGAAAATCTAATGACATGGCCTCCTTGTTCACCTGATCTGAACCCCATTGAGAACCTGTGGTCCATCATCAAATGTGAGATTTACAAGGAGGGAAAACAGTACACCTCTCTGAATAGTGTCTGGGAGGCTGTGGTTGCTGCTGCACGCAATGTTGATTGTGAACAGATCAAAACACTGACAGAATCCATGGATGGCAGGCTTTTGAGTGTCCTTGCAAAGAAAGGTGGCTATATTGGTCAGTGATTGGTTTTTGATTTGTTTTTGAATGTCAGAAATGTATATTTGTGAATGTTGAGATGTTATATTGGTTTCACTGGTAAAAATAAATAATTGAAATGGGTATATATTTGTTTTTTGTTAAGTTGCCTAATAATTATGCACAGTAATAGTCACCTGCACACACAGATATCCCCCTAAAATAGTTATAACTAAAAACAAACTAAAAACTACTTCCAAAACTATTCAGCTTTGATATTAATGAGTTTTTTGGGTTCATTGAGAACATGGTTGTTGTTCAATAATAAAATTAATCCTTAAAAATACAACTTGCCTAATAATTCTGCACTCCCTTTACAGGACTACATCAACTATAGAAAAGAGGTGATGAGACAACTGGATGATAAAGACACCTATAACACTCTTAGGGGGCCCCACAACAACTATTTGATAACAACCTAATTGATAAGGGTACAAGCAAATATATGACAACAGCATTTCCTAGGATACCGGTACTGTACATGCTTCCTAAAGTCCATAAAAGCATCACAGGGTGAGAGTTCCGGGGGAGGAGCTTGTGTGCAAGGCCAGGTGAGCACCTGCTCCATACATGCCTTCAAGCCGTTGGCGGCACTTATCCGCGCTGAAAGCTCTAGTCCTTGGGCAGTTTGTTTAGCTTGCTTACAAACGCTACCGGAGCTCCATCAAGTGCATCACCATCGCACTTTTGAGATATATCACACATTTTCAACAGACATATCCTGTTCCTGGTTCTGAATTACCTGAAGTTGTGAACACTATTTCCCTGACTAGACGCTATATCAGGACGGGATAAAATAGTCTGCTGGCTTTCATCCCTTTTTTCTTTCCCTTTTCCCACGGAAGCCTTGAGAGGGGGTACAAACGACTTTTTATAATATCTTCTTTTCAATCTGAGCTTACCCTAGGTACTACCGAAGTATTGAAATACTCTGCTACATCTTTGGGGCAAAAGAAATCTCGACTTGCATTAGTTACGTTTTAGGGACACAGAGATACCGACAAAATCACAAAGCGAGCGGACATTCCTGGTATCAGTTCTTACCTGGTTAGACGATACCTATTTGGAAGTTTCATCTGATACCCCGGGATCGCTTCTGAGGCGGACTCTCTTCTGCACACCTCTCGAGCCGGGCGGTGCTCCTCCCCCCCCCACCGATGCTGCGAGAGGGGGAGGTGTGGGGAATACTGCTCACACACTGCTGCCTAAACACGCCGCACGCCTGGCTCGTTTGCTATACTCCTTCCAGAGCCTCAAATGCAGGCTGACTTGGCCTCATCAGCCTGAAAGTATTCATCCAAGGATCTAAAAACTTCACTCCTGTACTTACCCTCCCACCGATGTTGCGAGAGGAAGGCTCCTGAAAGCAGTTTCAAAGGTAAGCTCAGTTGTACCCCCACGAAGGCGTGGGAGCCGACATTATCCTACTCTCCACGGGAAAAGTCTTGTAAATAATTGCACCATTAGCCCTGATATCTGAAAAGAAAAGTGTTCGCTACACAGCTCACCTCTCGCTAGAAGTGGACTGAAGCATAAAAGTTTAATATCTGATTGCAAAGACTCTCCAACATACGCTAACATTTGCAACAATTTTGACTCTCTGGCACTATAGAGACTATTGTATCTTTGATTTTGGTTGTTTCTTTTTTAGGAAATAGTAACATTTTGATGTTGAAGTCTTACAGATTATATATTTTTAATATGCTTTTTTCTATGAATTAACAGGATATATTGTTTGGTTTTCCCCTGACTGCATAAGAGTGAAAAGTGGAAAATCATTGATATTAGATTAATCCAATTGCTTATTCTAAATTTGAATCCTCCTAACATTGATCAGCCACATATATTGATAACTAAATCTATGTTCTGATCTATTTTTCTGTTTAACAACAAAACTAAAGTTTAACATTGTATCTTGGTTACTTATGCTATTGGCTGATCTTGATACACCTTAAGTACTAAGATTTAAAAATTTAGATAAATTAATATCTGGTTCATACTTGTATGCCTTAGATTACATTTAATATAATCTGAAAACCCTTGACTGATAGGTTACATTGTTTATAACCCCCTCTCCTAAAAACTCCTTTGAACTACAAACTCATAATCCAATTGTACTTGTTGTTCTCTCCTCCTTTAAATTTTACTGACTCTATAAACCTCACCAAAGCATAATCTTAACACACTGAATAGGCTTTTCTGCTGAAAAAGTACAAACTTCCCTAGCTGACTATCACAGCTGCCCTAAATCCCTCACATAAAAAAAAAAAAAAGGGATGTGTTTTGTGTATCTCACAGCAACCTAACCCTATTTCACATTTTCCCGTCAAAGGGAAAAGAGAAACAAAAATACTACTGAAATCACAGCAGATATACATACCCCCACTGTTAATCCTCTACAGTCGGGTGACATGCTAGACATTCAAGCTTTAGTAGCTAACATTTCTGATGCACTGACTCCAAAATTCGATTCTCTCAAATCAGAAATTAAACAGGATATTATATCCCTATCAAATGAATTTAAACAGTTCTCTCCTGGCTCTCTGAGGTAGAACAGAGAACCTCGGATTTGGAGGATCTGACACTAACTCAGAACTCTAAGTTGGAAATGCTAAATATATCCCTGTTAAAAGCACAGAGTAAACTAGAGGATCTTGAAAATCGCACTAGGAGAAACAACTTTAGAGTAGTTGGAGTCCCGGAAGACAAACAATATGATGATTTGCACAAATTACTAACTGTTACCATTCCTCAATTGCTAAAAATTCCACAGTCTCAATCACAATTTACACTAGAGAGAGTACATCGGATAGGCCCATATATCACTGATATAGAAAGTACCAGGACCAAACCTAGGCCCATTATCGCGAAAGTCTTAAACTTTCAGGACAAAATTACACTTTTACATTATTACCGCAAACATCAGCCTATATACTTAGGAGAGGCAAAAATCATGATCTTTCAAGACTTTTCTGCAGAAACAGCTGCTAAAAGAAGAGAACTAGCTCCAATTTGCACAAAACTAATAAAGCATAACATCAAGGCCACAATAATCTATCCAGCTAGACTCAAAATTTCCATTAATGACCAAACACACTTTTTTGACTCAGCCAAACAGGCTGAGAAATTCTGCACTGAGACCTTCCCAGCAGAAAATTTAGGAGCAGGGTCCATTGTCACACTGTCTTGAAATTGCACGCATTAAGATGCTTTGAATAACCATAACAATATTTTAAAATGTATAACTATGGATTTATCAAATGTTGTGATACTTTTTTTTTTCTTTTTTCTTTTTGGGTTAGGAACAAAATTGGGTTACAGATTGGTGAACTCTCCCCCTTCTCTCTCCCCCCCCCCTTTTTTTTTTTTTTTTTCTCTTTCCCTTTTTTTTAATTAAAAATGCCATCTGCTTTTAAAGTCACCTCTTGGAATATAGGAGGTATCACATCTCCTATTAAACGTAAGTCAATTGTCTCACAGCTAAGAAAAATAAATTCCGACATTGCCTTCCTGCAGGAGACACACTTAAAGATGGAAGAAGTTCTCAAACTCAAAACCTCCTGGGTTAATGAGGTGTTAGCCTCCCCGAGTGTTCAAAGGAAAGGAGGGGTAGCAATATTATTGGGGAAAAGGCTAAAATACCAAGTTCTTAATACCCTCGCTGACTCAGAGGGGAGATTCCTATTTGCAAAAGTCAAAATAGCTAACATAATTTATACATTTTGTAATATCTATGCTCCCAATATTTTTAGCTCTTCTTTCTGGGATACCCTTTATGCTAAATTAATTACATATAGAGAAGGTTACCTAATCCTCGGAGGGGACCTAAATATGGCGCCCCAACATCCCCTAGATAGATTAAGGCATGAGAATGCTCTTTCTAGAACTAAAAGAGATAAACTAGAAACAAAAATGTATTTAAAACTTTATCAGATTCTTGGAGTTAGAGACATATGGAGAATCCAAAATCCAGACTCCAGGGAATTCTCTTGCATTTCTAAGGCACATAAATCCTTATCAAGAATTGATGTAATTCTCTTAGATGAAAGACTCTGCACGTCAAGAGTGCTTACCGGAATTCTCCCTATTTGCATCTCAGACCATGCCCCGATTTTTCTAGAGCTTTACCCCAATAACCTTACTCCAAGATATTCTAGGTTCTTTTTCCCAACATATATAGCTTCTGACCTTAAATTTAAAAACTGGCTCAGTTCTAAATTTCAAGAATTTATCTCTTTTAATCAGGAATACGTAAATCGTCCGATTATCCTATGGGAAACAGCCAAAGCGGTACTGAGAGGGGAGATCCTAGCTTACACTATTAATAGGACAAAGAAATCAAAACACAGGGAAAAAGAAATGATAAAATCTATTTCTAATTCATACAACTCGTATCTGTTAAATAAAACTGCAAGAAACTGGTTAAGATATACCCAAGCATTAAAAGAGAGGGATGCTTTTTTACTTTATAAAACTACTCAGAAGGACTTGAAACTTCAAGCAAAACTTTACAGGTATGGAAGTAAAACCGGAAAAATCCTGGCTAAATTAGTAAAAACTAGTAAAACTTCTTCATTAAGAGAGTCTTTAAAGTTAGAAGAGAAAAATGTATCATCCTCAGAAGAAATCATCCAGGTTTTTACAAACTATTATCAGGACCTATATTCTTTAAAACAATCAAATCTTTCTGAGCAAGAATCATTCTGGCAAAATATTGTTGTTCGTACATTAACTCCTGATCTAATTGAATTTCTCAATAATCCCATATCTGAAATAGAGATTAATAGAGCAATTCAAGACCTTGCCTCAAACAAAGCCTCAGGCCCGGATGGCCTTCCTAACGAATTCTATAAGATATTATCAATGGAGATCTCATCTTACCTTGCTTCGGTCTATAATGACATATATATAAAGGGTATTACTCCGCCACTTAGCTTTGCAGCCTCATATACCACCTTAATTCTTAAACCAAGAAAAGAGCCGGACAAAAAAGAATCTTATAGGCCCATAGCACTGCTCAACTTTGATTATAAAATAATGGCCTCAATCTTAGCTTCAAGGCTTCAGTTGCTTCTTCCTAAGATTATTCATCCTGATCAAGCAGTCTTTTTACATAATCGTAATTCTTCAGCAAAGATTAGGGAACTCTTCTTAACTATAGACCATTTTTCTAGAGGAGGGGGAGGAGAGGAGGGAAAGGGGGACACTTTAGATGCTGCAATTATTTCAATCGATGCTGAAAAAGCATTCGACTCAGTTCATTTTGATCATCTCACTCATTCTCTCCAGCAATTCGGCTTTATTGGTAACTTTCTTAGCTTTGTTAACAACCTCCACAAATCTGCCTCCACTAGGATGATAGTTAATGGCAAACTCTCTCCTAACATTTTTCTTCAAAGAGGAACGCGTCAGGGGTGCCCCCTTTCTCCTCTTCTCTTCGACATTTCCATCAAACCGCTGGCCATATATGTTAGACAACACCTTAATGGTATTAAGATCGGTAAGAAAGAGATGAAAATTGCACTATATGCGGATGATATCTTAATTTATATCTCTGACACCCGTAACAATATCCCGAAATTAATTTCACTTATTAAAAAATTTGGTTCCTTTTCAGGTTATAAAGTAAATACTACAAAATCTGAACTCATATGGATTAAACAACCCAAGGATCCCCCACTGGATATGCCATTTAAGTTAGTGGATGATTCCTTTACTTATCTAGGCATCACAGTATCCTCCAACCCAGACGAATGGTATAATCTTAACATTCTCCCAGTACTGAAGAAAATTAAGGAGGACTTAAAAAAATGGCAAGGTGTTCCCCTTTCTCTTTCGGGTCGAATTGCTCTTTATAAAATGATTTGCCTCCCGAAACTATTATATGTCCTACAAAATATCCCTGTGATTCTCAAGGGAAAAGATATTCTCCTTCATAATATGGTGTTGAGGAAATTTATTTGGCAAAACAAGAAACCTAGAATTTCCTTACCTAAACTTTCTCTCCCCAGAAAATATGCAGGACTGGCTTTGCCAGACATTAAAATATACAATTACGCTTTTTTGGCTCGCCTAATTATGGACTGGATACTTGAGAAGGATTATGTTACCAACAATGAACTTGAGAAAAATATAACAAACCCTTTTGATCCCTCTGCAATCATCCATTGCACTGCTTCCTCTCTCCCCAGAGAACTTAAAAACCTGAAAACCATATTTACTCCATTACAGGCTTGGTGGAAAGTCTGTAAACTCCTCAAAATAAAGCATAAAGTATCCAAATTTATCCCTCTAACTGGTAATCCCTTTTTTCCAGCAGGAATTCAGACATCTCAATTTCAGAAGTGGAAAGCTTCGGGTCTAAATAAAGTTTCTCAATTACTAGACCTAGATAGAAAATGTATAAAGTCTTTTGGCTCTTTGAGAGAGGAATTTAGTCTCTCCCATAAAGAATTCTTTGCATACCTACAAGCAAGACATTATGCTATGAGTCTTGTCGACGAATTCGGCTGGAACTGGACAATGGGACCCATGGAGAAATGGTTAACATTAGCTAAAAACGGTCTTACGGCAATTTCCCCTATTTATTCTGATTTAAGTTCCTTAAAACGTGTTCCTGACATGGAAAACATCACTACCAAATGGGGGGCAATCTTGCAACAAAATTTGGAAGAAAGTAATATAGTTGAACTCTCAATCACTGAGGTTTCACAAATTACTCTCTCATCCTCCTGGAGAGAATCTCATTTAAAACTTTTACGCATGACCTTTTTTACTCCTGAGAAAGGTTTCAGATGCAGAAGCCTAGATTTCAACTGCTGTCCCAGATGTTCGCTCCCTGCGGCTAATCTCATGCATATGTTCTGGGATTGTCCAGTTATCCAACAGTTTTGGATGAAAATACAATTTTGGCTTGGCACAATGGGGATCTCCCCACCAACTCTACTACCATTAGATATTGTATTTCTCCAAAAGTATGCAGAAGGCCAATCGGCAAATATTAAAATTATCAACCTAGTTATCTTGGCTGTGCGATATTTGATTTTAAAAAAGTGGAAATGTAGGGCAACCCCCTGTATCCAGGAGGTAAAAAATTGTCTCAAGAAACAATGTATTCTGGAACAGATTGACACTAATCTTAACGATGAAAATGATGTTATTAAATTTAAAAAAAAATGGTCAATCTTTATCCAAAATCTATCACTATCTGAAATTGAATATATAATCTACCCATTTAGAAATACAGAACTGGTATTACTTGGACTTTGGCACTAGCCTATTGTAGATATCTGGAAAAATGTTTTTTGTTTTTTTTTTCTTCGTGGGGAGGGGGGGGGGAGAGAGGGGAAAATAAAAGAAAATTCCAACAATAGGTGCACACGCAATTTGATAATTCATTTACTTTTACTTTTTTTTTTTTTTTGTTCAAATCATGAAGGTATATCAAAGACTGGTATATTAGAATATTATGTGTTGTTGGTTACTCTTGAACATTGTTTTCATTATATTTACATAAATCTGTACTATGTAAATTTACCTTGAGACACCTTTGTTGGAAACAAACTAAATAAATAATAAATAAAAAAAAAAAAAAAAGCATCACAGATCCCCCAGGGAGACCAATCGTTTCTGCGATTGGATCCCTACTTCAACCAATCTCCACATATGTTGACTATATATTACAACTTATGGTCCGGAATATACCTTCTTTCCTACTGGATTCAGCGGCCATGATTAGACTACTATTAGAATTACCACCATTGACGGATGAAGTTCTGCTGGTCACATTGGACGTGACCAGCCTATATACTGTCATACCACATCAGGAGGGAATAGCAGCAACCAGGACACAACTGGCCAGATACCCCTATATTGGCCCTCCAGCAGAAGCGGTCTGTGAAATGTTAAGACTGTGCTTGGAACTCAATTACTTTCGTTTCGAACGTACATTCTACTTGCAAACAGCCGGAATGGCAATGGGGTCAAACATGGCCCCATCATATGCCAATTTGTTCATGGCAGAATTGGAGAACGGAGGTACTGAATTATTTCATGACCCTAGAATCCATCTATTCAAGAGATATATATAGACAATCTGTTTTTACTATGGCAGGGCACTGAAGACGAGTTACTACAGTGGTTTGAAGAATTAAACGGAGTCCATCTCACTGTGAAATTCAAAATGGCATATGACAGGGAATCGGTGGATTTCCTAGACATAAGAATCATCCGACAGGGGGAGACATTGATTACCACCCTCTTTAGCAAGCCCACAGACAAGAACTCGCTTCTATGTTCCTCTAGTTGCCATCTGTCATGTATATCCCTTTAAATCCTGTATCTGAACCCTATAAAAGTCTCCTCCCCCAACCTCTCTTTGCTTAGTATTGTCTTCTGTTACCTGGATCACATTAACTACTGTCTAAGTAGTTCAGCTAAGCCTCCACTTAATTTACCATCTCTCCTTTGTCAGCTGTAACCTGGAAAACAACCACTGCTGCAGCATTAAGCTCTCTCTGCCCTGACAGTCTGAAGTAAGAGCTTCTGTTAAGGTAATCTTTACCTCTCCTTTCACAGGCAAATTCCTGGATACCCTGCTGGAATTGTAAGTTTTACCTTCCTTACTGGCACCTCCTCCTGCTCTCCAGCACTTCCTGACTCAGTCTGCAAGCTGTTACACAGAAACGGATTTCACAGCACCTCTCTCTGTCTCTTATCACACTGTAGCTGCCAAACGAACTGCAACTCCTGGGGTGAGATTACTTTAAACTTGTTTTTTAAAACTCTGCACATTTGCCTTGCAAGACTTGATTTATATATTGCCTGCATTCTCTAGACATTCCTGTAATTAATCCTGAACTTGCTGCATCTGTTTATAAAGAGACTGCACCATTGTTTCTGATATCCATATTAACTGGAATACAAATAATCTGCAATATTGAGTGTGATTGATTCATTTTATCCTGTCTGTTGATAACTTTGCTACACTGGGAGTGTTTGTTATACCTTGCTATTTGGAGTGGTTACAGCTCAAAGCACCAATATTTAAAGAGACAGTTTGCAATCTCTGCAACATATTGCTGCTATTCCCTTTTGGGCCCTCAGTCTATGAGCAGAACAGGGATTATTTTATTAATTCCGCTATTTTGTGAGACTGAGTGGAACTTGAACCTAATTCCCAATTCTTAATAGAGTCCAGGTATTACAAAATACTAAGCCATAAAAGGAATTATAATGGAAATAGCAGACCTTACAAATAAGGTGAATGCTCTCACTCAGAATATGGATCTCTTAATACAGGGGATAAGAGAGATCCAATCTGAGAATCAATATTTACGTACTGTAATCAGAGATCATATTGATAAAAGACCTTCAGTATCTGAGACTCAGCCTGAACCTCAGGTTTGTCCCCCTGAAAGGTTCACAGGTGATAGGAACTCTTTCAGGGAGTTTAAAAACTCCTGTTTGTTATATTTTTCACTCAAACCTAAAACATATCCCACTGATCGTATCAAGGTTCTTACCGTGATATCATATCTTAAAGGGGAACCTAAAACTTGGGCTACTAATTTTTTCAAAACCAACGATCCAGTGTTGGATTCACTTCAGTTGTTCTTTGATAAAATGTCTTTTCTCTATGAAGACAAGAACAAACAGAGCACCGCTGAGATAGCCCTTAAAGCTCTAAAACAGAACAAACGCCCTGCTGAAGATTACATTTCAGATTTTAAAAGATGGGCACCTGACACCCTCTGGAATGAGGCAGCTCTATTTTTCCAGTTTCGCCAAGGGTTATCAGATCTAATAAAGGATGAACTAGCCCGGGGTTCTATGCCAACCACTCTGGATGCCCTTATGACCCAAGTGGTTACTATTGATCGCCGTCTAAGAGAACGCAGACATGAAAAAGCTCCCACAGAACATACTTGGAAAAGGCCTCCCACATCTGCTTATCCAAACCCCACTCTACGTTTGGATGAACCAATGGAAGTGGCCTTTACTAAAGGACCACTTTCCGCTGAAGAGAAAAATAGAAGAAGGATAAACAATTTATGTTTATATTGTGCAGCAAAGACACATTCTGTCAAAGAATGCCCAAGTCTTCTTAAACAGAAGGGTAAGAGAAATTCTAGTAACATTATCTGTACAAATAGCACATTTTCTAATACTCATTGTAATCTCTCTGTTACTCTACAGTGGGAAACCCAAAGAATACAGACCCAAGCAATTATTGACTCTGGAACTTTTGGTAATTTAATAGATAAGTCTTTCACAGAGTTGTATGATATTCCATTAATAAAAAGAGGTGATTCACTTGCCATCCGTGTTATAGATGGTTCTTTTATTTCATCTGGGCCAATCACTCACCATACCACACCTCTTCTAATGACCACTACTTCAGGTCATAGGGAACATGTTACCTTTGATGTTATAGCCTCTCCTCTTTTTCCTATTGTACTAGGCTTACGGTGGTTACAAACACACAAACCACATATTGTGTGGAATACTTCAGAGGTAAACTTTGTTTCTGAGTATTGCACTAACACGTGTTTTACATCCACACATATTCTTCAGACCATGTCAGAACAACATCTTATTCCTGACTGTTATTCTGACTACTCAGATGTATTTGATAAAGTAGAAGCAGAGAGGTTACCACCTCATAGATCATATGACTGCCCAATAGAGCTCCTACCAGGTTCTGATATTCCTTATGGGCATATATATCCACTGTCAGAACCAGAGCTAGTACATTTAAAACAATACCTTGATGATAACCTAAGAAAGGGCTTTATTAGGCCCTCTACGTCACCCGCTGGGGCAGGTATGTTTTTTGTTCGTAATAAAGACGACACCTTAAGACCTATAATTGACTATAGGGAACTGAACAAACGAACCAAGAAAAACAGATACCCGCTACCCCTCATACCTGAAATAATAGAACGACTTCATGCAGCTATGATATTTACAAAACTTGACCTAAGAGGGGCATACAATTTAATAAGAGTAAAAGCTGGACATGAATGGCTGACTGCGTTTAGAACAAGATATGGATTGTTTGAGTATACGGTCATGCCGTTTGGGCTATGTAATGCCCCAGCGACATTTCAGAGTTTCATCAATGACTTGTTTCGTGACCTTTTGGATGTGTATATGATTGTGTACCTTGATGACATACTCATTTACTCTAAAACATTAGACCAACACATATCACATGTTAGAACTGTGTTACAGCGACTGAGACAAAACTCATTGTTTGCCAAACCAGAAAAATGTATCTTTAATACTGATACTATCTCTTTCTTGGGATACCATATATCTCCTCAGGGCATACAGATGGAGAATAAAAAGGTAGAGGCTATAGCATCATGGCCCATTCCCAAAACTAAGAAAGATGTACAGTGTTTTATTGGATTTTCAAACTTTTATAGAAAATTCATAAAAAATTTCTCTCTAATAGCTAAACCCTTAACTGCTCTCACAGGTTCCCATACTCCATTTTTATGGACATCACAGGCTAATACAGCATTTAATAAATTAAAGAAAGCTTTTACTACCGCACCTATCCTTAAATTTCCTGATCCCCAATTACAATATGTCTTGGAAGTGGACGCGTCAGATTATGCCTTGGGAGCTATTTTGTCCCAACGTATGTCTCCTAAAGATCCTCTTCACCCAGTTGGATTTTTCTCAAGAATTATGACCAGTTCTGAAGTCAACTATCCGATTGGTGAGAAAGAGCTCTTGGCAATTAAGAGCTCACTAGAATTTTGGAGACACCTACTTGAGGGCACCAAATATCCTATACTAATTTACACGGACCACAAAAACCTAGAGTATCTAAAAACTAATAAGACCTTGTCTGCACGCCAGATTAGATGGAATTTGTTCTTCTCCAGGTTTGATTATAATATCACATTCCGTCCTGGAAGTAAAAACGGAAAGGCCGATTCTCTGTCGAGGAAAGATCCAAGACCCACCTTTGCTGTTCCCGAGTCAACCGTAATACCTCAAGAGAGGTTCATCGCTTTAAGTATCGATTCTTCAACTCAGTTAAGACTAGCCCAACAACAAGATCAAGATCTGCCTACTAGCATCCTTGAGAAAGGTAAAGATGACCTATATTATCACCAAGGAAAGGTATATGTACCTTTACAACTTCGTACTGAAATACTCAATTCAACACATAACTCAATTGTATCTGGACATCCTGGTATACATAAAACAACTGAATTACTTAGACGAGACTTCTGGTGGCCTGCTATGAATTCTGATGTTACTAACTTCATTAAGTCCTGTGATACCTGTGCTAAAGTCAAAAACGACAGAGCACATCCTTATGGTTTCCTCATGCCTCTACCCATACCAAATAAACCATGGAAGGACATTGCAATGGATTTCATTGTAGAATTACCTCCGTCAAACAACCATAGTTGTATAATGGTTGTAGTGGACTTATTTACAAAGATGGCACATTTTCTCCCATCACATTCGCTACCCACTGCTTCAAAAACTGCTCAACTTTTTCTCACACATATTGTCAGATTACATGGTCTTCCGGATACCATCACTTCAGATAGGGGTTCGCAATTTACCTCCAAGTTCTGGACCCAGCTTTGCCACATTCTAAAAATTCAACCTCGGCTCAGCACTTCCTATCATCCCCAGACAAACTGCCAGACCGAGAGAACAAATCAGACTCTCGAACAGTATTTAAGGTGATATTGCACTCAACTACAAGATAATTGGTTTTCTCTTTTAGCCACGGCTGAATTCGCTTTCAACAATACATTAAATTCATCAACTAAGATGTCCCCATTCTACACTAATTATGGTTTTCATCCCCGATTTCATCTATATCCCAGAGAAGAGAGTACTTCCCCATTGGTTAATGACATGTTGAATGAACTAGCTCAACATTTTACTGTGATTCAAGACAATCTCAAGACTGCTCAAGCCCACCAAAAGGTTTATTATGATCTACGAAGGCGTGTCTCTCCATCTTATCAGGTGGGTGATTTTGTTTGGCTTTCCACTAAACATTTAAGACTCAAGTATCCTTCAAGAAAACTCGGAGCCCTCTATATTGGTCCTTTTTCCATTGTTAAAATTATTAATCCTAATGCTGTAACTTTGGATTTGCCTGAAACTCTACCGATACATCCTTCATTCCATGTATCCCTTCTCAAACCTTATACTTCTGACAAGCCTCCAGTTACTGGTTCAGCTTTCACACCTACTTATACCATTGAACCTGAGTATGAAATTCATTCCATTTTGGATTCCAGATATCATGGTGACACTCTGCACTATCTTATTCATTGGAAGGGTTATTCTCATGAGGAGGATTCCTGGGAGCCTTCTTCCAACCTCTCTGCTCCTCGAATGGTTTCTTTATTTCACCTCAGGAACCCCGATCGTCCCAGACCCTGAGCCCCAGAGTGGCTCCTTACAGGGGGGGTTCTGTCATGTATATCCCTTTAAATCCTGTATCTGAACCCTATAAAAGTCTCCTCCCCCAACCTCTCTTTGCTTAGTATTGTCTTCTGTTACCTGGATCACATTAACTACTGTCTAAGTAGTTCAGCTATGCCTCCACTTAATTTACCATCTCTCCTTTGTCAGCTGTAACCTGGAAAACAACCACTGCTGCAGCATTAAGCTTTCTCTGCCCTGACAGTCTGAAGTAAGAGCTTCTGTTAAGGTAATCTTTACCTCTCCTTTCACAGGCAAATTCCTGGATACCCTGCTGGAATTGTAAGTTTTACCTTCCTTACTGGCACCTCCTCCTGCTCTCCAGCACTTCCTGACTCAGTCTGCAAGCTGTTACACAGAAACGGATTTCACAGCACCTCTCTCTGTCTCTCATCACACTGTAGCTGCCAAACGAACTGCAACTCCTGGGGTGAGATTACTTTAAACTTGTTTTTAAAACTCTGCACATTTGTCTTGCAAGACTTGATTTATATATTTCCTGCATTCTCTAGACATTCCTGTAATTAATCCTGAACTTGCTGCATCTGTTTATAAAGAGACTGCACCATTGTTTCTGATATCCATATTAACTGGAATACAAATAATCTGCAATATTGAGTGTGATTGATTCATTTTATCCTGTCTGTTGATAACTTTGCTACACTGGGAGTGTTTGTTATACCTTGCTATTTGGAGTGGTTACAGCTCAAAGCACCAATATTTAAAGAGACAGTTTGCAACCTCTGCAACACATTGCTGCTATTCCCTTTTGGGCCCTCAGTCTATGAGCAGAACAGGGATTATTTTATTAATTCCGCTATTTTGTGAGACTGAGTGGAACTTGAACCTAATTCCCAATTCTTAATAGAGTCCAGGTATTACACCATCCTCCTAGCTTAAGGAGAGCTCTTCCCACCTCCCAATTTAAAAGGGTGACAAGGAACAATACCAGTACGGACCGAAGGAATATACAAATGACGTAGATGGAGAAAAATACATACAGAGGGGCTACCGCAGTAGGATCTTGAAGGACAGCAAATAATTAGCTATGAGGGATACTCAAAGAGAACTTCTTTATGAGACCAAGAACAAAGAGAAAGAAAACAAGCTGACCTTCACAACAACCTACACCACACGAAAAGAGGGTATTGCAGAGACGCTGCGCAGTAACTGGAACTTCCTTACTATAGATAAAGATCTACCATTTAAGAACATGCTGCCACCAAGGGTTGGATACCGTAGGGCTCACTCCCTGAGAGATCAACTTATCAAAACAGATCCTATTAATTGCTACAACAGCGGATCCCGGCTCAAAACTAAACCAAGGTGTTTCCGGTGTTTGGGCTGCACCACATGTGGGGGACTCACCACAGGTAACTTCTTCAGTCACCCCTATTCAATGAAGAAATATAAGATCAGGCATAGAGTAACTTGCACCACAAGTTTCATAGTGTACCCGCTCCACTGTGTTTGCGGGATGTTCTATGTGGGTAAAACTGTAGACGACCTCCATACCAGGATGGCCAATCATCGGTCAGCTATACGGACTGCCCTGAACAAGGGATCCTCTGACCAGCCTGTAGCCAGACATTTTGTGGAAGCAGGCCATAAAGTCACTGATCTTAAATATGTTATCATCGATCATGTCACCCCCCTCACTAGGGATGGAGATGGCTAAAACCCTCTTACAAAGAGAGTCGAGGTGGATCTTTGATCTAGGAACTATGACACCCAGGGGGCTTAATGTACACCTGGATTGGCACTGTTGCTTGTAATATGCCCAATATTATTAGAATGTTACGTTGTTTCCAAATTTAGTCCTTATTTTCCTAATTCTCTTTATTTTGCTTCTTCCGACCATCTTCACTGTACTTAGGGCCACTTAACTATTCATTTAACCTGCATATTCCCTCCCTATTCTGATACACATTGCGTTAGACTAACTTGCCCCTTTACTGTACATATTATTACATATACTATGTACGAGCCTAAACTCATTTATTATATGTCCAGCACCTTATAATTCATTGTGCAACACTTTATACAATATCTTATATACTTTACTGTTTACTGTAGGGACCTGTGACATTAATAGACTGATATCGTAACATACAGTGATTATCCTTTTTCGTACATGATAGGTCATTACTTGGTTAGTTTACATTGTGTAATAGGGCATCACTGTAGTCTATTAGTGCTGGAATTATACGCTTGAGCCCCTATGTTGCATTATATGATTCTATCTACAGACGCAATAATACATTTGTGGTCCTGTCATTTTTGTATCCGCTGTGTTTTTGTTTTTAATTTTCACATCGGCTTGTTGCGGTGCAGCGTCTGGTTGCCATGGCATCACTGTGACGTTGACGTCACATGATGCTGTGTAACTTCCGGTCGCGGCCGTGATTACCGACGGATGCTATAGTGATTAGTAGGGGTATATAGCAGGGTAAGTACTTGTTTGTTTATATGCCTATTTTGAAAATGGGGGCAACCCCGAAATGTCAATAAAGATCCTGATTGTTGATGCAAGACCCTGTGAGTGACTCCCTTTCTCATTTATATATATTTATATTTTTATATATATATATATATAGTTTACCAAAAATCCATCAGATATATAAAAATATGTATAATAAATAGAACATATTCTGCTATGTGAAGAACGTTGGAATCGGGTGTACGCGCCAGTAGTTCCACCCCCCCCCCCACACACACACACACTTTTCATGCTTTATTAAAGTCTATGGGAGAATACGTTAACGCAATTGCGATATTCAAAGTTCGGCTTTTTATGTACAAAAATGTTTTACTTTCAACTAGTGATACCATTGGTACCATTGAAACATAAAAATTAACAGCGCTAATAAGCACGGATCATGAAAATATAACCACAATCTTATAGAATAATAATAATGAAAAACAACTTCAGAAGTAAAGTCTAAAATTAAAAAACATATACATCCATTTATTGGTATAATACTATATCACATATATTAGTTCTAAAATAAGGGACGTCTCCCTACTAAAATTTATAAACATATAAAACTAGTATTCTTTGCATATGTATGTGGGTGATAAAACTCGCCACAAATGGTCCACAATATTAGTGGTAACTACAGTCAGTGGAATGTTTGCAAGTTAGTGGATAAAGTTGAGTAGTTTTGGTTTATCTGCAAGTGTGTGTCAAGTTTTATAGAGTCGTTATGATGGTATTACCTTGGTTGGTAGTAAACTGTTTTCAACCCTCATTTTACCCCTCGGTGGATAGCCCCGCGTCTAAAGGGATTTCTAGAGGGAAAAATATGGTTAGTGTAGGTACCTTCTTGTGAGTTTTTCAGCAGGTAACACCGTGCCCAGACGGGTAATACCGCTTACTGGTTTCCTCGGCTTAGCTGGATTCACGTGATCTTGGTTGGATGTAAACAGTTGTCAACCCTTGTGTGTCCCTCAGCGGATAGCCCCAAGTCTCGGAGGATAACTAGAGGGAGAAATATGGTTAATGTAGGTACCTTCTCGTGAAAGTCTTCAGCAGTTTTTCAGCGGGTAACACCGCGTCTGGGTGGGTAATACCGCTTCCTGGTTTCCTCGGCTTAGCTGGAATCACGTTCAAAGTTCATCGATGTCAGTTCGGATACCTATATGGTTCAATAGCGCTATAGTTAAGACTTTGGTAGGTAAATTACGGCAGCCACTTATAGTGGTATATGAAGAAACAAGTCTCCTATTTAAATAGCGATTGTGCTAAAATCCGGTTAATATTCTTGTTCACATACACCTCCCTCCGTTCATCCTTGGAACTCCTTAGGGTGGGTGTAC
This sequence comes from Bombina bombina, assembly GCF_027579735.1. Classification (NCBI taxonomy): domain Eukaryota; kingdom Metazoa; phylum Chordata; class Amphibia; order Anura; family Bombinatoridae; genus Bombina; species Bombina bombina. The sequence continues at coordinate 1,099,866,529 of NC_069502.1, read as the reverse complement.
ATACAAACACAGGTGGCAATAACCACTTATGCAAAGCAAAATAAGGTCCCGGTGAACGCGTTTCGCCCACTTATGGGCTTTATCAAGACATGTATTGCTATATAGCTTTGCTCCTTATAAAGGCCTCCTTTTTTTTTGATTGGCTGTCAATTTTCTCTAAGAGTCACTTAAGGTGGAATTTCTGTATTCCTGAACCAAGTTTTCATCATAAGGTAGAATATTTACATATCAATGAAAGTGATTAGTAATTATGTGACATATAAATTCAGCTTCAATATTATTACATATAGAGACAATCTATAATAGCAAAACATTGTTATTGGCAGCTTAAATAAAGTCTACATAAATGTAGTATCGATGTAGTACCTTATAGAGGCAATAAAACATTATAGCTACATTCTTGTTTAAAAGCAACTCAATACAGTTAAAGGCACATAAAGAAGATATATAAAAAAAGATTTTTTTATAGAAAAGGTGAGACGTCTATATCAGAATTAAGTCCTTTAGGAATATAGTGTGTCCATTTTATATATAAGTTCTGCCTCTAGTTTGAGCAGTTTATGTTCTAAATTGCTGCCTCTCCAATTTGGGCTAAGTTTCATAATTCCCCAATAATGGAAATCGTTGAGGTTGTTATTATGGACCTCCCTGAAATGGCTATACAGATGAGTGTCTAGGGTTCCTCTATCTATGCAAGAAATATGTTCCTTTATTTGCTCTCTCAGGGACCTATTAGTTTCACCTAAGTAGATTTTGTTACAAGTGCATTTAATGGCATAGAAGATAACCCTTTTGTCCTGGCATCTTATGAAATCCTTAAAGGGTCAGTAAACTCAGTCGATGTTAAAGATAACTATAAACTCCGATATATACTTACAATTTAACAGCATAGTGCAGTTATCGATAAAATAGATTCAAACATGTTTTATTCCATTTTTATTTTTGCATCCTAACCGTTTATTTTTGTCCGTTCTCCAACCCCTCCACGGCGTCCCCAATGTGGGTGGTATAGACTTACTCTGTACTTCCCACATGTAAATTATGTGACGTAACTCTATCCTCCCACAAAAGCTCGATCACGCTCGTGACTATTAGATGCAATATTGTAAGCATCGAACGCTTAGCGTGGACGTCTGATTGGGGGCATGCACAGAACGCAAGCAGGAGAAGATGAAGTCATTGTGCGCGCGCTGTCAAACAAGGTAAATAGCTCGACCGATATAAACGTTATTGGGTAAATGGAAATTCTTGAAATATATGAAAGTAGAGAAGGCAGACTGTGAATACACAAGCGGTACAACTTTCAATATAAATTAGATAACTAAAAAGAAAAGTTTTGAATAATTTGAAGGCAGACTGTGAATACACAAGCGGTACAACTTTTAATATAAATTAGATAACTAAAAAAAAAAGTTTTGAATAATTTGATGAATGAAAGTCTACTTAAATACATGTTGCATATTTAAAAATTGCAATTGAAATTTGGAGTATACTGTCCCTTTAATTAACAACTTATAGTTATTGGAGGGTGAAATTAAAAATGTAGTCTTGCTAGAAAGCTGGCATGCCCTGCATCCAAAGCATGGAAAGAAACCCCGTAGGTATCTGACATGCGAAAAAACTTACTTCTAGCATAGTTAGCACACAAGCATGAGCGATAATTGCTGCGCCACTCATAATCTGGCCATGAGATGACTAATCCAGAACATTAATTGCATAAGAAGACTAGCAAATTCAGAGAAATTGCTGCAAGACTGTAAGGACACATTGAAAAAAATACCATTAGAAAATGGCAAAATTAAATCTTACCATCCTAATAAGAAGAGTTTGGGCGAGCTACTCAAAAAAGACTGGTATATTATAAAGAATGACCCTAAATTGCCTTTCAAGGTTTACTAAGCTCCCAGGGTTGGGTTCAGAAGAGAAGTCTTCTGGTCTTTTCAGCTGGATACTCGAATGTCAAAGGGCTTAAATTCTGAATGGGACGTTAAACTTTTTGTGGTTGTCACTTTTGTCTTACAGCCTTCAAAATTGTTAGATTGTTATAACTTTATGTGAATATGCATATAATGTATCAACAAATGCATATCTATGAGTACTATTTTGTCAATTTAAAACATTGAGTTAATTTCTTCTACAAGATACGACAAGTCCACAGATTTCATCCTTACCACATTTTCACCATATATATAGTTCCTCCCTTCCCCTCCACCTCCAGTCATTCTCTTTGTCTGTGTTATACTAGGAAGAAGTAAAGTGAGGTGTTAGTGTTAGTTTCTTCAATCAAGAAGTTTTTTTATTTTAAAATGGTACCGGTGTGTACTGTTTCCCTCAGGGGGGTTTGGAAGAAGAATTCTGCCCTGAGGTTGATGATCTTAGCAGCTGTAACTAAGATCCTTGTTGGTTACCATAGATCTGAAGGTAATACAGGAGACATCTTCAGTGTGGAGACCATGTCATGCTGTCTGCAGAATTTGAGGTATGTGTAGCCTTTTATTCTGAAGAGACTTAGTATGTCAGAAGATGGCTGAATATGTATTTCCTTTTAGGGAAGGGGTAAGCAGTAGAACTATTTTCAATGAGGGTGTTACTGAAACCTGTTCATTTTTATTTTCTGTTGACGTTTGGGCAAGGTTTATAATGAGTGCTATGCGCTGCATTTTTTCATTATAAGACATTGGGGTTTTATATGTTTACGGTGGTTAACATTACTGACCGTTACTTGGGGTTTTTATTCCAAATGGCTAAGTTTGCTAAACCGCTCCCCATGCGGTTGTTTTGGGCCTACTCGGTCATCATCGGTCCTGATGGGCAGGGCCTATGTTTCGCGCGCTTAGACACACTATGTATTCTGACTAGAAGGCAGCTGGCTTTAGCTCCGGTGGTGCTTAAACAGAAGTTTTTCCTCTCCGGATTACTGTTGAGTCCTTTCTAAGTATCCTGGGGGCAGGTAGGCGCCACAGCAGTGCTGTGGCGAGATGCAGAGAGTATTTTTAGGCTGACTTATTTTATATGGCTATAAATACTGTTTAGCAGTTTATTTTTCCCTCAATAATTAGGGTGCAATCATTTTTTGAAGCATTATTTAGGATAGTGTTAATTTTGGAGTTAAATTAACGTTTATATGCATTTTTGAAAAATTTGTTCACTTTTTAATTATTAAAGGCACAGTACACGTTTTTTTGTAAATGGTTTAAAGCATTTATTAAAGTGTTTAAATGACTTATTGGTCTGTTCAGCATGTCTGACATTGAGGAAACTCAGTGTTCTATGTGTTTAGATGCCATTGTGGAACCCCTCTTACATTGTGTGCCTCTTGTACTGAAAGGGCCTTATATTGTAAAGAGCATATTTTAAGTAAAGATAGTGTGTCTAAGGATGATTCTCAGTTTGAAGAAAATCAGGATATGCCATCCAATTCTCCCCAAGTGTCACAACCTTTAACGCCCACGCAAGCGACGCCAAGTGCATCTAGTGCGTCTAATTCCTTTACTCTGCAGGAGATGGCTGCAGTTATGTCAACCACCCTTACAGAGGTATTATCTAAATTACCAGTGTTACAGGGTAAACACAGTAGGTCAGGTATTAATGTAAATACTGAATCCTCTGATGCTTTATTAGCTATTTCCGATGTACCCTCACAGTGTTCTGAGTTGGGGTCAGGGAATTGCTGTCTGAGGGAGAAATTTCAGACTCAGGGAATGTATTGCCTCAGACAGATTCGGACACTATGTCCTTTAAATTTAAGCTGGAACACCTCCGCCTATTACTTCAGGAGGTTTTAGCGACTGTGATGATTGTGACCCCATTGTGATACCACCAGAGAAATTGTGTAAAATGGATAAATATCTAGAAGTACCTACTTACACTGATGTTTTTCCGGCTCCTAAGAGAATTTCGGAAATTATTAAAAAGGAATGGGATAGACCAGGTATACCATTTTCTCCCCCTCCTACTTTTAAGAAAATGTTTCCCATATCAGACGCCATTCGGGACTCATGGCAAACAGTCCCTAAGGTAGAGGGAGCAATATCTACCCTGGCTAAGCGTACAACTATACCCATTTAGGAGAGTTGTGCTTTCAAAGATCCTATGGATAAAAAATTAGAGGGTCTTCTAAAGAAATTATTTATTAATCAGGGGTTTCTTTTACAACCTACGGCTTGCATTGTTCTAGTAACTACTGAAGCAGCTTTTTGGTTTGAGGCTCTAGAAGAATCTCTTAAGGTGGAGACCCCGTTCGATTTTTGGATAGAATTAAAGCTCTCAAGCTAGCTAATTCTTTTATCACTGATGCCGCTTTTCAGATTGCTAAATTAGCGGCGAAAAATGCAGGTTTTTTCTATTCTGGCACGTAGAGCGTTGTGGCTCAAATCTTGGTCTGCTGATGTGTCATCAAAAACTAAGCTTTTGGCTATTCCTTTTAAAGGTAAGACCCTTTTTCGGCCTGAATTGAAGGAGATTATTTCTGACATTACAGGAGGTAAAGGCCATGCCCTACCTCAGGATAACTCTGTCAAGATGAGGGGTAAACAAAATAATTTTCGTTCCTTTCGGAACTTTAAAGGAGGACCCCCCCCCCCCGCTTCCTCCTCTTCCACAAAGCAGGAAGGGAACTTTACCCAATCTAAGTCAGTTTGGAGACCCAACCAGAACTGGAATAAGGGTAAACAATCTAAAAAGCCTGCTGCTGCTACCAAGACAACATGAAGGGGCGGCCCCCGATCCGGGACCGGATCTAGTAGGGGGCAGACTCTCTTTCTTTGCCCAGGCTTGGGCAAGAGATGTTCAGGACCCCTGGGCACTAGAAATTGTGACCCACGGTTATCAATTGGAATTCAAGGACTTTCTCCCAAAGGGGAGATTTCATCTTTCAAGATTATCTGCAGACCAGATAAAAAGAGAGGCATTCTTACGCTGTGTAAAAGACCTTTTTTACCATGGGAGTAATTTGTCCCATTCCAAGATCAGAACAGGGACAGGGGTTCTACTCAAACCTATTCGTGGTTCCCAAAAAAGAGGGAACTTTCAGACCCATCTTAGACCTCAAGTGTCTAAACAAGTTTCTCAGAGTCCCATCATTCAAGATGGAGACTATACAAACAATTTTACCAATGATCCAGGAGGGTCAATATATGACTACCATGGATTTGAAGGATGCTTATCTTCATATTCCTATCCATAAGGATCATCATCAGTTTCTAAGGTTTTCATTCTTGGACAAACATTATCAGTTCGTGGCTCTTCCCTTTGGGTTGGCCACAGCACCCAGAATCTTCACAAAGGTTCTAGGGTCTCTTTTGGCCTGTCTCAGACCGCGAGGCATAGCAGTGGCACCTTATCTGGACGATATTCTGATCCAGGCGTCAACATATCAACTGACAAAGTCTCACACGGACAGTGTTGTCTTTCCTGAGAACTCACGGTTGGAAGGTGAACATAGAGAAAAGTTCACTTGTTCCACAGACAAGCGTTCCTTTCTTGGGAACTCTGATAGACTCGGTAGCGATGAAAATATTTCTGACGGAAGTCAGAAAATCAAAGATTCTAAATACTTGCCGAGCACTTCAGTCCATGCCTCGGCCATCAGTGGCTCAGTGTATGGAGGTAATTGGATTAATGGTAGCGGCAATGGACATCATTCCATTTGCTCGCTTTCATCTCAGACCACTGCAGCTGTGCATGCTCGGACAGTGGAATGGGGACTATGTGAATTTATCTCCTCAGATAAATCTGGATCAAGAGACCAGAGACTCTCTTTGGTGGTTGTCGTCGGATCATCTGTCCCAGGGGACTTGTTTCCGCAGACCCTTGTGGGTGATAGTGACAACGGACGCCAGCCTTCTGGGCTGGGGCGCAGTCTGGAATTCCCTGAAGGCTCAGGGTCTTTGGACTCAGGTGGAGTCTCTACTTCCAATCAATATTCTGGAACTGAGGGCAATATTCAATGCGCTTCAGGCGTGGCCTCAGTTGGCTTCGGCCAAATTCATCAGATTCCAGTCGGACAACATCACGACTGTGGCTTATATCAATCATCAAGGGGGAACAAGGAGTTCCTTAGCGATGAGAGAAGTATCCAAGATAATCCATTGGGCAGAGACCCACTCTTGTCATCTGTCAGCAATCTACATCCCAGGAGTAGAGAACTGGGAAGCGGATTTACTAAGTCGACAGACCTTTCATCCGGGGAGTGGGAACTTCACTCGGAGGTATTTGCCTCACTGATTCTCAGATGGGGCAGACCGGAGTTGGATCTAATGGTGTCTCGACAGAATGCCACGCTTCCAAGATACGGATCCAGGTCGAGGGATCCTCAGGCCAAACTGATAGATGCCTTGGCAGTGCCTTGGTTGTTCAGCCTAGCTTATGTGTTTCCACCGTTTCCTCTCCTTCCACGCGTGATTGCTCGAATCAAACAGGAGAGAGCTTCAGTGATCCTGATAGCGCCTGCATGGCCATGCAGGACTTGGTATGCGGATCTAGTGGACATGTCCTCTCTGCCACCGTGGAAACTTCCTTTGAGACAGGACCTTCTCATTCAAGGTCCTTTCCAACATCCAAATCTAATTTCTCTGCATCTGACTTCGTGAAGATTGAATGCTTGATTTTATCGAAGCGAGGATTCTCTGATTCGGTTATATCAGTACTTTGATACAGGCCAGAAAGCAAGTCACTAGAAAGATCTATCATAAGATATGGCGTAAATATCTTTATTGGTGTGAATCCAAGGGTTACTCATGGAGTAAAGTTAGGATTCCTAGGATTTCTCCAAGAAAAGGCAATAAATAGCTATTCACCCCTAAACCGTTAATACCCAACTGCAGTAAACACTCTATTCTACTTAACCCCTAAACTACCAATACCCAACCACAGTAAACTCCCTTATATACTTAGCCCCTAAATTACCAATACTCCATCTCCATTTTTACATTTCTGTGGTGTTTGTGTTTAGCTTTAATTTTCCTCTTACTCATTTACTGTACCCACACATATTATATACCGTTTTTTTCTCGCCGTTAAATGGACTTTCTAAAAATACCATTATTTTCATCAAATCTTATAATTTACTATAAAAAAAGTTATAAAATATGATGAAAAAATGGAAAAAAAACACACTTTTTCTAACTTTGACCCCCAAAATCTCTTACACATCTACAACCACCATGAAACACCCATGCTAAATAGTTTCTACATTTTGTCCTGAGTTTAGAAATACCCAATGTTTACATGTTCTTTGCTTTTTTTTTGCAAGTCATAGGGCAATAAGTACAAGTAGCACTTTGCTATTTCCAAACCATTTTTTTCCAAAATTAGCGAGTTGCATTGTAACACTGATATCTGTCAGGAATATACTGATATCAATATATATCAATATATATATATATATATATATATATATATATATATATATATATATATATATATATATATTAAAAAATACAACCTAAGGTATTAAACATGGGGTATTTTGACTCTTTCCATGCAACCATTTTTCCACCAATCTATGCCAAAGTTTGAAAAAGAAAAAGTTGTGATTTCATTGATAAAATAGCAATTTAAGAATATATTTACTGAGAACATTAAGGGTTACTGCCAAATAACACCCCAATATGTGTTCAACAACATCTCCTGAGTACAGTGATACCACCCATGAATAGGTTTGTTGGGTTCCCATGGAGCTAAAAGGCCTTATCTGTCATCATGCACCCATGTCCTATTTGGGACATTTTTGAAGCTGGCAAATGTAATTTACCCCCATCAAACCATATATTTTTTTAAAGTAGACACCCTAGGGTATTTGAAATGCTGGTATTTTAACACTTTCCATGCATTAATTCAACCACCAGTCTTTGTTAAACTTTTGAGTAGTCATTTTTTTGTGTTATTTTTCACACACATTGTACTTTAGTCATTAATTATCAGTTCCTGTAATATGTATTCAACAACATCTCTTGGGTACAGTGATACCACCCATGAATAGGTTTGTTGGGTTCTCAGGGGGCTAAAAAGCCTTATTTTTAGGGGACACATTCCAGTTTTCCAACTTGAAATTTTCACATCTGTCATCATGCACTCATGTCCTATTTGGGGCATTTCTGAAGCGGCCAATGTAATTTACCCCCATCAAACCATATATGGGGTTATCAGGGGACTAAAAGGCCTTATTTTTAGGGGTCACATTCCAGTTTTTAAACTTGGAATTTTCACATCCCATGCACCCATGTCCTATTTGGGACATTTCTGAAGCCGGCCAATATAATTTACCCCCATCAAACCATATATTTTTGAAAAGTAGACACCCTAGGGTATTTGAAATGCTTGTATTTTAACACTTTCGATGCACTAATTCAACCACCAGTCTTTGTCAATCTATTGGGCACTCATTTTGTTGTGTTATTTTTCACACACGTACTTTATGCATGGATTCTCAGTTCCTGTTATGTGTTACTGCCAAAAAATACCTCAATATGTGTTCAACAACATCTCCTGATTACAGTGATACCACCCATGAATAGGTTTGTCAGGTTCTCAGGGGGCTAAAAGGCCTTATTTTTATGGGGCGCATTCCAGTTTTCCAATTTGGAATTTTTACATCTGTCATCATGTACCCGTGTCCTATTTGGGACATTTCTGAAGCTGGCCAATGTAATTTACCCCCATCAAACCATATATTTTTGAAAATTAGACACCCTAGGGTATTTGAAATGCTGGTATTTTAACACTTTCCATGCACTAATTCAACCACCAGTCTTTGTCAAACTTTTGGTAGTAATTTTTTTTTGTTATTTTTCACACACATTGTACTTTAGGGCATGGATTCTCAGTTCCTGTTATGTGTTACTGCCAAAAACACCTTAATATGTATTCAACAACATCTCTTGGGTACAGTGAAACCACCCATGAATAGGTTTGTTGGGTTCTCAGGGGACTAAAATGCCTTATTTTTAGGGGGCGCATTCCAGTTTTTCAACTTGGAATTTTCACATCCCATGCACCCATGTCCTATTTGGGACGTTTCTGAAGCCGGCCAGTATAATTTACCCCCATCAAACCATATATTTTTGAAACACCATAGGGTATTTGAAATGCTTTCCATGCACTAATTCAACCACCAGTCTTTGTCAATCTATTGGGCAGTCATTTTTTTGTGTTATGTTTCACACACATTGTACTTTAGGCATAGATTCTCAGCTCCTGTTATATGTTACTGCCAAAGAAGACCCCAATATGTGTTCACCAACATCTCCTGAGTACAGTGATGCCACCAATGCATAGGTTTGTTGGCTTGTTTGGGGGGTGCAATGCTAAATGTCTGAAATGTGTTTGTGATTTTCTTTCACATTTAACATATCTTTTTTGCCTATTGTCTTTTTGGGGGTCTTTTAACATACCCCCAATGTATTTGCTTGCCATGAATGTGCATATATTTGAAAAGTTGACACCCCAAGGTATTGTATATGGAGTACTTTGATGCCTTTGATGCAACCGTTTTAGCTAAAAAAAAAAGAAAGTGTATGGTGGTAATTTTTAAATTTTCATTTTTACACACACATTGTTTTTTGAGCTTGTTGTAAGTTATTGCAAGAAAACACTCCAGGTTGTTTACTGCTGCAAGACCTCCTGAGTTCACCTATACCCCCCCCCCCCCCCATGCATAGGTTTGATAGGGTTTTTGGTAAAATACAGCACTAAGTTAGAACTTATAAAAAATAGAACAGTAAAATATAAAACTCTAGCACAGTAACAGTAAAAAACAACAACAAACAAACTCAGTAATAGTAAACATAAGCAACCCCCCCCCCAAAAAAAAACCCAAAATGGCAAATGTAAAAAAAATTAAAACTTGCCAGTGTTTGATACCGCTTGAAGCAGTCCCCAATGCAGAGTTCAGGCTGTCCTGGGCAATCAGGACAGTAAAAGGTGGTGTCCCTTCTCTGCCCCCTCTTGGTACAGACTCTGCATTTTTTTTTAGGTTTCTGCTTTGCAGCAGTAGGGGGAATTGTAAAAATAAAATTAATAGCCCCAACTCTGCTCTCTTCCATCACCGCCCGGGGAGCAGGTGCATCTTGGTACAAAATCCCCGAAATGATCTGGAGCTAAAACTTTAAAAAAGTCAGTTTAATTCCTGGGTTTGCTTTTTTGAACAACAAAAAAGTGTTGTGGTTTGCAATCTGCATTAAGTAAATTGCAACCTTTTTGTACCAGGCCCTTGTACTCCGCATAATTAGATAGGGCTGCAGCAGCTGATCTGCCAGAATAACCCCACCCATATGCCAGTTATAAGCCTTGATGCACACTGGCTTCCTTATGCTCTCAGCTCTGCCACGTACAGAGACCTCCACAGTCCTCTCATTGTGGTTGGTGGTAAGACGGTAATATCCTTCTTGTCTTTGTACTTAAATGCCAACAACTCCTCTTGGCGAAGAGCTGAGGTCTCCCCCCTTTGTAGTCGGGTGCGTGCAAGTTGTCCAGGAAAACCTGCATGGTTCTTTGTAATTGTACCGCAAGCTACTGTATCAAAGCAATACAGTAGTTTGAACAAAATGACACTTGTAGAAAAATTATCTAAGTACAAGTGGTACCCTTTGTTCATTAGGGGTAATATCAGGTCCCAGACAATCTTGCCAGTAGTTCCCATATGTTCTGGCAACCTGGAGGGTCAAGGTAGCTATCCTTTCCCTCATACACCCGGAAGGCCTTAATATACCCAGACTCGCTCTCACAGAGCTTATACACCTTTACTCCATATCTGGAGCGCTTGGAAGGAATATACTGCTTGAATTCCAGCCTTCCCTTATACTTCATCAGGAATTCATCCACACATATATTCCTTCCAGGTGTATAAGCGTCTGCAAACCTGGCAGCAAAGTGGGTAATCAGTGTGCGGATTTTATACAGCCTGTCAAACTGGGGATGCTCCCTAGGGGTGCACAGGCTGTTGTCACTGAAGTGCATGAAATGTAGAATCATACCATACCTCTTCCTTGACATACTTTGAGAGAAAATGGGGGTAGAGCAAATGGGGATACTGCACCAGTAGTAGCGGATGGAGGGTCTCTTTATGATGCCCATCAGCATAGTCAATGCCTAGAATTTTTAAAATTCTGGCACATCGACGGGGGGCCCATTGCTTCTTTGCCAAAAAACTGTCAGGCTTTGCAGCATGGAACTGATGGGCATATAAATTAGTTTGGGCAACAATGTTCCCCAATACATCATCGCCCAGAAACACCTCCATAAACTGCTGGGGGCTAAATCCTGCCACATCCACATTGATGCCAGGATTTGCTGTGAAGGGTGGGATATCTGGCCTCTGGAGATAAGGCATTACCCATCCTTTAGCAGCAATGGCAGCTGGAGCAACACATCTCCTTCTGGCAGGGGGGCTGGCAGGGGGTATCAGCCACAGATACATCACTATCAGTTGAGACTATATCTAATGATGTATCTGAGCATATGGCAGGGTCTGAGTCCGACATAGAGGCGTCTGACTCTGACGCAAGGATGGCATATGCCTCCTCAGCAGTATATGTTCTCTGTTACATGATTTATTTTTATTTGTCACAGAGAAGAAAAATTACTAAAAAAAAAAAATCAACACAAAATTTAAATTTAAATTAACTAAATGGGTCTCTCAAAAAATTGTGCTGTTGTGCAAGAGCCAGTGATTTATAGTGATCACTGGCAAGCTAGGGGTTAATTACAAAAAAAAAATCAACACAAAATGTAAATGAACTAAATGGCTCTGAAAAGAGCCTTTGGGTTACACAAAAAATTACTAAAAAAAAATTAACCCCTAAAAAAATGGACAGAGCAAAAAGTGCTTTTGTGCAAGAGCCAGTGATTTGTAGTGATCACTGGCAAGCTAGGGGTTAATGGCTTAAAAGAACCTTTTGGGTCTTTCAATTTTTAAACTAATATAACTAAATAAATCTCTCTCTCTTTCAACACAGATCTCTCTATCTCCAACAAAAAAACGCAAGTGAGGAGAGGGAGGGAGATCCACACTGATCAGTGTCAATATTTACTAATATTGACATGATCAGACAAATGGTATATTTTATTATTATAAATTAAAATAAATTATACAGCAAGCTCAGATTGGATGACCCCAGCCTGCCCCATATGATGAGGCAGGCTAGGGACACCCCCCAGAAGCCCCGTGATGCACTGGCCATCGCCATCTTTGAATCCACATGGGGGAAGGGGGCTATATGGGGCTATTTTATTAAAAATACATGTTTTTATTATTATTATGTTTTATATATGTGATTTTACTCGACCCACCAAGGCACTTAGCACACTTACAGAGCATCAGAAGCCTGCCCAATGGCTTCTGATGCTCTGCCTGACTGCTGGGCTCCACGTGGAGTCAAACCAGAAGTGATCGCTCCCATGGAGCCCAGCAGTCAGGAACAGTATTGCAGGATGCCTCAACACTGCAATACTGTTTGAGCGGCTCCTGCGTTCAGATTACCTTCTCCCTGCATATGTTAAATATTATATGTTCCATAGTGTAGCGGTCCCACCCGTTCCCGCCCTCGTGCGCACTTCCGCCCCCCGTGTGTGATCCCACACAATGCACGCTCCCGGCGCCCCTGCACCCAATCCCGCCCCCCTCTGGCGTATAGCTGCCAGCAATGAGCTTCCCACCCACCTCCCTGTAATGGCTCCCACCCACCAACGATTGGCACCATCACTGAGTGATGGCTATATACTGGTATTGCAGTTCAGAATATATCTGGTGAGTAGAATACTTTTGTTGCTATTTTAAAGTGATTTTATTGCACTATGTCTATTTTCTGTACACTTTTTTAGGTACAGGAGGATATCCCAATACATTTGATAAACCTTTTAAGAAGAGGAACATCAACCCAGCACTTTATACATTCACATTTGGATTAACTTGGAATTATATATATTTTTTTGGAGCTATTTGGACTCTATTTAACCAGTATTAGAATCCACTTGACTATTTTTTATACACATTTTTTATACACATTTTTAGGTGTACACCTTCACGATATCAATTCACTATCACATATATTATATACTTCTCATATGGGTTGCTGATCACAACTCATATATTTTTACATTTTTATATTTTTATATATTTTTCATTTTTTCACAATTTATATTTTCACATTTTTTCTCCAAAATTTTTTGATTTTTACACCAACTTTGGACACTCTACTATATTTTTTGGACACTAACTTTGAACACTTATTTTGGTATGGGACTTAATTATCTGTATGTTACATAGGACATTACTTCTTGGACATTGTATGGGACATTTCATTAGATTGTTTAACCTATTTTGAATTGTAAATTTATGTTAATAAAATGATTGTTTAATGCAATTTAAAATTGCATCAATTATCACTATTTTTAACCATTTTTTAACTATTTTTAACTTTTTTTACATTTTTAAGTCTTTTACCTTTTTAAATACTTTTAAATACTTTTTTCACATGGTTTTATATATATTTGTTGTGTAATACAATATAATATATTGACCTTTATGTAATATACATTCCTAGTCGTGGACACCATCTTTAGCAACTCAACCCTCATCTGGGGGTAGTGTAGCGCTGTATCTTGGCATTTCTTTTCACCATCACTGAGTGGCCCTCTCTGCATCAGTGGGTAAAAAGGTATTGTAGTGATGCCTCAATATCGAGACATCACTGCAATACCTTGAAATCGTCTGGAAGCGATCACGATCGATTCCTCCGCTTTAAACCCCAGAGGACGTGCCAGGAACGTCCTTGGTCGTTAATGGTATTTTTTTGTAGGACGTTCCTGGCACGTCCTCGGTCGTTAAGGGGTTAAAGGGACATAAAACCCAAAATTTTTCTTTCATGATTCAGATAGAGAATACAATTTTAAACAACTTTCCAATTTACTTATTTTATTTAATTTGCTTTCTTCTCTTGTTATCCTTTGCTGAAAACTTTATCTAGGAAAGGTCAGGAGCAGCAGATAACTTAGGATCTAGCTGTTGATTGGTAGCTGCATATATATCGATTGTGATTGGCTCACCCATGAGTTCAGTTAGAAACCATTAGTGCATTGCTGCTCCTTCAACAAATGATACCAAGAGATTGAAACAAATTAGAAAATAATAGTAAATTAGAAAGTTGTTTAAAATTGTATTCTCTATCTGAATCATGAATGAAAAATATTGGGCTTCGTGTCCCTTTAATGATACAGATAGAAGATGCAACTTTCCAATTTACTTCTATTATCAAATTTGCTGCATTCTCTTGGTATCCTTTGTTGAAAGAGCAGCATTGCCCTATTGGGAGCTAGCTGAATACATTGGGTGTTTGTTTAAACTTGCATGCTCTGTCGGAATCGTTAAAGTTTAATTTTTAAGTGACCTGATGAGCATGAACGTGTCTCTAGCCATCTTGTAGCAGTGTTTGCAAGATTGTTAATAACAATGTTATACATAGATACAAACATTGCTGCCATACAGTGCTTAAGAGATGTGAATGCTCCTGAGCTTCTATCAGCCTACCTAGCTTTACTCTCAACAAAGGATATCAAGAGAAAAAAACACATTTTATACTAGAAGTAAAATGGAAAGTTTAATTTTGCCTTTACTGTCTCATTAAGTTGAAGGAGCTCTTCTAATTAATAGTAAAGCATAATAAAAGTTATGCATCTTCTTCTGTTGTGTAATGCTTATGCTATTGTATTATGTATAGTCATTTAATTGTGGGTAGCTCACAGTAAATAGTATTAAATAATAACTGAATTTGCACAGATGCATCTCAGCAATAAGGAAGTTCACCTTAGTGCATCTAATCCAGTGAACTAATTATACAAATAAAATAAATTTCTTATTATTATAAAGACAAAATCATATTTAAGGAAATATTTAACTATATCTTTCTATTCAGTTTTGATGAATTATTCTCTTTATGCTGAACTATGTTGTAAGTTATTACTGTAAGGACTGATATTTCAGTGCATGTAAATTATTTTTATAAGAAAATCCAGTTCTGTAATGAGAAATCTTAAATAGTTAATGTTAATTTTTAAATAAGCCAGAGTGTTTTAAAGAGAATACTTTTCAGATACATATGCAGAATTACAAAATTATAGCCATTTTCTTTCAACGGTATTTGAATATGGATACTTTCTAAAGGACACAATTTCAGATTTATCTGTTTAAGCAGCAGATTTGATCTATTTTCTTTCTATAATTAAATATAGTTCACAGATTTGTCTTATAGTTTAGCAATCTAGAGTAGAGCAGGGTATATGTAGTACACTACAGATAATTCAAGTAAGCATCAGCTGAAAAGTATGTGGCTTTGCTGGTTAAGGGCTAGATAACAAGTGACGCACTAACTGTTGCGAGCAAGTGAAAAGGGGTTTATCGCGGGTGTTTGCGAGCGTCAGATGTAACATGCGTATTACAGGTTGAAAGTAAACACGTTCACTTGAGCGCAACTGACTTTAACGCACGTTGGGATAGCGTGACTTCAGAGCTAAGGTTAACTTATTTATTATTATTATTATCAGGTATTTGTAGAGCGCCAACAGATTCCGCAGCGCTGACTGTTAACTGTTACTCTCTAATAAAAAGTTGCACCGAAAACATCAAAAATAGATTTAAAAGTACAGTTACACACATAATAACACTATCTAATAAAAAATATACAAAACATTTGAATAAAAAAGGTATAATGACTCAAATATATGAGGTTTCTGGTGTTGGAGCCCTTTGCAGTTAAGTAGCTAAAAACATGTAATATAATATTTATGCAATATTCATATTTAATAAAGTGTTTTACTGTGTTTGTACTGTACATCATTCACATTCCAATGTTCTTCACATAGGGGGAATATGTTCAAAGTATTTTTAAATAGGTATTTCTATATATATATCTGTATTTATCTATACCTATATATAATTGTATGTGTATATATATATATAGATAAAGCAGGAGATTTCGGACAGTCCGTTAAATAAAACGTAATATTTATTGGAATTAGTTAAAAATAAATGTACAGGAACAAGCTGGTAAGGTAGAGTAGGTATATAACCTAGACAGGCTTACGCGTTTCGGCGTTTGCCGTAATCAAACGCCGAAACGCGTAAGCCTGTCTAGGTTATATACCTACTCTACCTTACCAGCTTGTTCCTGTACATTTATTTTTAACTAATTCCAATAAATATTACGTTTTATTTAACGGACTGTCCGAAATCTCCTGCTTTATCTATATTATCACCAGCTCAGGACTTGTCCGTAGCCTTGCTGCACTGATTACCTTGGCGTTCTCTTAAGTTTACCTTTTGCTGTATCGTGTGGGATTGTGGACGGATATCCAATCCTGTCTCAGAAGCGGTGACACACCTTCATCCCACGTACCCGGATTGGATATCGGTATCTTGATTCGTCATCACTGACGTCACCTCCTTCTCCGCTTTTGTAAACAGAGGATAATCGCGCGGTTTTGTCTAGTGGTGTTGAACCAGTCGATGGTTATGCTGTGGAAGCATTGGAGCGGTCACACTTTTGTGGAATAGTGACAGTCTCCCAAGCCGACGGTTCCACCTGAAGCAACCGCATTGACCTCGGACAGAGGGGGCCAGCCTGGTTTGGTCTTGAAGAGAGGTGATGAATCTACTTTATCTACTAATTGAACTGAGTGTTATACAGTTGTACATACCGGGACTATTGTTAAACACGATACCAAGGTTTTTTCTTTGATAACGCCTTGATTGACTTTTGTCAGATTTGAAGATTGACCTACAGTGTTTCTAGATAGGTCTGATATAAATGCCCCATTCTCCTCTTTTTATGTTATATATATATATATATATATATATATATATATATATATATATATATATATATATATATATATATGACAAACCAAACTTGCACTCTCTGGTCTTTCCAAAATTCCTTTACTGTGAACAGTGACGTTTCGGGGACAAAGTATCCCCTTCCTCAGACTTTGTCCCCGAAACATCACTGTTCACAGTAAAGGAATTTTGGAAACACCAGAGAGTCCAAGTTTTGTTCGTCTTGTTCATGATTATACTAGCACCCTGGCAGTTGGACTGAGTGAGAGTGCACATCTTGGCGCTATATATATATATATATATATATATATATATATATATATATATATATATAGTCATATGCAAAAGTTTAGGCACCCCTGACAATTTCCATGATTCACATTTATGTGTTTGGATCAGCAATTTCATTTTGATCTATCAAATAACTGAAGGACACAGTAATATTTCAGTAGTGAAATGAGGTTTATTGGATTAACAGAAAATGTGCAATATGCATCAAAATGAAATTAGACAGGTGCATAAATTTGGGCACCCCAACAGAAATATTGCAATAATATTTAGTAGAGCCTCCATTAGCAGAAATAACAGCCTCCAGACGCTTCCTATAGCCTGTAATGAGTGTCTGGATGAAGTTATTTTGGACAATTCCTCCTTGCAAAACATCTCCAGTTCAGTTAGGTTTGATGGTTGCTGAGCATGGATAGCCCGCTTCAAATCACCCCACAGATTTTCAATGATATTCAAGTCTGGGGACTGGGATTGCCATTCCAGAACATTGTACTTGTTCCGCTGCATAAATGCCAGAGTAGATTTTGAGCAGTGTTTTGGGTCGTTGTCTTATTGAAATATCCAGCTCCAGCGTAACTTCAACTTTGTGACTGATTCCTCAACATTATTCTCAAGTATCTGCTGATATTGAGTGGAATACATGCGACCCTCAACGTTAACAAGATTCCCAGTACCGGCACTGGCCACACAGCCCCACAGCATCATGGAACATCCACCAAATTTTACTGTGGCTAGCAAGTGTTTGTCTTGGAACGCTGTGTTCTTTTGCCGCCATGCATACCGCCCCTTGTTATGACCAAATAATTCTATCTTTGTTTCATCAGTCCAAAGCACCTTCTTCCAAAATGAAGCTGGCTTGTCCAAATGTGCGTTTGCATACCTCAAGCAACTCTGTGGCATGTGTGCAGAAAAGGTTTCTTCTGCATCACTCTCCCATATGCTGAATTGTTGCATGATGCACAGTGACATCATCTGCAGCAAGATGATGTTGTAGGTCTTTGGAGGTGGTCTGTTTGCTGTCTTTGACTGTTCTCACCATCCTTTGCCTTTGTCTCTCCGATATTTTACTTGGCCTGACACTTCTGGCCTTAACAAGAACTGTGCCTGTGGTCTTCCATTTCCTCACTATGTTCCTCACAGTGGACACTGACAGCTTAAATCTCTGTAGCCTTCCCCTAAACCATAATGTTGAACAATTTTTGTTTTCAGGTCATTTGAGAGTTGTTTTGAGGCCCCCATGTTCCCACTCTTCAGAGGAGGTTAAAAGAGAACAACAACTTGCAATTGGCCACCTTAAATACCTTTTCTCATGATTGGATGCACCTGTCTATGAAGTTCAAGGCTTAATGGGCTCACCAAACCAATTGTGTGTTCCAATTAATCAGTGCTAGGTAGTTACAGGTATTCAAATCAACAATATATTGCACATTTTCTGTTAATTCAATAAACCTCATTTCACTACTGAAAGATGACTGTGTCCTTCAGTTATTTAATAAAAAGACCCAATTATTTATAAATGAAAATCATGGAAATTGCCAGGGGTGCCTAAACTTTTGCATACAACTGTATATATATATATGTATACACACACAAAAATAAAGTCCAGCACTTGCTCACAAGCTCTCAGCTAAGTTTAAAAGCAAACTGGAAGAGTCAGTTACCGCGTTTAGCCAAATGGGACAAGCTCAGGTACCACGTCAATGTCTCTTCCGAAACCTGGGACCCTAATACAGCCACACAAATGCAGGCTCACATACAAAGTGCAAGCTCATAATCAAACAAACTGGGAACTAGTCAGGGTTCACAGACTTTTGTAATCACCCTTAAGCACAAGCAAAACAAGGAAAGTGGAACAGTACGCCCGGACCGGGGAAACATCACATGACCCCTAAACTATGCTCAGCTTTGGTGCTATAGCACTCTCAAAGAGCTGCACTATCTCTCTGGTCCGGTCTGGGAGTACTGTTCCACTTTCCTTGTTTTGCTTATATATATATATATATATATATATATATATAGGTATAGATATATGTTTTACTAAAAAAACCATATATATATATATATATATATAGGAATATGTAATGAAGAATAAATAGAACATATTCTGCTATGTGAAGAACGTTGGATTGTGAAATATTAATATTTCATGTCTGGTTAGCACACCTAAGAAAACTCGATTGGGTTTGAGTAAGTTGTTGGGTGTTAGATTTTTTTCCCACTTTTCCATTTGATGTCTATGGGGAATACATTAACGCAGTTGTGATATTGCAACGTTTTGAGCACATTGGGTTAGTGCTCGATCAAAAACTTTTCACTTTCAACTTGTAATACGCGTGCTATCTCATGCACGCAAAAATCTTACTTCTAGCGGAGTTAACACATGAGCGGGAGCAATAAATAGAGCTCCACTTGTAATCTAGCCCTAAATTTTTAATTGCTATTTAAAAGGAAAATGCAATTGCATTTTTAGTTATAAGACTAGACATAATTCCATAAAAAAAAATAATAATTAGGGCTGAGTATGTCTACAGAAAAACTATTTACCCCTAAAATTATCTTCATTTCTCCAGCCTTGGATAGGAGACAATATAAAACAGTACTTCTTTGTCCAACGTTAAAGTGACTCTAAAGTCAAAATAAAACTTTCTTGATTCAGAAAGAACATACATTATATAAAGACTTTGCAAATTACTTCTGTTATCAAATTGCACGGTCTTTTTATATGCACACTTTATGATGCACCAGCATCTGCAAGCGTTCACAGTGTGTATTATATAAGTCTATATAAATCCAGGACATTTGGACATTTATTAAAAACAATCTATTGCTCACTTAAAGTAAGTGCTATTGCATTGTATTTTTTACTATGCATGTTTTATTATGCAATTCTGCTGTATTAAATGATCATTTAGGTTTAAAACTATGAATAGAGAATCTTTTAAGAAGGCGCTAAACAAGCTCTAAGCATTAAAGACAGGGATATATTATAATGTGGCAATAGGGGTTTTAGTTATACAGAAGGATAATACCTTGGTATATGTTATAGTAAAGTCTTTTTTCAAAGTTTCATTAAGGATAATTTTATTAAGATGGATAAGGTATGGGTATCAAAATAAAAAAATAACAAATAAAAAATGCCTGATTGTATGAATGTATCTTTCAATAAAGATTTTTGGTTTACACAGTTGTTGTGTCAAAATGTGATGTCCTACAATAGATATTTATGTTTATATAGTTTGTGTCGAATGCAGTGTTTTTACAAAAAGATTCCTTTTCTTTTTATAATTGTTTTATCTATTATCAAACCATTCCTAAACTACTTAATCCGGCTTAGAAAAAAAAAAACAATGATTAAATCAGTCTTTTAAGAATCCATCTTTACTATTAGTACTTTATTTAATACATCGATCTAGAACATAAAATAAAATTTGTAGACCTATAACTGCGATAAATATATATACAATAATTAAAATCACAGTTTACAATTGAACATTCACTTTTTTAAAAATTATGCATTTACTTTGGCAAAGATTATGCTTATGTATAGTTCAGGAGCTCCTTGTATGTGCAATTGCAAAAATATCAGCAGCCCAAAATTATATAGCAGTATTGCGATACCACCTTTTTCATATAGAATTTGGATGAGTTAAATAAAAAAGTCTCTCCTAGTATGTTATATTGGTAACAGTATAACGATGCCCCCTCTTCTTGACAAATAAAATATCAATTTGACAACAAAGTCTCTCCTGATGCGTTCTGTGGAAACAATTGAAAACAGTAGTGGCCAACTACTTTTTAACTTATTTGCCTCTCCAAAAGTCGCTACAGAGAGAAATGTGAGTAATAATGATGTTTAAAAATAATGACAGTCTTAAATGGAAAGCACCGTACCTTTGGTAGACTTTATCGGAGTCCTGCTGTGCAGGTAGTCTTACCCTTCTAATAGGCAGTTTCCTCCTACTTCACTTACACTAATGCCAATCATACAGAATTCATAAATATTATTTACTCTTGTGAAGTATCTTGCCTATCTGTTGCATCTCTCTGCTGTAAAGCTGTGTTATTTGCCTCTAATTCTTTTACTTTATTCAAGTTTAAGCTTTTACATTCCATAAGGTAGACCATTTCACTGTGGACCTTTTTTCTATTTGTATTCCGTTGGTCAGTGACATTTTGAAGCAATTTTTGTGATGACAGTATCCTTCAAAGTGGAACTTAATCTATATGATGAGAGGTGAACATTTATTTGCTAAATGCTGCTCCATTTAATATAATTTCGGCTCCATTACCACTTGTGTGTGTGGTAACATTGGTCCTTAAATGAAGTAATAAAATAGTTGTCAAAGATTTCCCATTATGTAAAAAATAGGAGCTGTTATTCACCATAGATAGAGAGATATATAGATGATAGATAGATAGATAAATCCTCTTAGACCCATTTTGAACCACTAAAATATTGAAGATTCAAGAACCATTTTATTAACAAAACAATTATGTTAAAATACAAAAAATATTATCTGCTGGACATCCATTACATTTATAATTTATTTTATTGTTTTCAATCAAGTTGGCTTGCCAGTCATAACAAAAAACAGTAATTTACATGTCTTTTCAAATTGCTCAGTGCTAGTAAGATGTGTGGTGATATATGTGCAGGACTCAACTGTGCAGCCCCTAATTCTGATATGCTCCCAGTATCAGAAAGTGTTAAGTCTAAAACAAGTTGGGGGAGGGGTGCGCTCAAATACAGAGCTGTGAGTGGGACTTAGTCTATTGTGTTGGCAACCTCGTTAAGGAACATATATTATCGTGATAACATATGATTATATAGTGAGGGAATATTATATGTGAATCCTCAATAGGATAAGGTACAAGTGTGTGTGAATCCTCAATAGGATAAGGTACAAGTGTGTGTGCGATGTGGTTCGTTACAAATTGTGATATAATATGTTGCAAGAAACAATGCTTAAAGTGCAATATATAAGGTGAAAACAAACAACAATATGTGGTGTAAAAAACAGATACTTCCTAATTAAAACAAAACAAATATTCAATGAATTATTATTCAGTTTATAGATATAAGCAAATAAAAACAAATGAAAACAAATAAAATGATCATATCTTTGCAATGGAGAATAACAAATAATCCACTAAGATAGTGAAAATGGTGTCGGTAAAATAACTTATCAGCATAGACAAAAATACTGGGATTTGGCTGATATGTTATTAGACACTCTTAGACAAAATATGTCCTTGAAAGGATATGATGATAATAGTTCAGCGTGTAATATAAAAGTTAAAAGTTGTGGCCACAACTATTTGTAAGGGATCCAAAGAGCTCCAAAGAGCTGTTTCCTGTTAGGGTAGCTTGTGTAGCTTATAATGTCCCGTTATTGAAAATGGAGTATACGGAGTTCTTATGATGCTCACCCCTACCGGACTACCGATATCCCTTACCTCCTCTTCTACTAACGTGGGTTATGGGAAGGTTTGTAATTAACCCGGGATGTGTCTCAATTCGGCGTGTTGCCGTGTAGCTGTGGTAGTATGTGAGCGTCTCACCTTCAAATTTCCCGGTCAGTCCTTCCTACCCTGACGTCTACGTAGAGTAGTCACGTGGTCCTCGGAGGTCCAATCGGATAGCCGGGTCGTTGGGGGGAGTGGTGCGATAGCGGTTCTATCGGATTTGCTTGCTGGAGCCAAATTCGGTCACACTGGATTGTCAAAATCTACGCGTTTCAGCGCTGGATATGCGCCTTTATCAAGACTTCCTCAGTCTTGATAAAGGCGCATATCCAAGCGCTGAAACGCGTAGATTTTGACAATCCAGTGTGACCGAATTTGGCTCCAGCAAGCAAATCCGATAGAACCGCTATCGCACCACTCCCCCCAACGACCCGGCTATCCGATTGGACCTCCGAGGACCACGTGACTACTCTACGTAGACGTCAGGGTAGGAAGGACTGACCGGGAAATTTGAAGGTGAGACGCTCACATACTACCACAGCTACACGGCAACACACCGAATTGAGACACATCCCGGGTTAATTACAAACCTTCCCATAACCCACGTTAGTAGAAGAGGAGGTAAGGGATATCGGTAGTCCGGTAGGGGTGAGCATCATAAGAACTCCGTATACTCCATTTTCAATAACGGGACATTATAAGCTACACAAGCTACCCTAACAGGAAACAGCTCTTTGGAGCTCTTTGGATCCCTTACAAATAGTTGTGGCCACAACTTTTAACTTTTATATTACACGCTGAACTATTATCATCATATCCTTTCAAGGACATATTTTGTCTAAGAGTGTCTAATAACATATCAGCCAAATCCCAGTATTTTTGTCTATGCTGATAAGTTATTTTACCGACACCATTTTCACTATCTTAGTGGATTATTTGTTATTCTCCATTGCAAAGATATGATCATTTTATTTGTTTTCATTTGTTTTTATTTGCTTATATCTATAAACTGAATAATAATTCATTGAATATTTGTTTTGTTTTAATTAGGAAGTATCTGTTTTTTACACCACATATTGTTGTTTGTTTTCACCTTATATATTGCACTTTATGCATTGTTTCTTGCAACATATTATATCACAATTTGTAACGAACCACATCGCACACACACTTGTACCTTATCCTATTGAGGATTCACACACACTTGTACCTTATCCTATTGAGGATTCACATATAATATTCCCTCACTATATAATCATATGTTATCACGATAATATATGTTCCTTAACGAGGTTGCCAACACAATAGACTAAGTCCCACTCACAGCTCTGTATTTGAGCGCACCCCTCCCCCAACTTGTTTTCAAATTGCTCAGCAAGATACTTTTAGAAATGTATTTTCTGTTCAAAATTACCAATTTGCTGGAAGATAAATGAAAATGGCAAAAGGGTTGCACTTAATACTTTATAAAATATTTGCATCCTTGTAAAATGGATTGTGGACACATGTAAACTGGGTGCAAAATGGAAACCAATATTACTTTACACCAATTAAATAGTTTGACGTGTGAAAAATTCACACCACCAATAGAAATGTAGTTATGGTCTTGCTATTATATATCACCAATTTAAGCTATTGATTATTATTTTAAAGTTATATCTTGATATTATTTTACACAGTTTATACACTTTTTATTTTTTTTTCTAGGTTTATGGTTTATAATATTACTATATTAAAGGACCATTAAATTCAATAGAATTGCATAATACAAAGACAAGGCAAAATAACTTATTATGAATTTTAAATCAGTATATTTGTTTTTTAGCAAGGTTTATGTTCTCCTATATTTGAGCCTTAAAATGTGCACAAGAATTGATGCCCTTATTTATCATTTAAAAATGCCCCTAACATTGGGTAAGTTCAACTGTAAAATTCTCCTACTCAGTTCACGTTCATCTAGGGGCACAGGAGCACCTAAATAATGGTTAAATTAGATTGTTACAGGCATATTTTCTATAGAATGCCTTATCAAATTGCCTAGTTATTTATTTATATTTTTTTTGCGTCTATAGGGAATTTAAAGTTTTCCAACAAATGCGTGCACTGAAGTTCTCCATAAGTACTGGGGAGAACAGTATTAGAAATATTTTTTCTTTGACCTTGTGTTCTTTCGCAATAACAATATTGGGGGGTAGTTATCAAGCCGTCTACTTTTCTGGCTTCGCCGGCCCAATACGCCCGCCTAAGCTCACATCGCCGCCGCGGACCTGAAAAAATACGCCTAAGTTATCAAATAAAGCTGTCAAAAAGCCGCGGGGCGATGAGCAGCGGACTGTGACAGTTATCACTCATCCGATCTCGTTGCCCTTCGGCTTTTTCCCAGCTTTATTGCTAGCCTGTCACTAAGAACTCACACTAAACTACACTGTTCTATCCCTATACCGGCGCCCCCGGAGCCTCCCGCAACTCAATAAAGTTACTAACCCCTAAATCGCCGCTCCTAGACCCCGCCGCAACTCTTATAAATGTATTAACCCCTAAACCGCTGCTCCCGGACACCCCGCTGCCACCTACAGTATACCTAGTAACCCCTATCCTGCCCCCCCTACACCGTCGCCCTCTATTATAAAGTTATTAACCCCTATCCTGCTGATCCCGCACCTCTCCGCAACTAAATAAATAGTTTAACCCCTAAACCGATGCTCCCTGAACCTGCCGCAACCTATATTAAACCTATTAACCCCTATCCTGCCCCCCCTACACCGTCGTCACCTATAATAAATTTATTAACCCCTAATCTGCCTCCCCTACACCGTCGCCCCCTATAATAAATGTATTAACCCCTATCCTGCCCCCCCACTACGCCGCCGCCACTGTAATAAAATTATTAACCCCTAAACCTAAGTCTAACCCTAACGCCCCCCTAACTTAAATATTAATTAAATAAATCTAAATAATATTTTTATTATTAACTAAATGAATCCTATTTAAAACTAAATACTTACCTATAAAATAAACCCTAATATAGCTACAATATAAATAATTATATTCTAGCTATCTTAGGATTTATTTTTATTTTACAGGTACCTTTCAATTTATTTTAACTAGGTACAATAGCTATTAAATAGTTATTAACTATTTAATAGCTTACCTAGCTAAAATAAACTGAAATTTTCCTGTAAAATAAATCCTAACCTAAGTTACAATTACACCTAACACTACACTATACTTTAATAAATTATTCCTATTTAAAAATAAATACTTACCTGTAAAATAAACCCTAATATAGCTACAATATAAATAATAATTTTATTGTAGCTATCTTAGGATTTATATTTATTTTACAGGTAACTTTGTATTTATTTTAGCTAGTTAGAATAGTTATTAAATAGTTATTAACTATTTAATAACTACCTAGCTAAAAGAAATACAAAATTACCTGTAAAATAAATCCTAACCTAAGTTACAATTAAACCTAATACTACACTATCATTAAATTAATTAAATAAACTACCTACAAATAACTACAATTAAATACAATTACATAAACTAACTAAAGTACAAAAAATAAAAAAAGCTAAGTTACAAAAAATAAAAAATTAAGTTACAAACATGTTAAAAATATTACAACAATTTTAAGCTACTTACACCTAATCTAAGCCCCCTAATAAAATAACAAACCCCCCAAAATAAAAAAATGCCCTACCCTATTCTAAATTAAATAAACTTCAAAGCTCTTTTACCTTACCAGCCCTTAAAAAGGCCATTTGTGGGGGCATGCCCCAAAGAAAACAGCTCTTTTGCCTGTAAAAGAAAAATACAACCCCCCCCAACATTAAAACCCACCACCCACATACCCCTAATCTAACCCAAACCCCCCTTACAAAAACTTAACACTAATCCCCTGAAGATCATCCTACCTTGTCTTCACTCAGCCGAGCAGCGATGGAACCGAAGTGGACATCCGGAGCGGAAGAAGTTAATCCTCCAAGCGGCGCTGAAGAAATCTTCCATCCGATGAAGTCATCATCCAGGCGGCGCTGAAGAAAAGTCTTCGATCCGGCCGATGTCATCTTCAAAGAGGCGCTGAAGAGGTCTTCTATCCGGGCGAAGTCATCTTCCAAGCCGGGTCTTGAATCTTCTTTCCGCCGACGCGGAACCTCCTTCTTCACCGACGGACTACGACGAATGAAGGCTCCTTTAAGGGACGTCATCCAAGATGGCGTCCCCTCAATTCCGATTGGCTGATAGGATTCTATCAGCCAATCGGAATTAAGGTAGGAAAATTCTGATTGGCTGATGGAATCAGCCAATCAGATTCAAGTTCAATCCGATTGGCTGATCCAATCAGCCAATCAGATTGAGCTCGCATTCTAGTGGCTGATCAGAACAGCCAATAGAATGCGAGCTCAATCTGATTGGCTGATTCCATCAGCCAATCAGATTTTTCCTACCTTAATTCCGATTGGCTGATAGAATCCTATCAGCCAATCGGAATTGAGGGGATGCCATCTTGGATGACGTCCCTTAAAGGAGCCTTCATTCGTCGTAGTCCGTCGGTGAAGAAGGAGGTTCCGCGTCGGCGGAAGGAAGATTCAAGACCCGGCTTGGAAGATGACATCGCCCGGATAGAAGACCTCTTCCGCGCCTCTTTGAAGATGACATCGGCCGGATCGAAGACTTTTCTTCAGCGCCGCCTGGATGATGCCTTCATCGGATGGAAGATTTCTTCAGCGCCGCTTGGAGGATTAACTTCTTCCGCTCCGGATGTCCACTTCGGTTCCATCGCTGCTCGGCTGAGTGAAGACAAGGTAGGATGATCTTCAGGGGATTAGTGTTAGGTTTTTGTAAGGGGGTTTGGGTTAGATTAGGGGTATGTGGGTGGTGGGTTTTAATGTTGGGGGGGGGTTGTATTTTTCTTTTACAGGCAAAAGAGCTGTTTTCTTTGGGGCATGCCCCCACAAATGGCCCTTTTAAGGGCTGGTAAGGTAAAAGAGCTTTGAAGTTTATTTAATTTAGAATAGGGTAGGGCATTTTTTTATTTTGGGGGGGTTTGTTATTTTATTAGGGGGCTTAGATTAGGTGTAAGTAGCTTAAAATTGTTGTAATATTTTTAACATGTTTGTAACTTATTTTTTTATTTTTTGTAACTTAGCTTTTTTTATTTTTTGTACTTTAGTTAGTTTATGTAATTGTATTTAATTGTAGTTATTTGTAGGTAGTTTATTTAATTAATTTAATGATAGTGTAGTATTAGGTTTAATTGTAACTTAAGTTAGGATTTATTTTACAGGTAATTTTGTTTTTCTTTTAGCTAGGTAGTTATTAAATAGTTAATAACTATTTAATAACTATTCTAACTAGCTAAAATAAATACAAAGTTACCTGTAAAATAAAGATAAATCCTAAGATAGCTACAATATAATTATTAATTATATTGTAGCTATCTTAGGGTTTATTTTACAGGTAAGTATTTAGTTTTAAATAGGAATAATTTATTAAAGTATAGTGTAGTGTTAGGTGTAATTGTAACTTAAGTTAGTTTTTATTTTACAGGTAAATTTCTCTTTATTTTAGCTAGGTAAGCTATTAAATAGTTAATAACTATTTAATAGCTATTGTACCTAGTTAAAATAAATTGAAAGGTGCCTGTAAAATAAAAATAAATCCTAAGATAGCTACAATATAATTATTATTTATATTGTAGCTATATTAGGGTATATTTTAAAGGTAAGTATTTAGTTTTAAATAGGATTCATTTAGTTAATAAGAGTTAATTTATTTAGATTTATTTAATTAATATTTAAGTTATGGGGGCGTTAGGGTTAGGGTTAGACTTAGGTTTAGGGGTTAATAATTTTATTACAGTGGCGGCGGTGTAGTGGGGGGCAGGATAGGGGTTAATAAATTTATTATAGGTGGCGACGGTGTAGGGGGGGGCAGATTAGGGGTTATTAAATTTATTATAGGTGGCGACGGTGTAGGGGGGGCAGGATAGGGGTTAATACATTTAATATAGGTTGTGGCGGGTTCAGGGAGCTTCGGTTTAGGGGTTAATACATTTATTATAGTTGCGGTGGGCTCTGGGAGCGGCGGTTTAGGGGTTAATATGTATAGAGTAGCTTGCGGTGGGCTCCGGGAGCGGCGGTTTAGGGGGTAATAACTTTATTTAGTTGCGGCGGTGTAGGGGGGACAGATTAGTGGTGTTTAGACTTGGGGTACATGTTAGGGTGTTAGGTGTAGACAGCTCCCATAGGAATGAATGGGATGTCTGTCAGCAGCGAACTTGTACTTTCGCTATGGTCAGACTCCCATTGATTCCTATGGGATCCGCCGCCTCCAGGGGTGGCGGTTTGAAAACCAGGTACGCTGGGCCATAAAAGTGCCGAGCGTACCTGCTAGTTTTTTGATAACTAGCAAAAGTAGTGAGAATGTGCCGCACATCTGGAGTGCGGAACATCTGGAGTGACGTAAGAATCGATCTGTGTCGGACTGAGTCCGGCGGATCGATGCTTACGTCACAAAATTCTACTTTTGCCTGTCTTGAGCCTTTGATAACTAAGGCGTATCAGCCTCGCCACAAATACGCTGCGGAATTCCAGCGTATTTGAGGTTGACGGCTTGATAACTAGGCCCCATAGTGTTAATATAACAACGTGAAATCTCAATATTGTAAAATAAAAAAACTGGTAATTTCTTCCACTTTTTAATTTATCCACTAGCAACAAAAGCCATAAAAATATGTTCTATAAAAGGCGCAAACATAAGCTAAAAATAAATGCAAAAAAGTATTTATTTATATGGGTGTTTCTGTAAACAAGATTTAAACAAAACTAGCGATTAAGATTATTTACAATGATAAATTAGGTGCATATAGTTATTCAACAGGAGAAATTTATCATTAGTTCGTCTGAGCTTGGCTTTGGAAAAGTGCAATTTTTTAAAAATAAATTTGGGTGCACAGATGCTACTCTCCCAAGGTGCACTGAGGCAAATGCATAAGAGACTAGAGAGGAGAATTCTCATGACACTTGATAAATCTTGCTTTTTCTGACAATTTTCAAAGTTTACTTAAAGTGAAGGTAAAGTTTTTCATTCTTGAAGACAACCTCCCATTTATTATTTTTTCATTCATGTAGTCGCTAACTTTTTTTTAATATTGCTGCCATAGTTTTAATAAAATTTACATTACTAATTCCCTACCGTTTGGAACCCGACTCCTCCCCATCCCTACTTCCTCCTTCTTCGTTTTGTGACGTCTTCAGCGGTCCCACCCACTCTCTATATGTCACAAAGGCGCGTTCACAATCTCAGATTGCAATGCGCATGCGTAAATCGCGATACTGCTTTCCAATGCGCATAATCGCCGGGCAATATTTCCTACTGCGCATGCGCGAACTCAAACGGGTGCGCTCTTGGCATTAATTCTGAATAAAAATAAATTACGCATGTGCAAAAGAAACAAGGGGCGGATTACATCGAGTGACGGACGCCTAACGGCCAGAGTTTCAATTGCTTGGGGAAAAAACGTGATATACACATAAAAAAAAAATAGACGGGCTGAATTAGTGGATAGTTTAGGCATAGTTTTATAACAGTGAGAATGTAATATATACACACATATATAACAATTGATGAATGAAACTCCTACTTATTTTAAAAAAAGAATGCTATACTAGATCGAAATTAGGGTGAGTTTACCTTCACTTTAAATTTGCCATCTCTGTAACATGTGACAGCCATCAGCTAATCACAGACTCATATACGTATCAACTGTGAATTCTTGCACACGCTCCGTAATATCCGGTGCCTCAGAAACTGTGAATATAAAAAGACTATGCACAATTTTATAATTAAAGTAAATTGGAAAGTTTCTTAAAACTGCATGTTTTATCTGAATTATGAAAGCTTAATTTTACTTTAGTGTCATTTTAAGCTCTGCTAAATACACTGCTACATTGTATAACTTTCTTCACATTCCATTAATATCTAACAAAGAGAAAATGTTTATGAATGTTACAAAGAAAGAAGTGGTAGAAAATTTGTCCTGATGGATTGCAAAATACTCTAGTGTAGCAAATATTATTATATTTACAGTTTATTACAGAGCACAAACATACAAATCAATCCATTCAATGTTCAAGATACATTGGTTTTCTTAATATAGACTTGCTAAATATATCATACCATGTTGAAATGCTGGAGGGTGCAATAATGTTTCTTGCATTTCACCTCCCCAGTCCATATAATCAACACACTTCTACATTATTCTAGAGTTTATGTCCTGTGAGGTGCCTGGGGGTTTCTCTAGATGAGAGCAAGATTTATAAAAAGAGAATAATGAAATCAGCACGTGTACTTATTAACATCTACCAGCTGCTGTTCATGCTGAAATAGAACTTTGAGCTGCCTGTGTACATGTGATACTACCTTAGCTCATTAATGTGTCTAGTGAACAATGGTCAGTTTTGACTCGGGGATGCTTGATTGATGGGTGACAGATGACACTATCAGATATAATCTTCCATTGCACCAGCATAGTTTCTAATATTCTAACAGTAGAAAAAAAATACCTTAGTAATGCCTGGATCTAACAGTTTATGCAAAAAGGACAGGTGATGCTAACATTAAAGGGTGACAATTTAAATGCATGTAGAGGAATTACATCTTTGGATAGAAACATATTTGCAATATACATGTATTGCCAAAAATGGTTTTAGTTAAAGTTATCACTGTTTTACTGTTAACATTTTTCTCTGCACATGCATGTGAAGCATAGCTAGATATTTTCAGTGCACCAGCATTTTAATTACTGCAGCTGCACAGAACACCAGTGGGGCTTGTATCATGTCAGTAAGGAACAAATTGAGTCATTACCAGATGGTACAAGCACCTTGGACTCTCTGAGCAAGTGCTGTATTTAATATGCTGGTGCATGGTGCATACTTAAATACACTTTTAAAACAGTTGTAGCTTTTATTAGAAGCATTTTTGCTAACGCATGTATATTACAAAAATGCTTCTATTCAAAAATGAAATGCATCTATGTGGTTTCCAATTTTAGCTGGAATGCCCATTTAATTAATTCCATTTTTTTTTAATGTGGTTACCATTTATTTGTGTATAATTTCTGTCTTAATAATAAAAGAAACGAGTCTGGCAATTGTTTCTCATCCTAATGATGAATGTTTGATTAAGGCCATTGACTAGAATAAAAAGTGTGTGCCAGGTTGCAAAGGAGAAATTGACGGATTGAATTTACCATTTGATATACCAGATGGCATTGCTCATAGAATGCAACATAATATAAACAGGTGTACTTTATAATGCAAGACCTGGAATAAAGCACGTAACTATGAATGACAGCCCAGCTTTAGACATCCATTATTATAACTAGTAAGAGTGACATGGTCTGCATGCCAACCAACAGCTCACTGTAATTATTCCATCTCTATCACATACAGCAATCTCAGTTATACACTGGCAAATAACTTGTTTAGGCTATTAGAGGAATTATGTTTCAGTGATCTTTTTTTCTAATTTCAAGTGAGTTATTGACAAACTACAAAGCAAGACTTGCTTTATCATATCAATTAAAGTAATTTCAGATTATTTTTTTATCTCAGTACAGTTATGGATTCACTATCTAGACAAGGGGGTCAATTTATTAAGCAGCGGATGCTGCATCGAAGCCCCTTCGTTTCAGGTCTGCTTAAAACGGAAGTTAAGAAGAATTATATGATCGGGATGATTGACGGCCCCTGCTAGCGGCCGACAAGCCACCACTAAGGAGGTGGCATTGCACAAGCATTTCACCAGAAATGCTTGTGAAATGTTAACTGCCAACAGCGTATGCTGTCAGCATTTAGAAAGTCATAAGGATAGGTCGACGTTTCGGCTTACATAGAAGCCTTAATCAAGACAGATGAACAACTGTTAAACAAAGAAGAAAAAAATAACAGATTTAAAAACACAAAACACAGCATCAATACGTAATCCCACCACCAAATTGTTTGCAGGCAGAAAAATAAACCCACAAATAATGAAAATAAACATAGAAAAAATGCAAATAAAAATAAGGCAAACCCATACACATAGCGTTAGGAGATACAAAAATACAGTCCCTCCAATACTCTCAATCTGCTCAGGATATACACTGGTGGGATATATATTATAATCTTAGCAAGCAAACAAAGCGTATGTAACCCAATTGTAGGTGAAACACCATACGGCTGCACAGTTTATGTGTTATGCAAAGTCCGGTATACGCTGGCCTGCCATATACATAAAAGACCCTTCAAAAGAGACTAGCAAGTCCCCATACCTCATTAGAAACCGCCTCAGGCTCTGAGACCATATACAGTTGTTCTAATGTTTCAAAGCAGATAGGTGCACCATACATAGTTAAAAAAAACATTTTTATGCACTGATGCATACACCCCTAAAAGTGGTAAGCCAACCAGGCACCACCCCTTAAGGAGACAAATCCCCATTATAAGTCAGTTAAAACAAGTGCCCTGCTACCCAATCCATCAAGCTGAACTGAGTTCTAGAGAGCCTTAGCCTGATAGTATCACACTATACGTACTTAGACGCAAGGAACAGACCATAGCACACACAATGATTGTATCCACAAGTGTCAAAGGCTAACATTATAGTAACCTGCCTATACAACATTTAGACCAGGGTTATACATTTAGCAATGAAAAGGCACTATATCACTATTCCTGATGCTCATTTATCTCGCATCTGACAACCTGACATTGCGTGCAGTAGTCACGCTGGACCCTACCTTCAAAGAAAACCACAACCACGTATACAAGCATGTGCACAGCTTAGTATTGCACTCGTAACACTTTCAAAAGACTCAACTAGGTCTACAGTCATGTGCACACCTTAGTATTGCACTAGTACCCCCTAAGTATATACGCATGTACCTTACCAGCATTTGACAGTAGTTTTATACATCTGTGGCACTTTGCCAATTCTAAGCATCCATAGTGTATGTATTTATGGTCGTTTGAGAAACGTTAATTTGCTCTGCATTATAATGAGAATATGCGATCCCATCCTTATTTTGTTGTATACTCTGGTTTATACAGTAGCTGAATGCAGTTACCTCTGGTTTATTATGGCTTCCATTCTTTATCTACTATGTTATATACATCTGTGGCACTTGCCAATTCTAAGCATCCATAGTGTCTGCTGTTGTGGTAGCAGCTGAACATGGTTATAATTGAGTTAATTAGAGTATCCAGCACTGTCTGCACTTCTCTGTAGTTGATACAGCTGCTACAGGTGTGTTTTTGACACACCCCTATTGCCAACCAATGAGAGCCTGGTGATCAGGGCTTAAATAGTTTCCGGTTTCTGTTAATGGCATTCTGTTTTGCCGGTGGTGTTGTGTGCGGCTGCTAGTCGCCGTTGTGAAGTAATATAATTTGTCTGCTTCTTAATATTGTGGCCCAAAACAGGGGGGTTGTTTATGTTTTTGCTAGGGCTGTGGGTGCCACATGTTGTTAACGGTGGGTGTGTAACGCATAAGACATGCAGCTGATATGGGACAATAATCTTGCTATAGTGCGGTCTGCTTACATTTTGCCCGAGTTTAATCAATATTTGTGGACTGGAAAGTTAGACTATCTGTTGAGCTTATACCATGTGGGGCACGTATTAACGGCAGTATGGATTTGCAATGTTGCAACTACTGTCAAATGCTGGTAAGGTACATGCGTATATACTTAGGGGGTACTAGTGCAATACTAAGGTGTGCACATGACTGTAGACCTAGTTGAGTCTTTTGAAGGTGTTATGAGTGCAATACTAAGATGTGCACATGCTTGTATACGTGGTTTTCTTTGAAGGTAGGGTCCAGCATGACTACTGCACGCAATGTCAGGTTGTCAGATGCAAGATAAATGAGCATCAGGAATAGTGATATAGGACCTTTTCGTTGCTAAATGTATAACCCTGGTCTAAATGTTGTATAGGCAGGTTACTACAATGTTAGCCTTTGACACTTGTGGATACAATCATTGTGTGTGCTATGGTCTGTTCCTTGCGTCTAAGTACGTATAGTGTGATACTATCAGGCTAAGGCTCTCTAGAACTCGGTTCAGCTTGATGGATCGGGTAGCAGGGCACTTGTTTTAACTGACTTATAATGGGGATTTGTCTCCTTAAGGGGTGGTGCCTGGTTGGCTTACCACTTTTAGGGGTGTATGCATCAGCGTATAAAAATGTTTTTTTTTTTAACTATGTATGGTGCACCTATCTGCTTTGAAACATTAGAACAACTGTATATGGTCTCAGAGCCTGAGGCAGTTTCTAATGAGGTATGGGGACTTGCTAGTCTCTTTTGAAGGGTCTTTTATGTATATGGCAGGCCAGCCTATACCGGACTTTGCATAACACATAAACTGTGCAGCCGTATGGTGTTTCAACTACAATTGGGTTACATACGCTTTGTTTGCTTGCTAAGATTATAATATATATCCCACCAGTGTATATCCTGAGCAGATTGAGAGTATTGGAGGGACTGTATTGTTGTATCTCCTAGCGCTATGTGTATGGGTTTGCCTTATTTTTATTTGTATTTTTTCTATGTTTATTTTCATTATTTGTGGGTTTATTTTTCTGCCTGCAAACAATTTGGTGGTGGGATTACGTATTGATGCTGTGTTTTGTGTTTTTAAATCTGTTATTTTTTCTTCTTCGTTTAACAGTTGTTCATCTCTCATCTGTCTTGATGAAGGCTTCTATGTAAGCCGAAACGTCGACCTATCCTTATGACTTTCTAATGTTGTTGTTATAAACAATAAACTAACTTTGATGTATATAAATCCTGAGAGTGCCCTCCCTTTCCTAGCTCTTATCTACAATCCATTGAGGATTGCACCCAGGTGCTTCATTATTAGTTGAAGCTGGAGTGCTAGAACACGTGCTAATTGGATAATGGATAATATATATATATATATATATATATATATATATATATACACACATATATAAATACCCAATATAGGGCTAAATTACAAGTGGAATGCTTATGTATCACGTGCCCGCAAACTGGCAAAAAAACCTGAAAAGTGCCTTTACATTGCGGTGTATGGGGATTGTGTTAAAACTGTAAATATATATGTATATGCTTATATACATACAGTATATACTGTATATATGTGTTTATATGTGTATCACATAAATATATAAATATATATGTATATAATCATATACAAAAAATAAGTGAAGGTGAAGATGCTAAACATGTGAACGATAAACCTATAGTCCCCCTCAAAAACAAGCAAACAAAGTGTCCTTGAAAGGAAAGAGGGTGTAGACTTGCTATGGGGCTAAGGCTAGTGTTAAGTGTGTGTGTCAAAAAGGTACTATGCAGATAGAAGCAAGCATCCAATCTTATAAGTGGCAAACCTCAAAATATATAGGGGGACGAAAAGGTGCACTGCACTTCATAGTTGAACGCCTCACCTCTCTTTCATACAGCAATCAGTTATCTGGCGTAGCTCTGTGTGTGTTACGTACATTGAGCACTATGTGCCCTGGAGCGAGATATGAGGAACCACTAAGATTATACTGCAGCTGTGAATGTTACAAGAAAGATACAGACTAGGTCTGACTGCGGTACTCATTAACAGCTTCCTGCTGCGTGGATCCGGAGTTGGACGGTGGTCCTGGGCATATCACTTCCGCTATCTGGAGTTTCTCTTTAGGTATAGCATAGCCTGTTTGCCGAACGTCTGATGTTCCCTTGTTAGTTCATCCAAGCGAGCTGTGTAGAGGATACAGCTGTCTGTGACGTCACAGGTGAGTTTACCTAGTGCGGCGAAGTAACCAATCCACACACTCCCAGAACACTGCCAATTGGCTGCAAGCTCCAAAGCAAAAAACTCCTGGCTCAAAAGATTCTTGCAAAAAAAACGGCAAAAGGTATACGTATAAATGTAGAATCAGAATTCAGAGCCGAAAATGTTGAATTAAAAGAATTTCAGTGCTTTATTATCCAAAAGTTAAAAGCAACAACATGGGTGGTATTAGGAAAGGACGCCTAGTAAGCAAGCTTATGCGTTTTGGCCGTAGCCTTACTCATAGCTTATAAAAATACACTAAAAATACACTCACAGCTGTGTATTTAAGGAGAATTATCAATGCTGTGATTGGATTAAAAATCAAAGGCGGCACTTAGTGTCTGCATTAACAGCAAAAAAGCACCTGTGTGCTAAATACCTTGTCATTCCTGCATACTAATTAAATTACCTTTTGAGACTAAGTGCATAAGATCCTTTAGTGTGAGGTACAGTTACAACCAGTCCATGATAAATTAAATAAAAAAAGGTCAAAACAGCGGGTTATTTCACTCTGGACTATATAGTTATGCACATTCAGACAACTTACTTGAAATATCTAAATAAATAAATGTAAAAATAATAGTACTAATGGCCAAAACTAAATTAAATGTGGAGAATGATAAATACATACATAAAGGATGTTAAACATATGCAAGAGATTGGAAAAGTACATAGATAAAGCTCTCTACTGGAACAATTCATAAGCCATGAAGTCAGGAAAATATATATATATAATAATAAGTAAAA
The DNA here is from genome assembly GCF_027579735.1 of Bombina bombina. NCBI lineage: Eukaryota > Metazoa > Chordata > Amphibia > Anura > Bombinatoridae > Bombina > Bombina bombina. The sequence continues at coordinate 1,099,829,338 of NC_069502.1, read as the reverse complement.
TAAATACCTAACAAACTAATACTGCAGTAAGGTTTATAGCATATATCCTATAGTATATTTAAATTGGGCCCTGAAATATTGTACTGAACGTATTTAATTACTACTTGATCAATGTATATATATCTCAATGAACTAGAGAAACTTATATTTAACCTATCTTACAGAGAATATATATATATATATATATATCCTATATTATAAAAGACAAGAGTTTGTCTGAAGCCGTCATGCGCAGTTCAGACAAACTCTTGCAGCTGATCGCACGCGCACCCACCCGACAGCAGCGCGAGGACCGGGCAGCACAGCTGATCGCGCGCGCAGGGGAGAACCGGGCAGCACAGCTGATCGCGCGCGCAGGGCAGAACCGGGCAGCACAGCTGATCGCGCGCAGGGGAGAACCGGGCAGCACAGCTGATCGCGCGCACAGGGGAGAACCGGGTAGCACAGCTGATCGCGCGCGCAGGGGAGAACCGGGCAGCACAGGAGAGAGAGAGAGAGAGAGAGAGAGGGGGGTAGTTATCAAGCCGTCAACCTCAAATACGCTGCGTATTCCGCAGCGTATTTGTGGCGAGGCTGATACGCCTTAGTTATCAAAGGCTCGAGACCGGCAAAAGTAGAATTTTGTGACGTCAGCTTCGATCCGCCGGACTCAGTCCGACACAGATCGATTCTTACGTCACTCCAGATGTTCCGCACACAAGTGCGGCACATTCTCACTACTTTTGCTAGCTATCAAAAAACTAGCAGGTACGATCAGCAGTTTTACGGCCCAGCGTACCTGGTTTTCAAAGCGCCAGCCTGGAGGCGGCGGATCCCATAGGAATCAATGGGAGTCTGACCATAGCGAAAGTACAAGTTCGCTGCTGACAGACATCCCATTGATTCCTATGGGAGCTGTCTACACCTAACACCCTAACATGTACCCCGAGTCTAAACACCACTAATCTGACCCCCCCTACACCGCCGCAACTAAATAAAGTTATTAACCCCTAAACCGCCGCTCCCGGAGCCCACCGCAAGCTACTCTATACATATTAACCCCTAAACCGCCGCTCCCGGAGCCCACCGCAACTATAATAAATGTATTAACCCCTAACCCGCCGCTCCCTGAACCCGCCGCAACCTATATTAAATGTATTAACCCCTATCCTGCCCCCCCTACACCGTCGCCACCTATAATACATTTATTAACCCCTATCCTGCCCCCCCTACACCGTCGCCACCTATAATAAATTTATTAACCCCTATCCTGCCCCCCACTATGCCGCCGCCACTGTAATAAAATGATTAACCCCTAAACCTAACCCTAACCCTAACGCCCCCTAACTTAAATATTAATTAAATAAATCTAAATAAATTAACTCTTATTAACTAAATGAATCCTATTTAAAACTAAATACTTACCTTTAAAATAAACCCTAATATAGCTACAATATAAATAATAATTATATTCTAGCTATCTTAGGATTTTTTTTTATTTTACAGGTACCTTTCAATTTATTTTAACCATGTACAATAGCTATTAAATAGTTATTAACTATTTAATAGCTTACCTAGCTAAAATAAAGAGAAATGTACCTGTGAAATAAATCCTAACCTAAGTTACAATTACACCTAACACTACACTATACTTTAATAAATTATTCCTATTTAAAAATAAATACTTACCTGTAAAATAAACCCTAAGATAGCTACAATGTAATTAATAATTATATTATAGCTATCTTAGGATTTATATTTATTTTACAGGTAACTTTGTATTTATTTTAGCTAGTTAGAATAGTTATTAAATAGTTATTAACTATTTAATAACTACCTAGCTAAAAGAAATACAAAATTACCTGTAAAATAAATCCTAACTTAAGTTACAATTAAACCTAATACTACACTATCATTAAATTAACTAAATAAACTACCTACAAAGAACTACAATGAAATACAATTACATAAACTAACTAAAGTACAAAAAATAAAAAAAGCTAAGTTACAAAAAATAAAAAATTAAGTTACAAACATGTTAAAAATATTACAACAATTTTAAGCTACTTACACCTAATCTAAGCCCCCTAATAAAATAACAAACCCCCCCAAAATAAAAAAAATCCCTACCCTATTCTAAATTACATAAATTTCAAAGCTCTTTTACCTTACCAGCCCTTAAAAGGGCCATTTGTGGGGGCATGCCCCAAAAAGTTCAGCTCTTTTGCCTGTAAAAGAAAAATACAACCCCCCCCCCAACATTAAAACCCACCACCCACATACCCCTAATCTAACCCAAACCCCCCTTACAAAAACCTAACACTAATCCCCTGAAGATCATCCTACCTTGAGTCGTCTTCACTCAGCCGAGCCACCGATGGAACTGAAGAGGACATCCGGAGCGGAAGAAGTTAATCCTCCAAGCGGCGCTGAAGAAATCTTCCATCCGATGAAGTCATCATCCAGGCGGCGCTGAAGAAGTCTTCGATCCGGCCGATGTCATCTTCAAAGAGGCGCTGAAGAGGTCTTCTATCCGGGCGAAGTCATCTTCCAAGCCGGGTCTTCAATCTTCCTTCCGCCGACGCGGAACCACCTTCTTCACCGACGGACTACGACGAATGACGGCTCCTTTAAGGGACGTCATCCAAGATGGCGTCCCCTCAATTCCGATTGGCTGATAGGATTCTATCAGCCAATCGGAATTAAGGTAGGAAAATCTGATTGGCTGATGGAATCAGCCAATCAGATTCAAGTTCAATCCGATTGGCTGATCCAATCAGCCAATCAGATTGAGCTCGCATTCTATTGGCTGATCGGAACAGCCAATAGAATGCGAGCTCAATCTGATTGGCTGATTCCATCAGCCAATCAGATTTTCCTACCTTAATTCCGATTGGCTGATAGAATCCTATCAGCCAATCGGAATTGAGGGGACGCCATCTTGGATGACGTCCCTTAAAGGAGCCGTCATTCGTCGTAGTCCGTCGGTGAAGAAGGTGGTTCCGCGTCGGCGGAAGGAAGATTGAAGACCCGGCTTGGAAGATGACTTCGCCCGGATAGAAGACCTCTTCAGCGCCTCTTTGAAGATGACATCGGCCGGATCGAAGACTTCTTCAGCGCCGCCTGGATGATGACTTCATCGGATGGAAGATTTCTTCAGCGCCGCTTGGAGGATTAACTTCTTCCGCTCCGGATGTCCTCTTCAGTTCCATCGGTGGCTCGGCTGAGTGAAGACGACTCAAGGTAGGATGATCTTCAGGGGATTAGTGTTAGGTTTTTGTAAGGGGGGTTTGGGTTAGATTAGGGGTATGTGGGTGGTGGGTTTTAATGTTGGGGGGGGGGTTGTATTTTTATTTTACAGGCAAAAGAGCTGAACTTTTTGGGGCATGCCCCCACAAATGGCCCTTTTAAGGGCTGGTAAGGTAAAAGAGCTTTGAAATTTATGTAATTTAGAATAGGGTAGGGATTTTTTTTATTTTGGGGGGGTTTGTTATTTTATTAGGGGGCTTAGATTAGGTGTAAGTAGCTTAAAATTGTAGTAATATTTTTAACATGTTTGTAACTTAATTTTTTATTTTTTGTAACTTAGCTTTTTTTATTTTTTGTACTTTAGTTAGTTTATGTAATTGTATTTCATTGTAGTTATTTGTAGTTAATTTATTTAATTAATGTAATGATAGTGTAGTATTAGGTTTAATTGTAACTTAAGCTAGGATTTATTTTACAGGTAATTTTGTATTTCTTTTAGCTAGGTAGTTATTAAATAGTTAATAACTATTTAATAACTATTCTAACTAGCTAAAATAAATACAAAGTTACCTGTAAAATAAATATAAATCCTAAGATAGCTATAATATAATTATTAATTACATTGTAGCTATCTTAGGGTTTATTTTACAGGTAAGTATTTATTTTTAAATAGGAATAATTTATTAAAGTATAGTGTAGTGTTAGGTGTAATTGTAACTTAGGTTAGGATTTATTTCACAGGTACATTTCTCTTTATTTTAGCTAGGTAAGCTATTAAATAGTTAATAACTATTTAATAGCTATTGTACATGGTTAAAATAAATTGAAAGGTACCTGTAAAATAAATATAAATCCTAAGATAGCTAGAATATAATTATTATTTATATTGTAGCTATATTAGGGTTTATTTTAAAGGTAAGTATTTAGTTTTAAATAGGATTCATTTAGTTAATAAGAGTTAATTTATTTAGATTTATTTAATTAATATTTAAGTTAGGGGGGCGTTAGGGTTAGACTTAGGTTTAGGGGTTAATCATTTTATTACAGTGGCGGCGGCGTAGTGGGGGGCAGGATAGGGGTTAATAAATTTATTATAGGTTGCGGCGGGTTCATGGAGCGGCGGTTTAGGGGTTAAACTATTTATTTAGTTGCGGAGAGGTGCGGGATCAGCAGGATAGGGGTTAATAATTTTATAATAGAGGGCGACGGTGTAGGGGGGGCAGGATAGGGGTTACTAGGTATAATGTAGGTGGCAGCGGTGTCCGGGAGCGGCGGTTTAGGGGTTAATACATTTATAAGACTTGCGGCGGGGTCTAGGAGCGGCGGTTTAGGGGTTAATACATTTATAAGACTTGCGGCGGGGTCTAGGAGCGGCGGTTTAGGGGTTAGTAACTTTATTTAGTTGCGGGGGCCTCCGGGGGCGCCGGTATAGGGGGTAGAACAGTGTAGTTTAGTGTGAGTGCTTAGTGACAGGCTAGCAATAAAGCTGGGAAAAAGCCGAAGGGCAGCGAGATCGGATGAGTGATAACTGTCACAGTCCGCTGCTCATCGCCCCGCGGCTTTTTGACAGCTTTATTTGATAACTTAGGCGAACGTATTCAAGGTCCGCGGCGGCGAAGGTAGGCGAGCTTAGGCGGACGTATTGGACCGGCGAAGCCAGAAAAGTAGACGGCTTGATAAGTAGCCCCCAGAGAGAGAGAGAGAATTAAATATAACACAACACGGCCCGTGTGAACGGGCTTTAGGACTAGTATATATATATAAGACTAAGTTGATTCAAAAAGAACTGAAGTGTCATACTACACTGTGGAGTAACCCTTACTCCCAATAGTTGATCAAATCATATTGGGAGTTTAAACCCCCAGGGTGCCTGGTCTCTAAATGGAAAATCCAGTACATTTCCCTTTTGTACAGGAGTTTCTCTCTGTCCCCCCCCCCCTCTTTTGGGGGTTGAGACCTGTTCAATAGCCTTCCATCTGAAGGTAGAGAGGTCTTTCTGATGTATTAGGGAAAAGTGTGTCACTATCGGTGTGGTTGCTTTGGCTACATTAATAGAACTGAAGTGTTCCCGAATGCGGGATCAGATGTCTCTGGTGGTGAGTCCTATATATTGTACCCTACAAAGAGTGCAGTGGATCATGTAGATCACATTGGAAGAAGAACAGTTCAGGCATCTTTTGATGTCATGAGAATTGAGATTAACTGTGGAAGTAAAAGTAGATGTTATTTCTACGTAGTCACAAGGCTTACATTTTTTATGACCACATTTATACATGCCTCTGTGAGTAAGCCACAAACGTACTTGTCCCTGTTTGCTCCTTAGTTGAGAAGGAGATACAGCATTTCTTATTGTACTCGCTCTTCTATAGGAACATCTAAGGCCAGCTTCCACAGCCTTGACCAATTTGTCATCTGCTTTTAGAAGGCCAAAGTGTTTGCGAACAATGCCACATATCTGTTTGTATTGTGCACTGAAGTTAGTCACAAAAGTCACCCCTTTATGAGGGGCTAGACTTTTGTTCTTCTTGGTTAGGAGGGATTTCCTATCTATCTTATCCACTTCGTTTTGAGCCTTTTTAATATCTGAGTTTTTGTAAAATATAATATAATCATATACATATATATCTATATTTGCTGCCCATCTTTGCATGACTTACCCCCTTCTTTGCGCTAGTTCTCATGCTGTGTCTGATGGCATGAGAACAAGGCTCTCATGAGGGCAATACTTCCGTAAAATGTGAACGCGAGGCCGCACTTCGCATTGCACCTCACTTGTAATACCAGCGCACATTCGCATGTGGAGCGCAAATATCGATTTTGCGACAGCAATATTTTGCGCTCCACTTATATTCTGACCCATATCAGTTTATTTTTAGAAGATGCTATATGTAATTCTCAAAGGAGAATACTACAAAATATTTAAAAGTCTTTAGGTTCTATGCATTTCTGGTAGCAATATTAAAGGGTAACCTTTTAAAAACTTTGTTAGCTTTTCTTTTTTTTAATATATATTTGTGTATTTATAAAAAAGTATTTTGTTTTTAAAACTTAAACTTACTGATGATATACGAACATAGATTAAAAATACATATGTATACAACACTATTAACTATATATGTCAAGAACACTGTGTAAGATAGTTTCCTGCACTATATGAAGACTTTTGACACAATAAATAAATAACCATTCTTCCTTTAAGACTTTAGAGACAAGAAGTCTTTTTTTATCCAGACAAATAATTCCTTCTCTATTATAGGCTCCAGGCCTGTGTTGCAAAAGTGGCTCTCCGTTAGTCCCCAGAAAATAAGAGGCAAGACTCACCCTTCTTCACAATCCTGGCTCGAATCTCCAAAGTAGCTTGTGCCCAAAGGATAGCTTGCCAGTTTGTTTTTCCTTGCAACACCAAATGTGCAGGTTTGCTGGTCCAGACCTCCATTCCTAAAAATTATGCACTTTGCTCACTGCTACAGGTCGGTGACCATTTCCTAAATAATCAGTGAGGGGTATAGCAAACGCCGTTCTCTCTCAGCTCTTTCTCACCATCCGATTGGTTCACCGGGTCAGAGCCTTGCCTCCCTGTGACTTGGCCGATCAATCACAGCTCACCATCCATCCAGAGTGTCGAAGCTCAAGATGGGATTCAAAGGTAATCACTAAAACAAACAAAATAACCCAGCGAACCTCAAAGCACTAAAAGAAAAAAGACTTTATTCACGGAAAAAAACACATTAAAGCATTAAAATCTTCTAAGGATCAGACAGAATTAGCATGTTTTACGCGTTTCGGCAATACACGCCTTATTCATAGACATATATTTACACCTAGTAATCTGATACCTATATAGCATTGATAATTAAAACAATTACAAAAGGGGGCGGAGCCGGAACGCCGTCTAAGATGGCCGCACCTCATTAAGCTCCTTAAAGTGGTGAGGCGTAAGGCATTAAAAATACATGTTCAGATGAACATTGTGGCCCGGAAGAGGTGATAACCAACACAGCTACATCGGCTCTTCCTATCTGTACAACCCGATAACATAATTTCTCTGATGGACCGCCACGATAGTTGCGCCCTACAGATAACAGGCTTCCCGCGACATGACTGATGCCTGAAAACCAGAGACACTTGAAACGAGTGACTGAAAACTAAAGTCGTGTAAGAGTTGCACACCAATGCAGCTTCATACATATCCAAATATTGCAGAATAATACTCGACTATGAAACAGCACACTAAAAGTAGTAGGTGAAGTGACAATCATACATCCGGAGTACATTAAAAAGAAAGCATGCTGCATTTTAAATAAGCAAAAGCGTTTATCATGGTCAGATAAATGAAGCAATAACATGGAGGCCCAAATTGATAAAACAAGATCTATATGTCGCAGCAAGATAGAACTACAAGGGAGATTCAAGAAATACACATTCCTGCTGAAAGTGTAGCAAGCCCACAATTTTAATACACAGGTTAATATAACACAGCCTCCACGTAATTCCTATGAGATGGCCTCTAGGAGATTGACAAAGCAAGACAAAAACAATAAACCTACTACAAACAACGTTAGCACCTTTTTAAAATCTGTGGATAAACAGAAGGCTACTGAAGAAATACTAGAGCCAAACGCAGATAGAACACAAGAAGAAGGCTGCACTATGTCTCAAAACACAGATATTGAAGCGGGTTCAGACACAGGGGGCCCTATCACATACAAGGCTATTGATACACTTATAAATCAAGTAAAATCCTGTATAAAAGAGGAGTGCACAGAGCTAAAGAAAGAAATTACTGATCTAGGATACAGGGTAGAAACCCTTGAAGGAGACAGAGAAGACATGACAACAGAAATCTTATCCATGTCAAATAAAATGCGTTCCCAACAGAAGCAAATAATGGAGTTGGAAACTAAATTGGATGAAATTGAAAACAGGACACAACGCAACAACATAAGGATAAAAGGAATCCCTGAAACAGTACTGGGAACACACTTAAGAAGCTATCTAGATGGCTTGTTTAGATCTCTCCTTGAAGAGGAGCACCCAGATACCCTAACTATACAGATGGAAAGAGCACACCGTTCCTTAAAACCAAAACCTCCAGAAACAACTCCACCAAGAGATGTGGTAATCTGTTTTACAAAATTCCAGGAAAAAGAACTCATCCTACAACAATCACGCAAGCAACAGAACTTTAAATACCAAGGAGTATTAATAAAATTCTTTGCAGACTTATCTATTATGACATTGCAAAAGAGAAAAGAATTTGCAAATCTTACATAACATCTGAGAGCATTAAATATCCCCTACAGATGGGGTTTTCCAGTGCAAATCTAAGTTGTAAAGAATGGCAAAAGATATGAATGCTCGCACGTATTAGATATCAACTCCTTCTGCATCAAATTAGACATCGCACCACCGATGATTATGACAACTAAACCCGAAAATGCTGATCTACAAGGGAAACGACATTCACCAGCCACCAAACACAGATCTTGGAGTGAAGTTACCAAAACACCTCCATTTAAGAAAACATCAATTTCTAGACCCTCAACATACAAGCCATAATAATTGACACAAAACCCTTACACAAAACAGGCTTAACACTTTATATAAGAGGAGACGCCTCAGGACGCTTGACCTTAAATCCTACAGATCCCACCCAAAGTTGTTGGTAACTATACTCTACACAAAGTGTAGATTCACTTGATGGGTCTTAAGGAAATTTTTATATGTTTTTACAAAATGTTTTAGATATTGTCATTTTACAATTCTCAAATTTGCAATGTTTTCAGCCTTCCAATCCATGCAGGTCAGATTTAAATATAAAGACCCTGAATCGTGAAATGCAGCTTGCAAAAGCAATGGAGAACATTCAATATAGAAACGTTAAGTACATTGTTTATATGTTTTGTTTGAATATACAACAGTTAAAGAGTTCACTAGTATATCCACAATATTTGTCAGTTTTGTGTATTTTTATTGAATTAGAATGTTCATTTAATACAAAGATTAAAAAACAACCAACATATTAGACCTAGACTTACCTTAACCAACTGAGATGTTATTATATTAATGAGGTCTATAACATTGTCTGTTGAGGGATTTTCTATTAGGCCCATAAAGACAAAAAAGTGAATTTACTCATAGGTCGCAGTTTTAACTGTTTATAGTTCTCAATTGTCTTTCAGTTGTATAAGAAAATTAAAAAGTAGTCTGATTGTAAGATTTACACTTCTCTAGATTCTATCTCAACTAAAAAATAGCTCTCATTATAATATCATTTAGCTGTGTAACCATCATATCAAAACAGAACAAAATGATTGGATTTAACAACTACTTGCTCAAATATCTACTTAACACTTATCAGTCTCAGCACAAAACATATTACCAGGAAAAGCTTATGAGCACCACTCCCGAGTCACGATAAACAAATTACAGCCTTACCAGACCACTATTTGACCCCTATCAAAAAAAACTTTTTTTATCTCTCCCTTCAAAGGGCTGTCTAGATTCAGTAACACCTATCATAACACCCTTTTTGTATTCCCCAACTCATATTTATAACACCTACCCAAACACCAAACTGTTTCACAGAAAACTCTTAGACAAGCATTTCTTAAGCTTACTCTACTAACATAAGACCGTAAAATATGTTAAAGCATCAAACACCTAGCAAAATTAATATTGCAACACAAAATATTAAAGGGTTTCTATCAGCCCAAAAACGCTCCATCACGCTTTATAACTTCTATAAAAAACATATAGATATAGTATTCATACAAGAAACCCATTTCAAAAAGACACGAACCGACACTTCTATCACGCCACTATGACAAATACTACACTAGCTCAAATACAACAACAAAAAATGGTGTCAGTATATTATTTAGAAAAGCCCTTCCCTTTGAATTACTGCAATGTAAACGCGATGATGAAGGTAGATTTCTGCTTTTGGTGGGCACTTGTTATGGTAGACCCTTGACATTACTAAATCTTTATGCTCCAAATCATCCCAAACCCACCTTTTTCAGAAAAGTGATGAACCTGTTACTTGACACTGCAAAAGGACCAATATTTATAGCATGAGACCTGAATTTTCCAGTGGATCCGTTGTTAAACGTATCTTCTGGGAAAACATACATGCCCCTCAAAATGATCAAAGCAAACTGGCTAGCACTACAATCTATACCGACCTTTGACATCTGGCGACTGACACATAGCACGACAAAAGACTGTACCTTCTTTTCTCACCCGCAGAAAATTTACACAAGGTTAGATTACATTCTGTGTGATCAATTGTCCCTGCAATTGCTGATAGATACCAAGATATCTCAAACCCCCTGGTCAGATTACGCAATGTTGATGAGCTCATTTGTGTGGCCACAGAAACCAGGTATAAGAATTTCATGGAAACTAAATAATACTATCTTCACTGACCCTATAATATTTCAACATATTACAGATAAAACTTCCCTTTTTTTCTATATAAACGACCCAAAGGACACTTCAAATATCAATAATTGGGAAACATATAGGTGCTTCATTAGAGGGGAAATAATAAAATAAACGACACAACACCGCAAACAAACTGAAATGACTTACAAATTACTTCTCAACTCACTAACCATAACAAAAAAAGATCATAAGAAAAACCCAACCTCTGAGGATTCATTGAATAAATTAAATAAGGCCAGGGAAGAAATTAATCAATACCTTAACAAGAATGCTCACAGACGAGCACTTGCCTTAAATGCAAAATACTTTGCGGAAAACAACAAAGCAGGCAAATTAATGGCTAGATCATTAAAAAGGAAACTATACAAATCCTTCATCAGATCAATAAAAGATGAAAATAACCTAGATCATCCTAAAAGCGCAGACATTGCAAATACATTCTCATATTATTATGGTAAACTATATAAATTAGATAATCCTAACCCTTCTCATAAGAAAGAACAAATTGAAAATTACCTTGCGCAGCTGGACCTTCCATTTATGACAGAACTAGATAGATCGGATTTAGAATCTCCCATCTCACTAAAAGAGGTACAAGACACCATTAAACAACTAGCACCAGGGAAAGCACCAGGCCCGGATGGGCTCACTCCAAAATGTTATAAATTACTATCTCCACATAACCGTACACATCTATTACAACTCTTAAATGTTATTGATAAAAACTCCTCCTTTACTAAATGCATGCTAGAAGCAAATATAACAGTCATCCCCAAGCCGGGGAAAGATCCTGACCAGATAACAAATTATAGGCCGATATCACTACTAAACGTTGATATCAAAATATACGCAAAAATCCTGTCAAACAGACTGAAACATTATCTCCCTTCCCTGGTACAGGCCGACCAAGTGGGATTTATTCCCACCCGGGAGGCCAAAGACAACACCACTAGACTCCTCCAAATTCTACATCATACCTCGACAGAACAACTCCCCCTTACCTTATTATCAACTGATGCCGAGAAGGCATTTAATTGGGTGGACTGGCAATTTTTGTGGTCCACCTTATAAAAATTTGGCCCACCCCAAATGTTTATAGACAAAATTTTGGCAATATATTCCGTCCCCAACGCAAAAGTTGTAGTTAACAATACATTCTCACAAAGCTTCCAAATTATTATTATCAGGTATTTGTAGAGCGCCGACAGATTCCACAGCGCTATCACAATGGTACTCATCAGGGATGTCCCTTATCTCCCCTGCTGTTCTCTCTTTCGGTGGAGGTTTTAGCTGCAAAAGTTTGAGCTTCATCTGAAATTAGAGGTATAAATATAGGTCAATGTAACACCAAGTGTCTGCTATTTGCTGACGATATTCTGTTCACACTAACTAATCCCAAAAAATAGCTTCCAGCGCTAATCAAGACCCTGACAGTATATAAAAAATTGTCAAACTTCTCTATAAATATGGGAAAATCCAAGATCATGCCTATACGTGTTAACCCGGAAGATTACCACTATATTAAAACGCAAACAACATTTGATACAGCAAACTATATTACATATTTAGGACTAACTATCAAACCTACTATATCTGAAACAATAGAACTAAACTACAAAATATTAAAGCAAAAGATAAAATAGAACTAATACCTGGGATAGGTCGGGACACTTATCGTGGCTAGGAAGGGTTAATGCAATTAAAATGTCAATTATACCTAAGATACTATACCTCTTACAAACGTTAATACTTATAGCATCACAACTATATTTAACAAATTTGCAGAAACATATTAAAGGGATAGTATACACTCATTTTCATATAACTGCATGTGATAGACACTACTATTAAGAATAAGATGCACAGATACTGATATAAAAATCCAGTATAAAACGGTTTAAAAACTTACTTAGAAGCTCTCAGTTTGGCTCTGTTGAAAAGGTAGCTGGAAAGCCCACTGCAAGTGGCAAATAAGACACTCCCTCCCTCCCCCTTCTTTTGCATATTAAAAGACCCTTTACACAAACAGGAGCAAGCTGGAGAAGGTAGCTGACGGTATTCTCATAAAACTTTGGGGCTTGGTTAGGAGTCTGAAAATCAGAGCAATGTTATTTAAAAATAAGCAAAACTATACATTTATTTAAAAAGAACAACTTTATGGGCTATATAAATAGATCATCTACAAAACATTTATGCAAAGAAAAAATGAGTGTATAATGTCCCTTTAATAACTTTATTTTGTCCTATTTGAAACCAAGGATCCCCACCCATACCCTCTATCTCTCCAAGCAGCAAGGAGGTTTGGGAATACCAAATATAGTGAATTACTACAAGGCAAACCACTTAGCACGCATCATTACATGGAATCAAACAACAAACCCTAAACTATGGGTAACATTATATGCTCAACCATTAACAGACACCACATTACGTGACATATGCTGGATTCCAAATAAATGCCGTCCAACAGAAATCAGACAAAACCCCTTTATGGAAGAAACATTGCATATATGGGATAAATTAATTGCTACACATAACACGATCTCAACCCCAATTTCCCCTCTCACACCTATAATTAACAACAAAATCTTCCTGGGACTGAATATAAATAAGCCTGCTATCAAAGACGGTCAACCCTCATATATACCTATATACTACCTCTTGAAAGAAGGCAACATTAAAAACTTTTTTGATATACAGAGGGACATAGGCCCACCACTAGATACTTGGTTTTCCTATTTTCAGATCCGGCATTTTTTGCAGACACACCCAAACAAACCAAACATTATTAGACCGTACACAACCTTTGAAACATTATGCCTTCTGCCTGATACACCTAATCACCTAATCTCTCTCGCATATAAGACACTACAATCACTGGATTCTCAAAAACCCTCCTCATTCAGATCACTTTGGGAAAATGAACTAAATATACAGTTTACCGACCTAGAATGGAAAAAATGCTTTACTAAAATGAAAAAATCCTCTATCTCCGCTAACATAGTAGAAACTAATTATAAATTGATATCTAATTGGTACTTAACACCCACACATCTACATAGAATTTACCCGTAATTATCTCCGAAATGTTGGAGGTTATGCGGCGAATCAGTGACATTGTCACATATATGTGGCATTGCCCAATAATTAGACCCTTCTGGGAACAAGTGGAACAGTATATCTCTAAAAAATTGAATCAAAACATAACACTAGACCCCCAGATGATACTTTTAAATAAGCTACCCCACCTTAGATGCCAATATAATACTTCATTACTTCAAATAATGCTAAATAGTGCAAAGAGATTAATACCACGACTGTGGAAAAAGCCGCAAATACCTACAATCCAACAGTGGCTAAATTCAGTTAAACATGTACTCTCTTTGGAAGAAATGTACCATAGTTACTATGCCAAGTCAGACCATTTTCTCAACATTCTTTTCCTATGGGGCCAAGACTAACTGATACACAAATTATAGAGCAGAGGGTAGAGTGAGCAATAAAAAGATCAGACATTTCTTAAAGAGTTTCATGAACAACCCCTTGCCTTACCCCCTTTTAATTTCTTTCTCTTATAATTTTCTTCCCCTTGATTGCTTAGATATTATCTTTTAGATTATATTTTGAAAGAATGTAAAGCTGATATGGCTAACAATATGATGACGCTATAAATATATTGTGTTTAACATTGTGGTAAAATTTTTTATATAATTTTATGTTTGTTTTCATGTATTCAAAACTAACATTTGGTCATCACTAAAAAATATTGAATATAAAAAAACATTTACAAAAAGCTGTGATCCTTAAAGCTAAAATGACCTTATTCAGACTTATGTGAAACATACATTAAACAACCTTTATATTCATTTGTGTTCACTATCTAATTAATCTTTGGATGCTTGAAAAAAGAACCTATCACATAGATGATTATGTTAACTTCAGCAGGTTCAGTATAAACATAACTCAATATTAAAACTTTGCTCAATAAGTTAACGTGTTTAACCCATCCTTACAAAGTGGAAAAAGTCCCCCCTATAAAAATCATGGAGACAGTGAGAGACGTAAAAATAAATGTCAATGAATATGAACTAAATCTAATAGCAACATATATCAATCCGAGTGTATAGGACATAGGGGAACAGCAATATTCTCCAATATAGTGGGCTGCTAATGTCGTTGCCAAAAATTTATGACATCTCCTTCAATGTTGAAACCCTGTGGCTTTCTAGTTTGGAGCTTAAATATCCAAAACCCTTCCTAATATAATAATTTACAGTTTCTATCACCACCTCTCTGAGGTATTCTTACCCAGTCAATAATCAGCCACACAAAGCTATCTACCACCTTTGTATGTTTGAAAATAAAATGACTGACTAGATCTGAACATTCAACCCCTTGCTCTATATTAATAGATGTTCCCTAATTCGTGTTTGTATTTCTCTTGTAGGGCACCCTACCTACTGCTTGTTGCACAAAGTGCAATCCACTAGATATAGTGTGTATGTCATGTGACAGTTGGTACAAGATGATAAATCAAACACTTTTTGGGTCACTTTCGACTGGAAATGCTTAGTAACTCTAGTAGGGCTACAGGCTATGCATTTTTGATAGTGACATCTGTAGTGTCCTTTACTACTTAGCCAACTACTAGTATTAGTTTTCCCTGTTCTCAAAAGACTCAGTCATAGAATGTTCCCTAACGTGCAGCCCCTTCTGGCTACAAAGTTGCAGCCTCTAGAGACAAAATCTTTCAAACTATCTTCAGCTGTTAAAATTGGAGTATGCTTATATATAATGTTACAGATATCTCAAAACTATGAACTATATGTGGTAATGAAAAGTGGTTTACTACCTTCAAATTTATCATATTGGTGTTTAACCCTATTATCCTGTAATAGGTCTCCCATTTTCATATGTGTCACTTCCAGGAATAGCCCCTTTCTATTAGTTGAGTTTCTTAGTGTCACTTTCTTTTAAGAAGTCAGTTTCATTTGTACAGTTTATCTTTATACATACAAACTGGCCTTTTGCCACACCAAAACCAGTATGTTTGGGGTGGCTGCTACGAGCATGTAGTATAGCATTTGATGCAATTGTTTTCCTATAAAGTGAGGCATTAACTTTATGTGTATCCACACTACCAATAAATGATAGATCTAAATATGGGATACTACATCTGTCATATGAATGCATAAACTGCAGGTTTGCTGTGTATGAAATCAGGAAAAAGACAAAATTATTCATATCAGGCTCAGTCCCTGTCCAGATGAACAAGAGGTAATTTATGTACCTCTTGTACATCCTAATGTTAGAGCCATATGGATTACTTTCCCCAAAGACGTGGCACCACTCCCACCAACCCATGAACAGTTAGGCATAGGCCGGGTCAAGAAGCCTTTTTTAACAGGCTGACATGTACTCACCGTATAGACCCTTATTAATATTTCCCATAATGCATGTTTTTTATGACTTGTCTTCTAGCTTTCCTTCTCTTAAATCTGTAGTTGTAACACACTTGTTGACTGACTGTCAGTACTTACCTTAGCCTGAGCTCACAAGGGTATGATTTTAACACATACATTGGCCTAGATTAAAAGTAAAGCAATATATTTTTATCACTCATGAGCACTAGCTACACTCAAGGTAAAATAACAGTGCTTCCATAGTAGTTTTGCTATTACAAGTTTAAATTAAAAAGATAGCATGCAAGCAAAAGACTCAGGCACGCTAACTTCTGGACTTCATGGATATCATGACCATGCTAACTCTCTCTCTTCATAGACTATGGGTGCGCAAAAAAGTCCATCTCTTTTTATTACTCATATGCTAACCAGAGACTGCGCTAGTCCAGCTGCGCTAAAGATGTTTGTGCGTTAGGGATATTTTCAAATTCCTATTCTTCATATAGAAAAAACAATCTTTTTATATTTAAATAATAGGGTTAGATCACGAGTAGAATTAAGATTTTTGCACTCATTGGGTTGCGCTCGTATTATGAATTGAAAGTAAACTGTTTTCGTTCTGGCACTAACTCGACGAGCGCAACATTTCTGAAGTTAGAATATTGCGTGCGCGTTCACGTATTCCCCCATAGAAGTCAATGGAGAGAAAAAGCGCAAACACATACACATATTCTTATTTGCGTTAATCCAATATGAAAATATGAATATTTCGCATACCAATGCTCTTCACATACATTTTCTATTTACAGGCAGTCCCCGGGTTACAGACATCCGACTTAAGTACAGCTCGTACTTACAAACGGAGAAAATAGAGCTTTATTGCCAATCCTTCTTTCCAGGATAACCCAAAATACTCAAAATCCAATTGTTACAAGGACAGAAAGTGACGTGAAATTTTATCAACAGGGGCACAGATAGCAAAACAAACTTTTCCCTATGCTATCCAAAACTAAAAAACATGTTTGGCTAGAGTTTCACCTAAAAAAAGTGCCTGTTTCAACTTATATACAAATTCAACTTAAGAACAAACCTACAGAAACTATCTTGTTCATAACCTGGGGACTGCCTGTATTCATAAATACACATTTCTAAATAGTTCTTATGTTATTTTGGTACAATATATATCCATGCCTATATATCTATCTATCGAGAAATACTTAGAACATATTCTGATATGTGCCGGACATTGTTAATAGTTAAAACCTTTATTAAATATGTGTATATATGTATTTATGTGTTTATATGTGTATATATGTCTGTAAATACAGATATACACATATAAATACATAAATACATATGTACACATATAGACATATATAAATATATAAATATATACAAATCCATCTGTAGAGATGTATATGTATGTATCTCAATGTTAAAGCCCTTTGCCTGTCTTTTTTTTTTCTCTAATATCTCAGACCTCATATTTTTGAGCCCTTATAACTTTTGTGTGCAATATTTTTTTTAAAATAATTTTTATTAGATGGTGTTAGTATGAGTGTAACTGTACTTTGTAATGTATTTTTGATGTGTTTGGTGACACTTATTTGTTTTGCGAAACAGTCAACTCTTAATACCAGTGCAATTTAACCTGCATGCAAATGATCGCAAAAACCTGATATTGCTGGGCCGCAAACATTTGCGCTCCACTCTTAATCTTGACTATATTTCTATATGTATCTGTATATATTTTTGTAAAATATATATCTATATATTGTGTGTGTGTATATATATATATATATATATATATATATATATATATATATATATATATATATACAGTGTATATATTATTTTTAAAAAAATTTAAAAAAACATTTTCTTCTAAGTGAAGAACATTGGAATTTTGAGTATTTCTATTTAAAAAATAAAAACATTAAAATTGTTTAAAAAATTATATTGCATATTTCAAGGTATTTGATTGGGAAAGGCACAAAAGTGTCTATATGTCTATGCATGTACAAAACACGGAAGGGAACTGCACTCTCATACCGGACCGGGTACACATCCCATGACCCTGCAACATGCTCATCCCTGGGTGCCACTGGCACTCACAGGAAGCTGTGCTGTCCCCAGAGCCACAAGCAGTTAACCCCAGACAGGTCTGGGTGCAAGAACCATAGGGAAAATTACAAAACAAATTAATACAACACACAGAGAAAACCCCGCACTCACTTACAAGCTCTCAGCTAAGATTTAAAAGCAAAAATGGAAAGGTTAGTCACCGCATCTGGCCAAATGGGACAAGCTCAGGTACCACGTCAAGGTCCTTTCCAATACCTGAGACCCTAAAACAGCCACACAATGCAAGCTTTCAAATCTAAACAAACTGAAAACAAGGGAAGGGTGCACAGGAATATGTAACCACCCTAGACATATACAAAACACGGAAGGGAACTGCACTCTCATACCGGACCGGGTACACATCCCATGACCCTGCAACATGCTCAGCCCTGGGTGCCACTGGCACTCACAGGAAGCTGTGCTGTCCCCAGAGCCACAAGCAGTTAACCCCAGACAGGTCTGGGTGCAAGAACCATAGGGAAAATTACATTGTCTATGTATGTATTTATATATGTATGTGTGAACATACATATTTATACATATAAACACAAATATACACATATATAGACATATATACACATGTATACATACACACATACAAATATATAGACATATATACTTCAAATACAAATATACAGACATAAATACGTTGTAGCTCTTCCCAGTCAAACAACCATATACCAAATGCCTTTTTAACCCTTTTAAAACTTTTTTTTTATTAATATTAAACATATTTTTAATTACAATTGTGTATTTATGAGTGTAATACATTAATTTAATTTTTATTTTTTTTATTTTTTATTGAGGTTGAGAAAGTAAAGGCATACAAAAAAAAGTATACATTGAAATGTCACAATAGGATCAATTCAAAATTAACAATATATTATTTAACAGTGACAAAATACAATATATTAGTGTTCATATAATCTGCCTACTGTGCGGTATACCTCCCAGTGAATAGAGGAGGCCACTCTTGGACTTCAAGTAAGAATAATCAAGGTAAGGAAGGTGTATCTATTAGGAGACCACTTTTGGATCTCAGTTATCAAACCTCATTTTTCTTATTGTTAGCTCAGGCTTCATTAGCAATCTGAATCTGTATAGGTTACTAGAATGGATAGGAAAGACACTATATAGTTTGGCCAACATACCTGCATGTCAATTAAAAAATATGTAATACTATGGAACTCGCTACTACGAGGTCAAAAGTATGCTCAGGAGAAATCCTCGTAAGATGGAAAATGCAGCTAAAGAGCTAATGCAAATACTTATGAACTAAGGAGGGTGACCCTCATGATACAATTCCTCTAAGGAATCATGGAAGGACACTGCTACTGCAATATTGTGCAAAATTAAATGTGCCTTCTACCTCTAGGGGGAAATAATCCTCAAATTCTTTAAAAAGTGATTATGGGTGAGACAGGATGCTGTGGCTCTAATATCAATATCTCAGCTGAAAACAAGGAACTAAGTGAGTTGGTAGACAGTGATAAGGAACTAGCTCTAGCTAGAGTACTAGGTGAGTTAGAATAGAGAATAGGCTATAGCCGCAAGATGGGTGGCCATACATTCTTGTGCATGATATCCATAAAATAGCTAGTATATATTTTGTAAAAATTAAACTAAATAACACATGTTATAAATCCAAAATCTCTGATGTGATAGCTAAGCTAGCACATAAACTAAGTCCAATACTTTTACTGTCCATAGTACAAATAGGGCTAATACAAACATAGAACAAAAGGAACAAAACTGGTAAAGTTTGCAAAGCTTAAACTGCCTATAAAACAAGAACATCCCCTCTCACTGAAAAAAGGCCTGTGTGGCAATGCAGAGAGAGAATCTTGTAGGTAATAATGCAAGAGCAGGGCCAGCCTGCACAAGACTTCATGTCTGCATATGGGGTAACATATGACTCCGCCTGGCAGAAATAATACATATTAACATACAGTATGTGATGGCCATTTGACAATATGATCATAGTAATCCCCCCTGTCAAGGAAGCATCAAGACACTGTACATAATGGAAACTTAGGGACAATGCATATAAACACAACTTATCCTGTAGCAGAGGTTAAAATCTTAGTGGGAATGGTTAGTGTCCAAGTGGTGTGAGTACCCATATGGAAGTTGCAAGCTGTCCTTTATATGAGTAAATAAGCTTTAGGCAGTTTACATAAAGTCAGTATATGTTGGTTCAGTAGTTTGCCAAGGGGGAGCTGAGAGCCAAGATGTTGATTTAAAGTAGCCCAGTGATTAACCCATCTCTATATGCGAGAAAGTCCAGCTGAGTTCCACTTTAACCCCCAAGTGAACAATTCCAAAGTCCTAGTATAGAGGTCAGAGAGTCCCCTCCTACCTGTTATGTATTTGCAGCTAAGTAAGTTAATCACCAGGTACCCACGAAAAGGACCCTAAGGCCCAGATATGGAGGACAAATGGACCACCCGGATTACGCTTATGAGGCAGCTGGATGAGAAGAAGACACAAGTGGACCTCGAACAGAGCCAGCTGGGGACGCTTTGTAACCCACAGGGGCACACATGATGTCATCGATAATGGAGGAGAGAGTTCAGCGTGAAGCCCCAGCCTCTATAGCTGTGATCCTTTTTCTGATATGGGAGCGCTAGAAAGCTGAGCATTTCATCTCCCCTACGCAGCGGAGTGCCAGGCCGAAACACCTCCAGAGCGTCAGCATAGGTTTGGAGAGGACTGTCAGAGCACTTTAAAGCTGTTGCTTTTCCTTTCACACACACCGCTCCAAAATGTGCAAATTTCTGCAGCTCCAGAATTGCGGTCCCCCATTGGTATGCTAAGGGCTGGGAGTGGACGCTGGGGCCCCAGAGCGATGCCTCTCCCGCCCTCTCTTACATAATTTTCAGGTTGGTTGGGCAAAGCAGGCGCCGCTGCGGTCGAACCTTGGATAAAGTTTGTCTTCCAGGGCAGCATGATGAGCGGCAAGTAAGTTGCGTAGCTCTTCTAGGAAGTTAGAGGGAATCTCCATGACATGCATATGAAAATAAGCAACAGTCAGGTATGAAGGGAATGTCACTTTTTGTTTAGTTATATAGCGTGTCTTATTAGAGAAACAATATGCAGTGTCTTGCGGGATATCACTGCTTTCTTAACGACAGGGCTAACTAGTATCCTGCCGGGGGGGTAAAGTTGGTAAGCTGCAACCTTTGGAATACTCCGGTAAGCTGAATATTGCCTCAATTCCAAAAAAGAGGTATGCTGTTAAAAAGCTAGATGTACCATAAAATATTGTTCATATCTGCACAGACGATGAGGTAGTAGAGAGTGGTTTTCAAACAGATTTGTGGCAGAAGGTGAAGGAGCTGTAAAACCTGCGACCTGTCATGGCCGCCAACTGGAAGTTCCCCCCTTTAATATTTTTTTATATGTGTTTTGTCAAACTTTTATTTTAACCCTGACACTTTGCTTCAGGTTACTCTAATTCTTCTTGCGTTATTTGGGCTTTTGTTTGAGCACAACTTTCAACTGTAGCACAGTTGCAATATCCATGGAAAATAATGGATGCTCTATACTAGAGCACTGGTTTTTAAACCTGTTCTCAGGCCTCCCTAACGAGCCACGTTTTGAGGATATCTGAACTGGAGCACAGATGAATTAATCAGCTGATTAGTAAACCTGGTTATTTTACCTGCTCTAATCCAAGGTGATCCTGAAAACCTGGCCTGTTGAGGAGGCCCGAGGACAGGTTTGATTTTCTGGTAAATCTGTTTTACAATGGAATATTAATTTACATGTAATTGTAGCACGGTCCAGCGATCTTGCTATCACATCCAACACTATAATTAGTGCTGCACTTAATCAGGGTCATTCTGTATAAAATGCAGGTTTAATTTTTACTAAAGACAGATTTGTGTATTTGTTTTATATTTTGCACACAGATATTTAACAAATAAAAAATGTGTATATCGGCTTTGTATATCTAAATTGGATAATCTCATTTCATTATCACATTTGATGATCCTACAATAATAAATTATGTTACTGTTGCAATCTTTAGGGCATTTATGATCAAGCAGAATGTTACAATAAACAGGAACATGCTTTATGTGTAAAATGGAAAGCTTGTAACACCCAACAACAACATTGGACTAAGGAAAAAGCACTGAGATGAATGTTGTTGGCAACATCCCAAACAGAAATACATAGATTTAATAGGCTGATAATTTAACATGATTAGTGCAGGTGCAGTGGTGCTTTCAGTCCTATTTTTGGCAAGGACTGCAGACTGAAACAAACAATAAATTGGCATATATGATTTTGTTCAACTCTGGTTCATCATTTATTATCTGATTAGAATGAATGTTATATACTCAATAATAATTTGGGAAATACTGTTATTCAAGTAAATATAATATTTATATCTATCTATCTATCTATCTATCTATCTATCTATATTATTTCTTTCTATCTGTCTGTCTATCTTAATATGAACATAACTTTTAATATTTATATATTTTGATCTGAGATATCTAACTTGAGATTGAAATGTATTGTGATTTGAGATAATTAATTTGATGTGCTGCTCTAATCTAGGAGAGGTCATTAAATATTAGTGGTTATTGTGATTGTATACAGTGTTTCAAATTTAATTTATGGATAGTTTCAAGTAAGAGCAGACTGACAGAGATACTATAGGACTATCTGAGAAATATAAGAATAATAGATCTAATGGGGACTAAGCACAAGCAGTTTTTTTAGGGGTGTTTATTTGCAGAGAGAGCTTGCTGAGCTTGTTTGTGTTTACATTTTGTTTGTGTTTAATATGGACCAATCATCTAGTTTGCTGTGTAAAGTAATTATTAAATGTAGATTCTAAGAATCAGGAGAGCCTAAATGATAGAGCATCTGACTCCTGTGACTGGTTCAAAAGCCACTTTATTTATCCTCTCCTGGAAATTCATCAGATTCCATTATTTAAAAAAAAAAGAAAAAAATGTGCATGCACAAATTTCCTCTAGAGGGCACTTTTTTCAACTGTACAATAAATATGCAATGACATAAAATAAACTAAACAAGGTATCTCTAAACCATAAATATACAAATGATGATAATCATATAAAAGGTCCAAAACACTCCAAGGGGAGTAGAGGCAGCTCTCTGTCATAGGAAGGTAAGGGTCCTGAAAATTCAAACAGTCTGGAAGGAGAAAAAAACCAGAGGCGCTTAATGGACTAGTACCATTACACAATCTTGATATAAATGAGACAAATAGGCTACTCACAAACAGATAGCACTGAAGATGCAAACAGGCAGACTGGAACCTCACAGTTGTCCAGCTAACGGGAGCAACCAAATGTCTGAAGTGGAGTCCCAGCAATTGGTATTGGTATATTCCTAGATGCAAAGAGACAAAAACACACTTACATATTCCAAAGCACCTCCAGGTGCAATACAAGCAAGCTAGAGCTTCTCAGCCGCCCAGCTGACTGGTTCCAGGTGATAAGCAGGTCACACAGAAATTGCAAAAATTAGGATAAAAAGTGCAATCCAAACAGCAGCAAGTGTATAGTATAAAAAACAAACTTTAATAAAAGCGATGCGTTTCTCAGCCACCTCAGGGCTGTTTCCTCAGGCTATTGTCTGAGGAAATAGCCCTGAGGTGGCTGAAAAGCTCCAGCCTGCTTGTATTGCACCTGGAGGTGCCTTGGAATATATAAGTGTGTTTTTTCACATCATACGTATCTTTGAACCAAAATGTGCTGGGTTATGTTGGTTCTGTCTCTTTGCATCTAGGAATATACTGATATCCATTGCTGGGACTCCATTTCAGACATTTGGTTGCTCCCATACATTTAGCTGGACAGCTGTGAGGTTCCAGTCTGCCTTTTTGCACTTTTTGTCTCATTTATATCAAGATTGTGTTGATGGTACTAGGCCATTGGGCAGCTCTGTGTTTTTCTCCTTCCAGATTCCATTATTTTTCTTTAATTGTTTACCAGTTGATTAAACCACAGATATATTACAAGTAGGATGTCATACAATTTTACAGTGTTCTTGACAATGATATAATATGCATCTGGATACAATTTCTTTCTTTTCTTAACCTTTATATTGTTAAACTTAAAGGGACAGTTAAGTCAAAATGAATCTTTCATTATTCAAAGCTAGGTAAAGCTAGGTAGGCTGATAGGAGCTCAGGAGCTAGCAGGTGTCTTTAGCAGTTTTATGGCAGCAGTATTTGTATCTATGCATAACATTGCTTTAAACAATGTTGCAAAACATGCATGCTCCTGAGCTCACCTAAGATTACTTTTTAATAAATGATACCAAGAGAATTAAGGAAAACTGATAACAAAACTAAATTGGAAAGTTAAAATGTCATGCTTCATCTAGTCCATTTAAGTTTAATTTTTACTTTGCTGTCCCTTTAACTAAAAGAAAACAATAGACTTGTGTATAGGAGAACTTTTCAATTCATCTGACATTTTCAATTTAGAATTTTTGGCCAATTCGGGTCATCAGAATTCAGTTTCTTGCTGTGTTCGGTTTGACAAAAATGTGCAACTAACAATTTAATTCAACATTAACCCCGTAACGACCAAGAACGTAAAGGATATGTCCTACAAAAAAGGTCAGTTAATGATCAAGGACGTACCCTGTACATCCTCAGGGGTTTCAAGCGGTGGAAGTGATCCTGATCGCTTCCAGTCGCTTTCAAGGTATTGCAGTGATGCCACAATATTTTACAAACGCTAGGATTGACTATTGAAACAAATAAAGAGGACTTTCATTCATGAAGTATAAGCTCCTTTATTTGTTTTTAATCGATTGCCGTTTTTAGTTGCTACAGCAGCCCACAGCTAAAAAATTTTTTTCCTAAGAGGTGACGTTTTCACCTCTTAGCAATAGCCGGGCCAATAGCCCTCTTTAAAAGGGCATTGAACCCAAATTTTCATGATTCAGATAGAGCATGCAACTTTAAGCAACTTTTTTTTACTCCTATTACCAATTTTTCTTCTTTCTCTTGCTATCTTTTACCTAGATTACGAGTTTTGCATTCGTGTTTTAACGCCTTTTCAGCGTTAAAACAGCAACGCAGCCATTACAAGTCTTGTTGGTATAACTGTACTGCAAGCCTTTTAGCCTGTAACGCAACGTCATTCCTGCACTCAAAAAAAATGGGATTCCTATAGCGCTACGATTACGAGTTTTGTGGTGAGGCTAAAAAGCTTGCATTACAGCCTATACGACACGATCCATTTCGCAATCTGAGACCATTAGTTATGAGTTTTACGCAACAAAACTGTTACACAAAACTCATAACTGTTACAAAGTACACTTACACCCATAAACTACCTATTAACCCCTAAACCGAGGCCCTCCCACATCGCAAACACTATATTAAATTTATTAACCCCTAATCTGCCACTCCCGAAATCGCCGCCACTATACTAACGTTATTAACCAGTATTCCCCCGCACCCCAACATTGTCCACACTATACTAAATATATTAACCCCTATTCCTCCACTCCCTGACATCGCAGCCACTAAATAAAGTTATTAACCCCTAAACCTCTGGCCTCCCACATCACTACCACTAAATAAACCTATTAACCCCTAAACCGCCAGCCCCCCACATCGCCAAAAACTAAATTAAGCTATTAACCCCTAAACCTAACAACCCCATTAACTTTACATTAAAATTACAAGATCCCTATCTTAAAATAAATAAAAACTTAACTGTGAAATTAAAAAAAACTAAGTTTAAACTATAAATTAAACTAACATTACTATTAGACTAAAATTAAAATAACTATCAATTAAATAAATTAAATTACTCATTAAAAAAGCTAACACTACTAAAAAAAAAAATCTACAGTTACAAAAAATTTAAAATACTAAATGACAAAAAATTATAAAATACTAAATTACTAAAAATAAAAACATACTAAATTACAAAAAATAACAAATGAAATTATCCAAAATAAAAACAATTACAGCTAATCTAATAGCCCTATCAAAATACCCCCCCAATTAAAAAAAAACCTAGCCTACAATAAACTACCAATAGCCCTTTTTCCTGTAAAAAAATACAAAGACCCCCCAACAATAAAACCCACTACCCAACCAACCCCCCAAAATAACAAACCTAACTCTAAAAAAAACCTAATCTACCCATTGCCCTGAAAAGGGCATTTGTATGGGCATTGCCATTAAAAGGGCATCCAGCTCTTTTTCTTGCCCATAAAAGGGCATTCAGCTCTTTTAGAATTGTCCAAACCCTAATCTAAAAAAAAAAACTACACTAAACAACCTTAAAATAACCTAACAATAACCCCTCTTTATGTACTCACAGTTGCTGAAGTCTGGCTTAAACGATCTTCATCCCAGCGGCTCCATCTTCATCCAGGCGGCTCCATCTTCATCCATCGAGGGACCGGCATCATCTTCATCTCTGCGGAGGTAGAGTGGTCAATGTGTGGAGGCGGAGGTCCATGCGGAGGTCCAAGGCGGAGGTCCAGGTGGAGGTCCAGATGGAGGTCCAAGGCGGAGGTCCAGGCGGAGGTCCAAAGTGGTGGTCTAGGCGGAGGTCCAAGGCAGAGGTCCAGGTGGAGATCCATCGATCCGATGTGGAGGTCCTCTTCATGCGATCGTCCGCCGCACACTGAGGATTCAAATGCAAGGTACCCCTTTTATACTGGGGGTACCATTGCATTCCTATTGGCTGAAAAAATTAAATCAGCCAATAGGAATTAGAGCTGCTAAAATCCTATTGGCTGTTCAAACCTGTAGCATGCTGGGGAGCCTCCTTAATCCTTTTCTTCTTCATAGACTCCGGCTAATAGGAGCAGCTTCCCAGCATGCTGCAGGTACATTAGCGTGCTGGATCCCTTCACCTTTGGGTGCACTCTAATCCATTTTTCTTTACAGAGTCCAGGCCGTGCTAATAGGAGAATTAGGCCATGGACTCTGTAGATTGTGCTAGAGCACTGTTTTTTTAAAACTGTCCTCAAGCCTCCCAAACAGGCCACATTTTAGTAATATTTAAACTGGAGCGCAGGTGAAATAATCAGCTGATTAGTAAACATGGTTATTTTACCTGCTCTCATTAAAGGTAATCCTGAAAACCTGGTCTGTTGGGGAGACCTGAACACAGGTTTGAAAACCAGTGCGCTAGAGTTATGTCGGCTTCTCTGGTAAATGGAATTTACCATGGACTTGTAATATCAAGTCGCGCACTAATGTTAGTGTAGTCTAACGATGTTGCCTATAGTGTCTCGCACTATCATTAGCGCACCACTTGTAATCTGGCCAAATATCTTTTGTAGTTTCCGCCTTGATCTTGCGCAACTAATTGTTATTGGGCTTGTCAATCATCCCAGGTAAATAAATCTGGAATGTTTTAAATATTCCACATTTGAGGTGGCAGAGAGCTTAGCATGTATACTTGCATGACTAACCAAGTTTAATATTTCTTCAGAATGTAAACAATTATAGCTCTAAAGAGATATTGATTATAATTAGCAATTTTTTAGTTTAGCTATATTTTTAGTCTTCTTTTCTCAAAAATTCACAGCCTATAGTACTTGCTACATTTACAAAATCTCTACCTTAAGTAATTCCAGTTTACACTACAGATCTATTATTTACTTTTTGAAAGTTCAATTTTTGTCAATATTGTTCTTTCATCTAATTTAAGACAATAATCTATATTTTCTTTTAAATCAACATCATCTCTGTGAAACATACATTTTCATTATATTCTATAACTTTTTTATTAAAAGAACTATTGACAGTTCTTAAGACAATATAAAGTTCAAGTGTTATAAAATAATCTTTTCAACTTTGCATCATACAGAATAAAACTCTTGACAATAACAAATATGGAATACACAAAGAAACGTTTACTGAATCTTATATTAGCAGTGTATCATATTATTAACCTATTATTCTTTATGTTTATATTGTTCTTTACAATATATATATATATATATATATATATATATCTATATATACTGTATATATATATTAGACATGTGCATTTGTTTCAAGAAGATTCAAAGAAAATAACAAAAATTGCATTTTCTGTATTTTCTTTAGTTTACCAAAAACTAAAATGTCACTAAATGTTCCATTAGTTTTCTCAGCTGGTGGCTGAGAATGATTCAAGAAAGGAATATATTTTGGGACAATCAGATGCCTCCCTAAATTGTATTGCATGATGGATACTTCTCAGTATTGAGGAGGCCATTAATTCTGACAAAATTCCCAACTCAATTTGCAGAAATGCAACCCCAAACTTACAAGGAACCTCCACCATGTTTCAATGTTGCCTGCTATCCATGCATCACTGTTGATCTGACCAGTGGCGTAGCGTGGGGGGGGCCACAGGGGCGGTTGCCCCGGGCGCATAATTCTTAGGGGCGCAGAATTTCAAAAGAAATTTGCGCCCCTAAGGAATTTTGTTATAAAAATCGCAGGTGGGGGTTGCTTGTGAGGAAGTCACCTGCCAATTCATAAGGTGTGCTACCGTGCACACTCACAAATGCATCACGGGAGTATGGGGGGATCTGTGCAGGCTGAGGCTAGCTGCTGGTAAGCTGAAAGAGCCATCTCCTTATCATGAGGTGCGCTCCGCCGCTCTCAGTGTCTCACATGCAGGGCCGGCGATCAGCATCAGCTCATTGCTTCTAGCAAGCATCAGCTGACAGCCAATTGCCGGCTGGAAACCTCCAGTCCACGATGATTGATGGCTATTAACACTGCATGTAAGATGTTTCCATACAACGTTAAGCAAAATTGGAAACTCGCTTCCCTTTCCATGCACCCAATCAGCTGCTAGTTGCTGCCAGCCAATGGCTGTGCTGTACAGTTTAGCTTGCAACCAATGGCACAGTTTAGCTTCAGCTAATGGCTGTAGCCTGACTGTAGTTTTGTGAGGTTGAAACTCAGGCAGTGAGGCGACAAGGTGTGCTGGCTGCCTTGCTTGAGAAGAAGATTAGTGTTACTGCTGCCTGTAATAAAAAATATATGTGTTTGGTAAGTGACAGTCTAAATTTTACTTAAATTTGACTTTGTACTTTGAAATGACTTTGAAATTGTACTGCAGTAAAGTTGTTCAAAATACACAGGAAACAACTTCATGAATCAACTTCATGCTCCGACGTTTGATTCTAGTCTACTTTATTTGTAAATTTAAGATCTGTTATTTTTGTCATTAAAAATAAAGCTTTGTTTGTTTGTTTTTTAAAAAACTGTCTCCTAAGTTGTTTAGCTGGCTCCTAGATTCAAAGCAAATTTGCCAATCCCTACTGTACTGGTGGAAGAGACTCAGTCAGTGCTAATGAGTTAGGGGGCGCAATACTTGCCTTGCCCTGGGCGCTGACAACCCACGCTACGCCACTGGATCTGACTCATTCTTATACCACTCTCTCCAGCACTGTCTCCATACAGTAGATTGGTGTACCAGGGTCCCACTGATTTCTGCCAATTTTAAGCTCATGGTATTTCTGAATATATTCTGATTGTGAAGGGAAGAAAGCATGATGTGTGTTTGCTTGGTCAACCACTGCGTCTACTCTTCTCAGTGTTGCCCTTTTTTTTTGTGATTCTTCAGAAGAGCTTGGGCACCACATCTGGAATCCCCTGTCTGCCTTGTAATTTCTGCCTGGGGAAGACCTTGCTGATGCAGTATAACTAAAATGCACAAGAGTAGCACTAAAAAAGCAGGCAAGGTCTTCCGATCAAAAATAATTTAATCCTATATAATAAAAGACAAGAGTTTGTCTGAAGCCGTCATGCGCAGTTCAGACAAACTCTTGCCGCGAGGACCCGGCAGCAGCTCAGCTGTAGGAGGCGCGCGAGGACCCGGCAGCAGCTCAGCTGTAGGAGGAGAGAGAGAGAGAGAGAGAAAAAAAGAGAGAGAATAAAAAAAGAGAGAGAATAAAAAAAGAGAGAGAATAAAAAAAGAGAGAGAAAGAAAGAGAAAGAAAGAAAGAAAGAGAGAGAGAGAGGGAAGGAAAGAGAGAGAAAGAGAGAGAGAAAAAGAGAGAAAGAGAAAGAGAGAAAGAGAAAAAGAGAGAAAGAGAAAGAGAGAGAGGGAGAAAAACAAAAAGAGAGAAAAAGAAAAAGAGAGAAAGAGAAAGAGAGAGAGGGAGAAAAAGAGAGAAAGAGAAAAAGAGAGAAAGAGAAAAAGAGAGAAAGAGAAAAAGAGAGAAAGAGAAAAAGAGAGAAAGAGAAAGAGAGAGAGGGAGAAAAAGAAAAAGAGAGAAAGAGAAAAAGAGAGAAAGAGAAAAAGAGAGAAAGAGAAAAAGAGAGAAAGAGAAAAAGAGAGAAAGAGAAAGAGAGAGAGGGAGAAAAAGAGAGAAAGAGAAAAAGAGAGAAAGAGAAAAAGAGAGAAAGAGAAAAAGAGAGAAAGAGAAAAAGAGGGAAAGAGAAAGAGAGAGAGGGAAAGAGAAAGAGAGAGAGGGAAAGAGAAAGAGAGAGAGGGAAAAAGAGAAAGAGAGAGAAAGAGAGAGAGAAAGAGAGAGAGAAAGAGAGAGAGAAAGAGAGAGAGAAAGAGAGAGAGAGAGAGAGAGAGAGAGAGAGAGAGAGAGAAAAAAAAAAAAATAAAAAAAAATAATATAGGCAGACTGGCACTAGTATCCTTATTGGAATCACTAATAGATCAATCACACAGTCAAGTAAAAACACTCTCTGAAGGTATATACAAATCTAGCATTATATCAAGATTTATAGCACACGTATCTTTGATATAGATAATAAAATGCTTAGTGTATTAAAACATTCAAGAATCATACAATTTAAAAAGCAAGGTTTCACAGCGTTAAAATCCTTATGCTCCACCAAACTTATTTAAAACTTGATTGTTTGTACCTATATAAATACAAGAAGTTGGTGCTCCAAAAGTTTGGCTCCCCAGTGTGTAATTTGACACGTATTGCTGTAAGAGGTGTAGTAACAGTTTAATAACTTCTAGTGAGCGTTCCACGGTCAGTCTATTACTCACTTGTTATTCTTTAATTTCCTCTGATCTCTCCCTGTGAGTGAATTACATGGTATTTAGACAATTACTTGGTTGGATCTCTTACTGCAGTTCCTCACTTATTCTGGATACCGCACATCCAAAACCTCCACAGTCCTTCATGATGCTGATCAGTTAAATGATCCTCTGTGTGTGTGGTATACCTCAAATCAACTGAAATTCACAGGTTACAATAAGGCTCCACCTGAGCCTTTGTCAAGAGTCTAATGACATATTTATAGTGTGTTCATTAGATTCCGCCTTGGCACCTGTGTATTGTTATTCAAAACAAGTCTTTAATGAGTCTCCATCTGTGTATTTCACAAAGATTTTATCTTGATGATTTTGATGGGGTAGCCTTAAAGGGACAGTCTACACCAAAATGTTTCTTATTTAAAAAGATAGATAATCCCTTCATTACCCATTCCCCTTTTTTGCATAACCAACACAGTTATATTAATATACTTTTTACCTCTGTGGTTACCTTGTATCTAAGTCTTTGCAGACAGCCTCCTTATCTAAGTGCCTTTGACAGACATGCAGTGTAGTCAATCAGTGAAGACTCCTAAATAACTTCACGGGAGTGAGCACAATGTTATCTATATGACATATGTGAACTAGCACAGTCTAACTGTGAAAAACCTTCAAAATGCTCTGAGCTAGGAGGCGGTTTTCAACTGTTTAGAAATCAGTTTGAGCCTAGCTAGGTTTAGCTTTTCAAAAATACCACCAAAGGAACAAAGCAAATTTGATGATAAAAGTAAATTGGAAAGTTGTTTAAAATTGCATGCCCTATCTGAATCATGAAAGTTTAGTTTTGACTTTACTGTCCCTTTAATTTTAGGGAAATATGCAAGTGAACTATTTTCTTAGAGTTTCAATATAATATACTTTTATTCCATCTTATTTTCATTTTTGTATATATCCGAAATTATTAATAAAAAACATACACACACACACATATATATGTGTGTTTATCTAAAAATATATAAAACATGTTTAGGTTGGTATCTAACCTTTGACTGTATTTTCAGTCCTCTGTCAAAAACAGCTCACTTAACCAATACATCATAGCAGCAAGGTCAAGAAATTAGAGGTTGGATCTTACCCTAATCTTTTGGTCCCTTAGTATTTTTTAGATGTATCTTGCCTAAACTACATATTTTTCATTTGCTCCTCCAGTTTTAGACAATCCCTATTCTTATATATTCCTAAAAAGTATACAATAAATAATAATAATATAAAATGTAAAATATAAAATATAAAAATAAAGTCACTTACAGATAAAGAGTAGCACAGAGAGTTAAAAATGAACAATCCAATATGATGTGCAAATTGGTTTTGAACCTCATGAAAGCTTATAAACCATTTCCCCAAAGTCTTTTGACATAAGAACTACTCTATAAGTCCTTATTCATGTGTCTATAGATGTAAATTGTCTTTAAATAATAGAATAGTCTAGTCTTTGAAAATTTTTATAATTGATAGATTGTGAAGGATATTTAAATCAAGTTCTGCATTAAGTTCAGCATAACCCCTTTCTAGAAATCTACCATCTGTGAAGAACATTGGAATGTGAAATATTCATAGTACATGTTGGGTTAGTTCACTATGGTTAAATGTGATCAGGTCTGCTCATGAGCAGTGTGTTATTTTCATTTTTTCTCACTCTATTGAAGTCTATGGGGGAATACGTTAGCGGGGTCACCATATTTGAATTTTAGCTTTTTTGCACACGTCGAGTTGGCACTTGTTCGAAAACCTTTTACATTCAACTTGTAATATGCATGCTACCCGATGCCTGCAAAAGACTTACTTCTAACTTGTAATCTAGCCCTATGTTGGGCTCTTGATATGATGGATAGAAAGCTACAATACAATATAATGCTAAAAACAAATTACAGAGTATGCCGCTTTTTGCCCAATCTCATCCATCCTGACCAGGTGATTTTTGTACCAGGGAGAGAGACAAATGACAATACCATTAACATATGGCATTTACTTGGTTAGTAAAATTACATAGAAATCCAGCAATACTCCATTCCAATGGTGCAGAAAAAGAAACAGAAAAATTTGCTTATTCAGTACTATTATTAGAAACCAATCTAAAGGTAAACACTCTAGGTTTCTAACAGCACAGATGTTGAAACACCTTTGCAGAAGCAGCAAATACGTGTTGGAGAGGTTGTATGGGATTTGGGTCATTTTATCATATATGGTGGACATGCCCTTTTATCCAGAATTTCTGGTCATCAGTATTGGATGATATCAATAAATTGTTTAACGGCCACCTTACTCTTGATCCACTCATTTTTTTTCAACTTCTCCCAGATATCAAATGTAAATTGTGAAATAGACTCTGTGGACTAAACAATTGCTCTAAGCAGTTGATACCTAAATTATGGAAATCTTCTTTGATCCCTTCTATGCATCAAAAATGTAGATAATAATGTATCTCTAGAAAGTTATCAGTATCTTATGACAGGCCCATTAGATATTTACCTTTGATATCAAATATATTTTTAAGGGGCTACCTGACCCTAAACTGGTGTGGGTTGTATCTTATGGACATGCAATTTAAGATGCACATCTTTTACCCTTAAACAGTCTTTGTATGTTTTGTACCATGACTCTCATAACATAATAACTTGGTGTAACTCAAAGCAACTTAATGGAAATCTATATAGCATCAAAATATTTAATGCATATTTTGTGGTATGCTGGATAGGATATGTACCTACCTTTTAGAAGACACTGTTACCTATATAATATGTTCTGGTATATTTTAGCAGCACATTCAATATTATAGTTCTGTCTTGTTTTCTAATTTTTATCCTTTGTTATTATTCACAATGTTATAATCAGTTTGCCAAAAGCAAGTGGCCTCAGAGGACTTAGGTGTTTCTCCTCTTCAGAGTTGGAAGCTGAACTCCAACAGCTTTTGTATCAGGCTTAGAAATCTGTTTCTGCTTATCTGGAACTGTGGACACTTCTAGAGAAACAGAGATGACAGTGAGGCTTGAATATATACATTGTCTTGCATTTCTTTATCTTTTGTCTTCATAAATAAAATATATTTGGGGAAAAAAACAACCTCCAAGCGTTTTGCATGGTGTCTCTATATGACAGCATGTTTTTCATCACTGGGCAGGGAATCCTGGACTTCTTTCTGATTATGCATTCTGCTTTGCCCCCTGTGCCACTGCTATCCTGACTGACTCTTGACTTCCGGGCAAGCCTCCTGTGTTTTTTTGACTAATAAGATAATTTAATAGAATACATTACTGTCAACATCGGAGAAGAGAACTATTTGAGAGAAAATGAATATTTTTTTTGTTAAAACGGTAAGGGAAAGGGAAAAAATACAACAACGTGGGATATGAATAATGAGACAAGTGAAGAAGTGTTTGCTTCTTTGGTATATAAGTGGTTATAAAATATTTGTTGTTTACAGAATACATTAGATCAATGTTAATCTGTTTTTTGCCCTGTGTGGCAAATTGATTTATATTCTGACTTTCTTTTATGTATGTGATACCTTCTGTCGGCTATAAATAAAAGATATAACAAAGAATAAATAAAAGATGATAAGGTTAAGGAGCAGCGGTGTTAAGACCTCTGAAAAAAGTTATATATTTTTAGTGGAATTGAACAATCACTACGTGAATGCCACATAATTACTTTTAGCAAGGTAGGCACTTATTTTGTTCATTAAAGCTGATACTAATAGTAAATTTGAAATATTTTAAAGGGAAATTAAACTGTGATTTATATCAGGAAGGCTGCTATATCTATGTCATTGTTTAACCCTAAGGGTACTAGGGTGTGTATCCAAAATTACTCACTTTTTCCAAGTTGGAGTAATCTGTTGTCCCCTCTTTCCTTTGTTCTCACTTGTTCGAGAATAGCGCATCTTAAGCATTTTGGGTTGTTATTATGAAAAGCTCTGTGTTGTGCTGAAAAAATTGTATGCTTTGTCCCCCATCTTTATATTGGTGATGTGTTCTGAAAGTCTTTTCTTGTAGGGTCTTGTCGAGCGTACTACATATTGCAGGACACAGCTGCACTGTACTAGATATACTATGTACTATGTTCTACAATTGTAAAGGATCTAATTCTCAAAGTTTTTGCTAGTGGTGTTAAAGGATTTGTTTTGCTGGTTTAGAGTCATAGTAATGGTGCGTGCAAGCTACACAACTTACATGGTTGCACTTGAAGACCCCATTTGAAATTCAACCAAGCCAAGTTTTTCTTTTATTTTAGTTGGCTTAGTACCATACTCCCTTCCCTTTAGCCCTTTATCATCTTCATATACCCTTCCCTTATATCCTTCCCCTATCCACTTTTTCCCTCTGTTAGTTTGT
The DNA here is from genome assembly GCF_027579735.1 of Bombina bombina. Classification (NCBI taxonomy): domain Eukaryota; kingdom Metazoa; phylum Chordata; class Amphibia; order Anura; family Bombinatoridae; genus Bombina; species Bombina bombina. Next base: position 1,099,793,770 of record NC_069502.1, on the reverse strand, counting down.
CAAGTTTGTCTGTTTGTATCTTACACTTTCCCTTTTGCCATACCCTAGAAACCCATTCACACTCTATTTTTATTTATTTATTTATTTATTTATTTATTTTTACCCCCATTCATTTCAGCACTAACACTTTGTTTTGTGCAGAGCTTGGCGGGAGGAAAGACAGATCTTAAAGGAGAGGTCAGAGATGAGAGGGATTAGGGGATAGGAGGAGAAAGAAGGAGAGGGGAGGAGAGTAGGGGAGGAGGAGGAGGGAGTAGAGGGTAGAAGACAGGAGAGGAGAGACGACAGGGATAGGAGAGGAGACTGGATAGGAGAGAGCAAAGGGAAAGCAGAGACGACAGGGAGAGGAGATATGAAAGGAACAGAGGAGAGGACAGGGAGTGCAGGGGGGAAAGGGAGAGGAGACAAGAGCGGGACAGCAGAGCAGTCAGGGAGAGGGGGCCCTAGCTGCTTGGTTGAAGATGCCGAGGTGGCTGGGCCCAGTAGGCAAGGAACAGAGCAAGAGCACAGAAACGGTGCAATACAGCCTGGGGAACAACAGCCTGCACAGCCATCAAAAGTGAAAGACCAAGTGAGACAATAGTGGTACTCTATGGAGGAGAACAAGACTCTCATTAGGGCATTTCTCTGAGGTGACGGCTGTCAGTATCCAAGGGGGGATATATACTGGGGAGATGTTTCACGTATCTCCTGATAAGGAAAACAAAATATTTTTCAATTAAAATATCCACTTGCATTTGTAATAAAATCATTACATCTTTACAGTTCAAACTTACAAAAAAAAAAGTTTACACAAATCACGACATACCTTGTCATTTAAATATGCAGAAATTGGTGTTTGAAAGTCTTTGGTTTCTTTTACATTTTTGGTCAAGTTTACATATTGGCTAATTGTACATGTCTAGATAGTTTTATTATATATTTTTCTAATCAATTAAAATGGGCAGGTTACGAAACAAGACATACAGCTGAATTCTAAAACACATTTGTGCAATGCGCAACATCATTTGTTTGATGCTAAACCTTCGGGCGAATGCAAATTAGTCTTTGCAAGTGCAAAATGTATTGTTTGCAAAACAAAAGTCTGATAGCAGAATAATGCATTGCATAATACTTATTTTTGGATAAACATTAATGAAATAGCACATAAATAATGTTGCAACAAATGGCTGATGCAGTGTTTGTACATTATTATTGAGTTTTACATTCAATTGCTTAATAATGCTGATTATGTATTTGACGTAAAACCCGACTTGTGAATGCTGAAAACTGATATATGATTGTGGTTTGTGAATTCTCATTACTATTACAGTACTCGTAAGGTGTATTACTACAATGTTAAAGAGTCAACATTATTAAGATCAAACCTTTAAGATTCGACAAGTTCTACATAGCTTTAAGATTAAGCGCCACTAGGGGGCGCAAAACGCGTAAGTCCGTTTGTCCCTCTTGTCTGTGTGTCTGCCATTGGTGTGGAATTTTTTGTATTTTATGGAAGCCCAATAAAGGACTGTTTTTACCGCAATCCACACTTGTAGTGCCTGCACCTTCTTTGTTCCGTATAGCTTTAAGATAATGTACACATGTTTATTGATAATTAATTGTTTACTTATGTCTATTTTTTTAACACCTATACAGACTCTTCAGCAGGGTGCATGGAAAACTCAAGGGAGGAGGAAAGATGGGCCACTTCACCCAGAAGACAATCTCAACTAGGCCTTCACGACACAAGAAGAGAAAGTATGAGCCTCATACTCCTCCTGGCCCTACACATGTCACCTAATGAGACTCACCTCTACTCCTCTCACTGGACAAACCTGTGCATATCCCACAGAATATTCTTGGCCCTCAGATAGGGAGGAGAACCCCCTGCTGAAAAGTCACCCTCCTCTCCAGATGCACATACAAAAGTTCCCAAAGATCTTCAACAATCAATCCTGGAGGCTGAAATACTGAGATGAATCTTTGAAGATTTCAGAGCCTCAAGGGCGGCTACTGAGCAATAAAACATTACTGCCTGCTGATTTTATACCTTAATGATTTACTTCTCGTCCAGAAAGAAGTAGGACAGATCCCTCAGAGAATCATGGAGATAATGGCACAGCAGGCTGCACAAACCTTTCAGGCTCCTTCTAACCCCTCTGCAGCCCCATCTTCACCACCACTGTCTACTCCATCTCCTCCATCTCTTCCCCATCTGGCTACCCCTGAGAGTCCTCCTCCTCCTCTTCCATTTCTTCAGCCATCTTCTCCAACAGTGGAGACATAAGCTTCTATGGTATTAAGAACATGGAAGCAGATTGTTTGCAGAGTATGTTCTACTAATGTGATTCTGCAACATCATCAGATGCAGCCCCTGTTGTTGTTGTATTTTTTAATGTGACGTGCAGACTCTTGTACTCTTAATATAATTAAAAGGACATTAAACTCCTACATTATAATATATATAATATATATATATATATATATATATATATATATATAAATAAAAGCAACTCAAGTCACTGTTAAAATGTATTATTTATACATTTCTTACAGTTGAGTTCAATGGCTAGACTGAAATATGTGCTTGTAGTGTACAGAAAATAATCCTTGTTAACAGAAAAAGCATGAGCACTCTCAGGTGAACAATGCTTTCTTGTGTTGTGGGAGTTCAAGGAGGCATACATTTTGAGTTCTTGCTACAGGTTTTAGGTCTCTAAAAAATGTCCCCTGTGTGACACTGCAAAAGTGTGGCTTGAGGCCTCAAGCATTGTAACATTGCTAACTGAACAAGAATGACTTAACTCTCATCTAAACAATGTTTCTTTAATTTAATACTGAAATTCTAGTTATATTTTCCAAAAATCAGTGCTTGATTTTTCCATTGTTTTGTTTCATGAACATGTTAAACATCTCATTTAATGCCCCTTTAATCAAGTAATGTATGCATACTCTGCATATTGATCTAAATGAGACGTGTATTTTCAGACAACATTGTTTAAATAAACATTTCATAAGACATTTTTTTGTCTTCTGGTATTTAAATCCAACTCCATATTTTGATAAAAAAAAGAAAATTAAAAAAGTTTACTAACAGAAAATTATCAAAATAACATAATTTAAAGGATATAGTTTATGTATGTTTAATAGCTTGTGGTGTGCACTGTGCTTGGATTCACAATTTCTATTTATATATTTTCTATTTATATATTTTTTTTTAAATGTACACACTCATGCTTAGTTTGGGTAAAATATTAATGACGTAAAACAACAATTTTGTTATATTAAATGTATATGTTCATCGTAAAATGTATCTGTTTGAGCTCACACTGGGATTGACACATTTTCAGAGAGATGTGTTTACACAGCTTGTCAGTAGTGATGTCGCAAACAGTTCGCCGGAGAACAGTTCCCGGCGAACATAGCTTGTTTGCGTTCGCTGCGGTGGGCGAACATATGCGATGTTCGATCCTCCCCCTATTCGTCATCATTGAGTAAACTTTGACCCTGTATCTCACAGTCTGCAGACACATTACAGCCGCAGAAACTCCCTCCCAGACCCTCCCAGCTCCTGGGCAGCAGCCATTTTAGATTCATTCTGATCCTGCATTCTTAGTGAGAGGAGGGATAGTGTAGCTGCTGATTTTATAGGGAAATTGATAGCTAGGCTAGTGTATTCAGTGTCCACTACAGTCCTGAAGGACTCATCTGATCTCTGCTGTAAGGACAGCACCCTAAAAAGCCCTTTTTAGGGCTACATCAGTTGTTTTTTTGTTTTTTTTTCTTTGTAATCTAATAGCAGTTGCCTGCCTGCCACTGCCAGCATGTGTGTCAGGCTCACAGCATATACTGTGCCTACTTGCTCAGTGCCACCACTCATATCTGGTGTAACATTAGTGTAAATTTAAAAAAAAAAAACTTTTACATCAGTCTGCTAGTGTAATCGAATTTCAGTTGCCAGGCCAGCCTGCCACTGCCAGCCTGTGTGTCAGGCTCACAGCATATACTGTGCCTACTTGCTCAGTGCCACCACTCAGATCTGGTGTAACATTAGTGTAAATTTTTAAAAAAAACTTTTACATCAGTCTGCTAGTGTAATCTAATTTCAGTTGCCAGGCCAGCCTGCCACTGCCAGCCTGTGTGTCAGGCTCACAGCATATACTGTGCCTACTTGCTCAGTGCCACCACTCATATCTGGTGTAACATTGGTGTAAATTTAAAAACAATTTATTTACATCAGTCTGCTAGTGTAATCTAATTTCAGTTGCCAGGCAAGCCTGCCACTGCCAGCCTGTGTGTCAAGCTCACAGCATATACTGTGCCTACTTGCTCAGTGCCACCACTAGTATCTGGTGTAACAGTAGTGTAAATTTTAAAAAAAACTTTTACATCAGTCTGCTAGTGTAATCTAATTTCACTTGCCAGGCCAGCCTGCCACTGCCAGCCTGTGTGTCAGGCTCACAGCATATACTGTGCCTACTTGCTCAGTGCCACCACTCATATCTGATGTAACATTAGTGTAAATTAAAAAAAAAAACTTTTACATCAGTCTGCTAGTGTAATCTAATTTCAGTTGCCAGGCCAGCATGCCACTGCCAACCTGTGTGTCAGGCTCAAAGCATATACTGTGCCTACTTGCTCAGTGCCACCACTCATATCTAGTGTAACATTAGTGTAAATTTAAAAAAAAAAACGCTTATATCAGTCTGCTAGTGTAATCTAATTTCAGTTGCCAGGCCAGCCTGCCACTGCCAGCCTGTGTGTCAGGCTCACAGCATATACTGTGCCTACTTGCTCAGTGCCACCACTCATATCTGGTGTAACATTAGTGTAAATTAAAAAAAAAAACTTTTACATCAGTCTGCTAGTGTAATCTAATAGCAGTTGCCCGTCTGCCACTGCCAGCCTGTGTGTCAGGCTCACAGCATATACTGTGCCTACTTGCTCAGTGCCACCACTCATATCTGATGTAACATTAGTGTAAATTTAAAAAAAAAAAACTTTTACATCAGTCTGCTAGTGTAATCTAATTTCAGTTGCCAGGCCAGCCTGCCACTGCCAGCCTGTGTGTCAGGCTCACAGCATATACTGTGCCTACTTGCTCAGTGCCACCACTCATATCTGTTGTAACAGTAGTGTAAATTTTTTAAAAAAACTTTGACATCAGTCTGCTAGTGTAATCTAATAGCAGTTGCTTGCCTGCCACTGCCAGCCTGTGTGTCAGGCTCACAGCAGATACTGTGCCTACTTGCTCAGTGCCACCACTCATATCTGGTGTAACATTAGTGTAAATTTAAAAAAAAAAACTTTTACATCAGTCTGCTAGTGTAATCTAATTTCAGTTGCCAGGCCAGCCTGCCACTGCCAGCCTGTTTGTCAGGCTCACAGCATATACTGTGCCTACTTGCCCAGTGCCACCACTCATATCTGGTGTAACAGTAGTGTAAATTTAAAAAAAAAACTTTTACATCAGTCTGCTAGTGTAATCTAATAGCAGTTGCCCGCCTGCCACTGCCAGCCTGTGTGTCAGGCTCACAGCATATACTGTGCCTACTTGCTCAGTGCCACCACTCATATCTGGTGTAACATTAGTGTAAATTTTTTTTAAAAAACTTTTACATCAGTCTGCTAGTGTAATCTAATTTCAGTTGCCAGGCCAGCCTGCCACTGCCAGCCTGTGTGTCAGGCTCACAGCATATACAGTGCCTACTTGCTCAGTGCCACCACTCAGATCTGGTGTAACATTAGTGTAATTTTTTTTAAAAAAACCTTTTACATCAGTCTGCTAGTGTAATCTAATTTCAGTTGCCAGGCCAGCCTGCCACTGCCAACCTGTGTGTCAGGCTCACAGCATATACTGTGCCTACTTGCTCAGTGCCACCACTCATATCTGATGTAACATTAGTGTAAATTTAAAAACAATTTTTTTACATCAGTCTGCTAGTGTAATCTAATTTCAGTTGCCAGGCCAGCCTGCCACTGCCAGCCTGTGTGTCAGGCTCACAGCATATACTGTGCCTACTTGCTCAGTGCCACCACTCATATCTGGTGTAACAGTAGTGTAAATTTTTAAAAAAAACTTTTACATCAGTCTGCTAGTGTAATCTAATTTCAGTTGCCAGGCCAGCCTGCCACTGCCAGCCTGTGTGTCAGGCTCACAGCATATACTGTGCCTACTTGCTCAGTGCCACCACTCATATCTGGTGTAACAGTAGTGTAAATTTTTTTAAAAAAACTTTTACATCAGTCTGCTAGTGTAATCTAATTTCAGTTGCCAGGCCAGCCTGCCACTGCCAGCCTGTGTGTCAGGCTCACAGCATATACAGTGCCTACTTGCTCAGTGCCACCACTCATATCTGGTGTAACATTAGTGTAATTTTTTTTTAAAAAACCTTTTACATCAGTCTGCTAGTGTAATCTAATTTCAGTTGCCAGGCCAGCCTGCCACTGCCAACCTGTGTGTCAGGCTCACAGCATATACTGTGCCTACTTGCTCAGTGCCACCACTCATATCTGATGTAACATTAGTGTAAATTTAAAAACATTTTTTTTACATCAGTCTGCTAGTGTAATCTAATTTCAGTTGCCAGGCCAGCCTGCCACTGCCAGCCTGTGTGTCAGGCTCACAGCATATCCTGTGCCTACTTGCTCAGTGCCACCACTCATATCTGGTGTAACAGTAGTGTAAATTTAAAAAAAAAACTTTTACATCAGTCTGCTAGTGTAATCTAATTTCAGTTGCCAGGCCAGCCTGCCACTGCCAGCCTTTGTGTCAGGCTCACAGCATATACTGTGCCTACTTGCTCAGTGCCACCACTCATATCTGGTGTAACATTAGTGTAAATTAAAAAAAAAAACTTTTACATCAGTCTGCTAGTGTAATCTAATTTCAGTTGCCAGGCCAGCCTGCCACTGCCAGCCTGTGTGTCAGGCTCACAGCATATACTGTGCCTACTTGCTCAGTGCGACCACTCATATCTGGTGTAACAGTAGTGTAAATTAAAAAAAAAAACCTTTTACATCAGTCTGCTAGTGTAATCTAATTTCAGTTGCCAGGCCAGCCTGCCACTGCCAACCTGTGTGTCAGGCTCACAGCATATACTGTGCCTACTTGCTCAGTGCCACCACTCATATCTGATGTAACATTAGTGTAAATTTAAAAACTATTTTTTTACATCAGTCTGCTAGTGTATTCTAATTTCAGTTGCCAGGCCAGCCTGCCACTGCCAGCCTGTGTGTCAGGCTCACAGCATATACTGTGCCTACTTGCTCAGTGCCACCACTCATATCTGGTGTAACAGTAGTGTAAATTTAAAAAAAAAACTTTTACATCAGTCTGCTAGTGTAATCTAATTTCAGTTGCCAGGCCAGCCTGCCACTGCAAGCCTGTCTGTCAGGCTCACAGCATATACTGTGCCTACTTGCTCAGTGCCACCACTCATATCTGATGTAACATTAGTGTAAATTTAAAAACAATTTTTTTACATCAGTCTGCTAGTGTAATCTAATTTCAGTTGCCAGGCCAGCCTGCCACTGCCAGCCTGTGTGTCAGGCTCACAGCATATACTGTGCCTACTTGCTCAGTGCCACCACTCATATCTGGTGTAACAGTAGTGTAAATTAAAAAAAAAACTTTTACATCAGTCTGTTAGTGTAATCTAATTTCAGTTGCCAGCCCAGCCTGCCACTGCCAACCTGTGTGTCAGGCTCACAGCATATACTGTGCCTACTTGCTCAGTGCCACCACTCATATCTGGTGTAACATTAGTGTAAATTTTTTAAAAAAAACTTTTACATCAGTCTGCTAGTGTAATCTAATTTCAGTTGCCAGGCCAGCCTGCCACTGCCAGCCTGTGTGTCAGGCTCACAGCATATACAGTGCCTACTTGCTCAGTGCCACCACTCATATCTGGTGTAACATTAGTGTAAAAAAATTTTTAAAAACCTTTTACATCAGTCTGCTAGTGTAATCTAATTTCAGTTGCCAGGCCAGCCTGCCACTGCCAACCTGTGTGTCAGGCTCACAGCATATACTGTGCCTACTTGCTCAGTGCCACCACTCATATCTGATGTAACATTAGTGTAAATGTAAAAACTATTTTTTTACATCAGTCTGCTAGTGTATTCTAATTTCAGTTGCCAGGCCAGCCTGCCACTGCCAACCTGTGTGTCAGGCTCACAGCATATACTGTGCCTACTTGCTCAGTGCCACCACTCATATCTGGTGTAACAGTAGTGTAATTTTTTAAAAAAAACTTTTACATCAGTCTGCTAGTGTAATCTAATTTCAGTTGCCAGGCCAGCCTGCCACTGCAAGCCTGTCTGTCAGGCTCACAGCATATACTGTGCCTACTTGCTCAGTGCCACCACTCATATCTGATGTAACATTAGTGTAAATTTAAAAACAATTTTTTTACATCAGTCTGCTAGTGTAATCTAATTTCAGTTGCCAGGCCAGCCTGCCACTGCAAGCCTGTCTGTCAGGCTCACAGCATATACTGTGCCTACTTGCTCAGTGCCACCACTCATATCTGATGTAACATTAGTGTAAATTTAAAAACAATTTTTTTACATCAGTCTGCTAGTGTAATCTAATTTCAGTTGCCAGGCCAGCCTGCCACTGCCAGCCTGTGTGTCAGGCTCACAGCACATACTGTGCCTACTTGCTCAGTGCCACCACTCATATCTGGTGTAACAGTAGTGTAAATTAAAAAAAAAACTTTTACATCAGTCTGCTAGTGTAATCTAATTTCAGTTGCCAGCCCAGCCTGCCACTGCCAACCTGTGTGTCAGGCTCACAGCATATACTGTGCCTACTTGCTCAGTGCCACCACTCATATCTGGTGTAACATTAGTGTAAATTTTTAAAAAAAAACTTTTACATCAGTCTGCTAGTGTAATCTAATTTCAGTTGCCAGGCCAGCCTGCCACTGCCAGCCTGTGTGTCAGGCTCACAGCATATACAGTGCCTACTTGCTCAGTGCCACCACTCATATCTGGTGTAACATTAGTGTAAATTTTTTTTTAAAAACCTTTTACATCAGTCTGCTAGTGTAATCTAATTTCAGTTGCCAGGCCAGCCTGCCACTGCCAACCTGTGTGTCAGGCTCACAGCATATACTGTGCCTACTTGCTCAGTGCCACCACTCATATCTGATGTAACATTAGTGTAAATTTAAAAACTATTTTTTTACATCAGTCTGCTAGTGTATTCTAATTTCAGTTGCCAGGCCAGCCTGCCACTGCCAACCTGTGTGTCAGGCTCACAGCATATACTGTGCCTACTTGCTCAGTGCCACCACTCATATCTGGTGTAACAGTAGTGTAAATTTTAAAAAAAAACTTTTACATCAGTCTGCTAGTGTAATCTAATTTCAGTTGCCAGGCCAGCCTGCCACTGCAAGCCTGTCTGTCAGGCTCACAGCATATACTGTGCCTACTTGCTCAGTGCCACCACTCATATCTGATGTAACATTAGTGTAAATTTAAAAACAATTTTTTTACATCAGTCTGCTAGTGTAATCTAATTTCAGTTGCCAGGCCAGCCTGCCACTGCCAGCCTGTGTGTCAGGCTCACAGCATATACTGTGCCTACTTGCTCAGTGCCACCACTCATATCTGGTGTAACAGTAGTGTAAATTAAAAAAAAAACTTTTACATCAGTCTGCTAGTGTAACCTAATTTCAGTTGCCAGCCCAGCCTGCCACTGCCAACCTGTGTGTCAGGCTCACAGCATATACTGTGCCTACTTGCTCAGTGCCACCACTCATATCTGTTGTAACATTAGTGTAAATTAAAAAAAAAATGTTTATATCAGTCTGCTAGTGTAATCTAATTTCAGTTGCCAGGCCAGCCTGCCACTGCCAGCCTGTGTGTCAGGCTCACAGCATATACTGTGCCTACTTGTTCAGTACCACCACTCATATCTGGTGTAACATTAGTGTAAATAAAAAAACAACAACTTTTACATCAGTCTGCTAGTGTAATCTAATAGCAGTTGCCCGCCTGCCACTGCCAGCCTGTGTGTCAGGCTCACAGCATATACTGTGCCTTCTTGCTCAGTGCCACCACTCATATCTGGTGTAACATTAGTGTAAATTTAAAAAAATAAAAAAACTTTTACATCAGTCTGCTAGTGTAATGTAATTTCAGTTGCCAGGCCAGCCTGCCACCGCCAGCCTGTGTGTCAGGCTCACAGCATATACTGTGCCTACTTGCTCAGTGTCACCACTCATATCTGGTGTAACAGTAGTGTAAATTTTAAAAAAAAAACGTTTACATCAGTCTGCTAGTGTAATCTAATAGCAGTTGCCTGCCTGCCACTGCAAGCCTGTGTGTCAGGCTCACAGCATATACTGTGCCTACTTGCTCAGTGCCACCACTCATATCTGGTGTAACATTAGTGTAAATTAAAAAAAAACAAACTTTTACATCAGTCTGCTAGTGTAATCTTATTTCAGTTGCCAGGCCAGCCTGCCACTGCCAACCTGTGTGTCAGGCTCACAGCATATACTGTGCCTACTTGCTCAGTGCCACCACTCATATCTGGTGTAATAGTAGTGTAAATTAAAAAAAAAAAACGTTTACATCAGTCTGCTAGTGTAATCTAATAGCAGTTGCCCGCCTGCCACTGCCAGCCTGTGTGTCAGGCTCACAGCATATACTGTGCCTACTTGCTCAGTGCCACCACTCATATCTGGTGTAACATTAGTGTAAATTTTGTAAAAAAAACTTTTACATCAGTCTGCTAGTGTAATCTAATTTCAGTTGCCAGGCCAGCCTGCCACTGCCAGCCTGTGTGTCAGGCTCACAGCATATAATGTGCCTACTTGCTCAGTGCCACCACTCATATCTGGTGTAACAGTAGTGTAAATGTAAAAAAAAAAAACTTTTACATCAGTCTGCTAGTGTAATCTAATAGCAGTTGCCCGCCTGCCACTGCCAGCCTGTGTGTCAGGCTCACAGCATATACTGTGCCTACTTGCTCAGTGCCACCACTCATATCTGGTGTAACATTAGTGTAAATTAAAAAAAAAAAGTTTACATCAGTCTGCTAGTGTAATCTAATTTCAGTTGCCAGGCCAGCCTGCCACTGCCAGCCTGTGTGTCAGGCACACAGCATATACTGTGCCTACTTGCTCAGTGCCACCACTCATATCTGGTGTAACAGTAGTGTAAATTTTAAAAACAAACTTTTACATCAGTCTGCTAGTGTAATCTAATTTCAGTTGCCAGGCCAGCTTGCCACTGCCAGCCTGTGTGTCAGGCTCACAGCATATACTGTGCCTACTTGCTCAGTGCCACCACTTATATCTGGTGTAACATTAGTGTAAATTAAAAAAAAAACTTTTACATCAGTCTGCTAGTGTAATCTAATTTCAGTTGCCAGCCCAGCCTGCCACTGCCAACCTGTGTGTCAGGCTCACAGCATATACTGTGCCTACTTGCTCAGTGCCACCACTCATATCTGGTGTAACATTAGTGTAAATTAAAAAAAAAAAATGTTTATATCAGTCTGCTAGTGTAATCTAATTTCAGTTGCCAGGCCAGCCTGCCACTGCCAGCCTGTGTGTCAGGCTCACAGCATATACTGTGCCTACTTGCTCAGTGCCACCACTCATATCTGGTGTAACATTAGTGTAAATTAAAAAAACAACAACTTTTACATCAGTCTGCTAGTGTAATCTAATAGCAGTTGCTCGCCTGCCACTGCCAGCCTGTGTGTCAGGCTCACAGCATATACTGTGCCTACTTGCTCAGTGCCACCACTCATATCTGGTGTAACATTAGTGTAAATTTAAAAAAAAAAACTTTTACATCAGTCTGCTAGTGTAATCTAATTTCAGTTGCCAGGCCAGCCTGCCACTGCCAGCCTGTGTGTCAGGCTCACAGCATATACTGTGCCTACTTGCTCAGTGTCACCACTCATATCTGGTGTAACAGTAGTGTAAATTTAAAAAAAAAAACTTTTACATCAGTCTGCTAGTGTAATCTAATAGCAGTTGCCCGCCTGCCACTGCCAGCCTGTGTGTCAGGCTCACAGCATATACTGTGCCTACTTGCTCAGTGCCACCACTCATATCTGGTGTAACATTAGTGTAAATTTAAAAAAAAAAAAAAACTTTTACATCAGTCTACTAGTGTAATCTAATTTCAGTTGCCAGGCCAGCCTGCCACTGCCAGCCTGTGTGTCAGGCTCACAGCATATACTGTGCCTACTTGCTCAGTGCCACCACTCATATCTGGTGTAACAGTAGTGTAAATGTAAAAAAAAAAAACTTTTACATCAGTCTGCTAGTGTAATCTAATAGCAGTTGCCCGCCTGCCACTGCCAGCCTGTGTGTCAGGCTCACAGCATATACTGTGCCTACTTGCTCAGTGCCACCACTCATATCTGGTGTAACATTAGTGTAAATTAAAAAAAAAAAGTTTACATCAGTCTGCTAGTGTAATCTAATTTCAGTTGCCAGGCCAGCCTGCCACTGCCAGCCTGTGTGTCAGGCACACAGCATATACTGTGCCTACTTGCTCAGTGCCACCACTCATATCTGGTGTAACAGTAGTGTAAATTTTAAAAACAAACTTTTACATCAGTCTGCTAGTGTAATCTAATTTCAGTTGCCAGGCCAGCTTGCCACTGCCAGCCTGTGTGTCAGGCTCACAGCATATACTGTGCCTACTTGCTCAGTGCCACCACTTATATCTGGTGTAACATTAGTGTAAATTAAAAAAAAAACTTTTACATCAGTCTGCTAGTGTAATCTAATTTCAGTTGCCAGCCCAGCCTGCCACTGCCAACCTGTGTGTCAGGCTCACAGCATATACTGTGCCTACTTGCTCAGTGCCACCACTCATATCTGGTGTAACATTAGTGTAAATTAAAAAAAAAAAATGTTTATATCAGTCTGCTAGTGTAATCTAATTTCAGTTGCCAGGCCAGCCTGCCACTGCCAGCCTGTGTGTCAGGCTCACAGCATATACTGTGCCTACTTGCTCAGTGCCACCACTCATATCTGGTGTAACATTAGTGTAAATTAAAAAAACAACAACTTTTACATCAGTCTGCTAGTGTAATCTAATAGCAGTTGCTCGCCTGCCACTGCCAGCCTGTGTGTCAGGCTCACAGCATATACTGTGCCTACTTGCTCAGTGCCACCACTCATATCTGGTGTAACATTAGTGTAAATTTAAAAAAAAAAACTTTTACATCAGTCTGCTAGTGTAATCTAATTTCAGTTGCCAGGCCAGCCTGCCACTGCCAGCCTGTGTGTCAGGCTCACAGCATATACTGTGCCTACTTGCTCAGTGTCACCACTCATATCTGGTGTAACAGTAGTGTAAATTTAAAAAAAAAAACTTTTACATCAGTCTGCTAGTGTAATCTAATAGCAGTTGCCCGCCTGCCACTGCCAGCCTGTGTGTCAGGCTCACAGCATATACTGTGCCTACTTGCTCAGTGCCACCACTCATATCTGGTGTAACATTAGTGTAAATTTAAAAAAAAAAAAAAACTTTTACATCAGTCTACTAGTGTAATCTAATTTCAGTTGCCAGGCCAGCCTGCCACTGCCAGCCTGTGTGTCAGGCTCACAGCATATACTGTGCCTACTTGCTCAGTGCCACCACTCATATCTGGTGTAACAGTAGTGTAAATTTAAAAAAAAAAACTTTTACATCAGTCTGCTAGTGTAATCTAATAGCAGTTGCCAGCCTGTGTGTCAGGCTCACAGCATATACTGTGCCTACTTGCTCAGCGCCACCACTCATATCTGGTGTAACAGTAGTGTAAATTTTTTTAAAAAACTTTTACATCAGTCTGCTAGTGTAATCTAATAGCAGTTGCCCGCCTGCCACTGCCAGCCTGTGTGTCAGGCTCACAGCATATACTGTGCCTACTTGCTCAGTGCCACCACTCATATTATCTTGTTTAATAGTAGTGTAAGTGTACATTTAAAAATAAAAAAACAATTTTGACTGTGAAACATCAGTCTGCTTTTTTGTGTCAGGCTCACAGCGTATACTGTGCCCACTGGTACAGTGCCACCACTCATATTATCTTGTTTTATAGTAGTGTAAGTGTGCATTTTAAAAATAAAAATACTATTTTGACTGTGAAACTTCAGTCTGCTTTTTTGTGTCAGGCTCACAGTGTATACTGTGCCCACTTGCCCAGTGCCACCACTCATATTATCTTGTTTAATAGTAGTGTTTGTTTAATAGTAGTGTAAGTGTACATTTTAAAAATAAAAAAAATATTTTGACTGTGAAACATAAGTCTGCTTTTTTGTGTCAGGCTCACAGCGTATACTGTGCCCACTTGTCCAGTTCCACCACTCACTTTATCTTGTTTAATAGTAGTGTAAGTGTACATTTTAAAAATAAAAAAACTATTTTGACTGTGAAACATGTCTGCTTTTTTTTTTGTCAGGCTCACAGCGTATACTGTGCCTACTCACAGTAGCTTGCATGCATAGTAGCACTAATTGGAAAAAAAATGACAGGCAGGCCAACCCACAGGGGCCGTCGTGGTCATGGTGCTGTGATTCCCTTTGGCCATAGAATAATGCCCAGTGTTAGGCCACGTACCATGAACACGAAAAGTTCTGATGAAATAGTTGACTTTATAACACAGGACACCCAATCTTCTAGAGCTTCCGCTCGTAACTTGACACACCATCCTCCTCCTCTAGCTTAGCTTCGGGCACCTCTCAACTTACCACTCGCCCGCCTGCCACCACCACCGACACTAGCACCACAGCCGCCTCACTTGATCTATCAGAGCAGTTATGTACACCTCAGTGTTAAGAAATGAGTGATGCGCAACCATCATTGACATTGGATGTAGATAACTGCGATATGTCTCAGTCAGGCAGCATTACAGACATGGACGACGCACGGTGTGATGATGATGATGATGTTGTACCCACTGTTGCTTCCGTTGTTGAGTTGTCAGATACAAGTGAAAGGGTTGATGATGGCGATGCGTCCGTGGATGTCACATCGGCGCCCGGTAGAAGAGAAGAAGAAGAGGTGGAAAGTTCAGATGGGGAGACAGAGAGGAGCAGGAGGAGGAGACGAGTTGGAAGCAGGGGGAGGTCATCGCAAGGAGCTAGTGGCACAGTCAGACAGCATGCATCGGCACCCGGGGTCAGCCAGACAGCAAGCCAATCAACACATGCTGTTTCCACCACCAGAATGCTGTCATCGTAGAGCTCAGCAGTGTGGCATTTTTTTATGTGTCTGCCTCTGACAACAGCAATGCCATTTGCAACCTGTGCCAAAAGAAACTGAGTCGTGGGAAGTCCAACACCCACCTAGGTACAACTGCTTTGCGAAGGCATATGATCTTACATCACAAATGCCTATGGGATGAACACATGAGGACAAGCAGCACACAAACTCAAAGCCGCCATCCTCCTCCTGGTCCAGCATCTTCAGCCACGTCAACCACTGCTGTGCTCCTTGCCGCCTCTCAACCATCCGCCAATCCGTCTCTCTTCCAGAGCAGTTCCTGCTCATCTGCCCACAGTCAGGTGTCTGTCAAGAACATGTTTGAGCGTAAGAAGCCAATGTCACCAAGTCACCCCCTTGCCCGGCGTCTGACTGCTGGCTTGTCTGAACTGTTAGCCCGCCAGCTTTTACCATACAAGCTGGTGGAGTCTGAGGCTTTCAAAAAATTTGTAGCTATTGGGACACCGCAGTGGAAGGTACCCGGGCAAAATTTCTTTGCACAAAAGGCAGTCCCCAACCTGTACTTGATTGTGCGAAAGGAAGTAATGGCATGTCTGGCACACAGCGTTGGGGCAAGGGTCCATCTGACCACTGATAGCTGGTCTGCAAAGCATGGTCAGGGCAAGTATATCACCTACACTGTGCATTGGGTAAACCTGCTGACGGCTGCCAAGCATGTAATACCTGGCTCTGCAGAGGAGTTGGTGACACCGCCATGACTTGCAGGCAGGCCTGCTGCCACCTCCTCTACTCCTCCTACTTCATCCTCTTCCATAACCTCCTTGGCTAAGTCCTCTTCTGCTGCTGCATCTTACTCCATATCAACGGCACCCCCCCAGCTCCCAGGGTGCTAGGACAGCCTCTGGGGAGCTGGGGATTTTTTTGCCACGTTACTGGACGCTCATGCGCAATGCCTGTAGGCTCATGCGTCCTTTTGGGGAGGTGACAAACCTAGTAAGTCACACCGAAGGTACCATCAGCGACATCATACCATTTGTTTTCTTCCTGGAGCGTGCCCTGCGAAGAGTGCTGGATCAGGCCGTAGATGAGCGTGAAGAGGAAGAGTTGTGGTCTCCATCACCACCAGAAACAGCCTTATCAGCATTGCTTGCTGGACCAGCGGCAACACAGGAAGAGGATTGTGAGGAAGAGGAGTCAGAGGAGGAATGTGGCTTTGAGGAGGAGGAGGAAGACCAAGCACAACAGGTATCCCAGGGTGCTCGTTGTTGTCACCTATCTGGTACCCATGGTGTTGTACGTGGCTGGGGGGAAGAAGATACCTTCAGTGAGATCAGTGAGGACGAGGAACGGGACATGAGTATCTCGGCATCCAACCTTGTGCAAATGGGGTCTTTCATGCTGTCGTGCCTGTTGAGGGACACTCGTATAAAAAAGCTGAAGGAGAACGAACTGTACTGGGTGTCCACGCTACTAGACCCCCGGTATAAGCATAAAGTGACTGAAATGTTACCGAATTCCCGCAAGTCGGAAAGGATGGAGCAGTTCAAAAATAAATTAAAAAGTATGCTATACACAGCGTATAAGGGTGATGTCACAGCACAACAGGAATATAACAGGGGAATAGATTAAAGTAATACTCCTCCTCCCACGACCACGCCGGCAAGGACAGGACGCTTTCCAGAGGTGTTGTTGATGGAGGACATGCAGACCTTTTTAACTCCTATGCATCGCCACAGCCCTTCGGGATCCAGCCTCAGAGAACGACTCAACCGACAGGTAGCAGACTACCTCGCATTAACTGCGGATCTCGACACTCTGAGGAGCGATGAACTCCTAGACTACTGGGTGTGCAGGCTTGACCTGTGGCCTGAGCTATCCCAATTTGCAATCGAACTTCTGGCCTGCCCCGCTTCAAGTGTCCTGTCAGAAAGGACCTTCAGTGCAGCAGGAGGTATTGTCACTGAGAAGAGAAGTCGCCTAGGTCAAAAAAAGTCTTGATTATCTCACCTTTATTAAAATGAATGAGGGATGGATCCCGAAGGGACTGACATTGGGCGATACATTTGAGTAAAAAAGGCCTGATGAGATGAGCTGCCTTGGGCTAAAAATGGTCCACACGCTGCTGTATTTTATCTTCGAATACCGGATGACTTGTGTGACTTATCCGCCAACAACTAGGGTTCAAGCCGCAATGTTTTAGGGCACTTTCTAACTGTCAAACAAACATCAATTTTTCTGGCCGCTGCTACAACAGCTGCTGCAACAATACCTAATTTTTCAGGCATGTGTAAATGCCTAATTTTTCTGGCCTCTGGTGCTGCACTGTGGCTTCAAAACCCAAACCAAAAAAAAGTACATAACAGGGATTAAACTGCTAAGAATAGTACTACTTAACACACCACTCATATCTGGTGGCACAGTAGATTGCACGCGCAGTGCCCCAAATTTGAAGTAGGAGGACCAACCAAGCATCTTTTTCTATCTCCCGGTTCCTAAAAATTATCTCTGGGTTCCTAAAAACGATCCAACCAGAAAGAAAGAGCAATGAGCAGCAACAATGAAGTAAGATAAAACGTAGCTTTTATTAATACATAGGCTTTAAAAGTTCATGGAGGTGTAAAGATACAAGTGAAATATGACAGTATACGCGTTTCGGCGTTGTGCCGTAATCACTACTGCTAAAGAACACTCAGTGAGCTTGATTTAAAAAGGGTGTGTGAACCCCCTATTGGTTAAAACATATTCAAATGAGGATACTCCTTCATGACATCACACAATTGTATCTAATGAGACACTGAACCTGTCAGGATAATTGTCTAACACAACAAACAATGATAAGATCGACCCTGGGTCCTAGAGCTCGTATATTATTGTATTACATGTATATATACGCA
This sequence comes from Bombina bombina, assembly GCF_027579735.1. NCBI lineage: Eukaryota > Metazoa > Chordata > Amphibia > Anura > Bombinatoridae > Bombina > Bombina bombina. Next base: position 1,099,775,702 of record NC_069502.1, on the reverse strand, counting down.
CTAATCCTGTTGCAATGGTTAACATACATTTTTGGACAAAATATAAATAGCAAGATGAGCAAGATATAACAAAGTGCTCTTATGGAAAAAATGTATGTAACAAAATGAGTAAAAAAGGCATCAATCCTACATAATCATAATCCAACAAGATATGAGGATAAAAATAGAGATAGACATGGCGACAGACAAAGATTATTTGTATATATATATTAAGCGATACTTGTCTGTTGTATACACAATAAATAGGTGTTCTACAGTACTTTAGCTCAGTGTAATAGAACAAAAATTTATATAAATAAAAGGTGAAAGTAACACCTAAGTATGTGTATACTAATGCCACTAAAAGGAAAATACTACGCAGACAGCAAACTTAGTTGAAAACTGTATAGGATGTCCCTGAATTGGATGGATTATTCCCAATAATTGATTAAATCGTACTCAGCATTAAGGCCAAGTGGTAGTTTGGTGGAAAGTTTAAAAATGAGATATATTACAAAATAAATAATAAACAGTAAATAACAAAAGAACTACACCCAATACTAACAAAGTAACGTTTGTGACTGATTACAGTAACGACTACAACGAAATATGTAGTATTGTTAAAAAACATTTCAGACTCCTTGTAGCAGACGATAAATTGACCAATTGTGTGGCTGAAGGGATGAGGTGTTCTTATCGCAGGAACAAAACTCTTGGTAATTACTTATCACCTACTGTTTTGAGCCACCCTCGGGCAACAGTGAGCTCATGGCTCACCCACAAGGGTATGTTCAAATGTGGGAACAGTAGGTGTAAACCCTGCGACTATATAATTACATCTGACACATTCACGTCCTGCGTAACACAACGCACATATGAGATAAACTTTTGTTTAAACTGTACATCCCATTTTGTAATATATCTCATAACCTGCACTTTGTGCAAGGTTCAGTACGTAGGGCTCACGACACGGGACATAAGGTCTCGTATCAGGGAACATTTGTCCACCATTAGAGTGGGGAAATCATCCTCACCTATAGTCCAACACTTCTGTACTAAACACAACAAAGATGATGCCTCTTTCAAGTGGCAAGCCATAGATCATATTCCAACCCCCAAAAGGGGGGGGGATAGACAAAAGCTCCTTGAAAAGCGCGAGATGCTTTGGATTTTTAAACTTTCCACCAAACTACCACTTGGCCTTAATGCTGAGTATGATTTAATCAATTATTGGGAATAATCCATCCAATTCAGGGACATCCTATACAGTTTTCAACTAAGTTTGCTGTCTGCGTAGTATTTTCCTTTTAGTGGCATTAGTATACACATACTTAGGTGTTACTTTCACCTTTTATTTATATAAATTTTTGTTCTATTACACTGAGCTAAAGTACTGTAGAACACCTATTTATTGTGTATACAACAGACAAGTATCGCTTAATATATATATACAAATAATCTTTGTCTGTCGCCATGTCTATCTCTATTTTTATCCTCATATCTTGTTGGATTATGATTATGTAGGATTGATGCCTTTTTTGCTCATTTTGTTACATACATTTTTTCCATAAGAGCACTTTGTTATATCTTGCTCATCTTGCTATTTATATTTTGTCCAAAAATGTATGTTAACCATTGCAACAGGATTAGTGCGTATATATACATGTAATACAATAATATACGAGCTCTAGGACCCAGGGTCGATCTTATCATTGTTTGTTGTGTTAGACAATTATCCTGACAGGTTCAGTGTCTCATTAGATACAATTGTGTGATGTCATGAAGGAGTATCCTCATTTGAATATGTTTTAACCAATAGGGGGTTCACACACCCTTTTTAAATCAAGCTCACTGAGTGTTCTTTAGCAGTAGTGATTACGGCACAACGCCGAAACGCGTATACTGTCATATTTCACTTGTATCTTTGCACCTCCATGAACTTTTAAAGCCTATGTATTAATAAAAGCTACGTTTTATCTTACTTCATCGTTGCTGCTCATTGCTCTTTCTTTCTGGTTGGATTTCTATGCCCTAAAGAGCAGCAACACTTCCTAAGTGGCAAGCCGTGGAGTCGGCTGTTTGGTGAGAGGATTCACAGTATCGATATCTGGAGATCAGCATTGGCTCAGACGCACAGGCCCACGGACGCACCTCCTGTTTCCAGCTCCCCCATTGGTTCACAGAGTATTGTGGTCACTTCCGGTTTTGACGGCTCTACAGAAGCTAGCGGCCGCACATCGGTGCAGCGTCTCTTCACCGGGACCCACTGTGACGAAGCCTGGTCTTCACAGGGACGACTGGAGAATCAAGGATTGATAAACAGCAGCTGAGGTGCGGGGCGGTCGAGTGACAGCTTCTGTAACGGAGCCTGGACTTCGAGAGGACAGATCGGTGAGTGCACTGAGCCGGCTTATAATCACAGATATTGTTTGGCAAGTACTGTTTTCTTTAATTGCACAAGGGATTTGTTTTCCCCATTGCCACTGTGGACATTCGATGGCAACAGCAATCAGTATCTACATGAAAGAGCAGTTTCCGATCTAATCTGGAACTTTTTTACTTGCTTTCTGCATTGGTTGTTTTCCATTGAATTAATACTCACTATTTACCACACTGAGTGATTTCTATGCCACATTAATCTCTTGCTCATCCTGCTATTTGGTTAATTTATTTTTCCTAAAAACGATGCCATACCTGTACTCGATTGTGCAAAAAGAAAGTCATGGCATATAGGGTCTTTCATGCTGTCGTGCCTGTTGAGGGTCGGGGACCCTCGTATAAAAAGACTGAAGGAGAACAACCTGTACTGGGTGTCCAAACATCTTTTTCCATCTCCCGGTTCCTAAAAATTATCTCCGGGTTCCTAAAATCGAGTCCATACCTGTACTCGATTGTGCAAAAGGAAGTCATGGCATATGGGGTCTTTCATACTGTCGTGCCTGTTGAGGGTCGGGGACACTCGTATAAAAAGGCTGAAGGAGAACGACCTGTACTGGGTGTCCAAGCATCTTTTTCCATCTCCCGGTTCCTAAAATCCATGCCATATACACGTCCCCTGATAGGAGACACCGCAGTGGAAGGTACCCGGCCACAATTTCTTTGCACAAAAGGCAATCCCCAAGCTGTACTCGATTGTGCAAAAGGAAGTAACCTTACCATGGGTCCCAGCATGCACATCTTGTAATTCTCTGTCTGGTAAATTATATATCTATCAAATCTATCTATTTATCTATCAAATCTATCTAACTATCAATCGTATCTATCAAATGTATATTGCATCTATTGATCTATGTAATCTATGTATATATCTATCTATCTATCTATCTATCTATCAAATCTATCTATCTCGTGGCCGGACTGTTTTGTGACAGCCACTGGTGTTTCGGCCAAATGTCCATCGGACAAATGTCCGTCGGACAAATGTCCGTCGGCTAAAAGTCCGGCCACGATTGCACGCGCAGTGCCCCAAATTTCAAGTAGGAGGAGCGACCAAGCATCTTTTTCCATGTCCCAGTTCCTAAAATCCATGCCATATACACCTCCCCCGATAGGGGGAGTAACAGGTATTAAACTGATCAGAATAGTACTACTTAACACACCACTCATATCTGGTGCCACAGTAGATTGCACATGCAGTGCCCCAAATTTGAAGTAGGAGGACCGACAAAGCATCTTTTCCATCTCCCGGTTCCTAAAATCCATGCCATATACACCTCCCCTGGTGCCGCAACTGCCTCTGGGAACCTTACCATGGGTCCCAGACTGCACGTCTTGTAATTCTCTGTCTGGGAAATTATATATCTATCAAATCTATCTATTTATCTATCAAATCTATCTAACTATCAATCGTATCTATCAAATGTATATTGCATCTATTGAGCTATGTAATCTATGTATCTATCTATCAAATCTATCTATCTCGTGGTTGTGCAAATGGACTGTCTGCAGTTGTTTGCGGTGCGTTACATGGGGAGTTTTGTCTGTCACTGTGAAGCGGGCGTAACCCTTACACTACCTGATCGATACAACATCATACCTGATGTTTTAAAGCACGTTATTCCAAACATTTTAGGAATTGTTAGGTGATTTATGGCTTAAAACCAGACTCTGCATCAACTATGTAATTTTCCATGGGAGTTTTGCCATGGATCCCCCTCCGGCATGCCACAGTCCAGGTGTTAGTCCCCTTGAAACAACTTTTCCATCACTATTGTGGCCAGAAAGAGTCCCTGTTGGTTTTAAAGTTCGCCTGCCTATTGAAGTCAAAGGCAGTTCGCCCGGTTCGCTGGTTCACGAACAGTTGCAGAAGTTCGAGTCCGCCGTTCGCGAACCGAAATTTTTAGGTTCGCGACATCACTACTTGTCAGTAGCATGTAGTTAAAAATTCACAATTACTTTATAGTTTTTTATAACACAGGATCACATTGAACATTACACAAATATAAAGAATGGATTTGTTGCCTAAATGAAAAAGATTAAATACATTTCTGCTGGTCAAATGCATATTTAAAGAAGTTCAAAATAAAGGTAAACAGCCCCTTTTATTGTGGTTCTAAATTTAGCAGAGTTTAGAATGAACCTTGTGCACACATTATTGTTAGGTCAAATAAAGTGACATTGTACACACTAGATTTTTCTTTGCATAGATGTTTTGTAGATGATCCATTTATATAGCCCATCTGGGAGTGTTTTTGTAAAAATGTATAGTTTTGCATATTTTTTTAATAACATTGGTACTGATGTCTACAAATTCCTGTGGCTCCTGTTGGAATAATCTGTCTTTTCATATGCATGGTAGCTGGGGAGTGTTTGCTGTTCCTGTTTTCCCAGCCTTTTTCTCTGGGTATCCCAGCCTAACCTCATCAACAGTGCTAAACTGGGAGCTTCTAAGTAAGTTTATTTAAAGGTTTTATACTGGATATTTAGATCAGTATCTGTTCATATTCTTCTTTATGGTAGTGTCTATTACATCATGCTGTAATATGAAAATGTAATGGTCCCTTTAAAGGAAAGGTGAACGCTCTTTTTATTTATTAATATAGCATTGAGAAGTGAACATCTTGTTATCTATACTTTAAATGTGTTTCCTAATTCCTGATCGAGTGAAAACTAGCATATGCCATGTTGAGTATGTCATCTTTTCGCACTCGCACACATAAACATGGTGACGTTTAAAACGTGGTGTATGCACTTTCAAAGCCGTTAGGGCGAAACATGTTAGGGACGTTAGGGAAATGGTGAGGAGTCCTGGAGATCCTGTATTTTAGATTGCCCTAGTATGCTTATGCTTTAGTTTTGGTTAAATTTCTTCCTTAATAGTTTAACTCCTGTACAAAATTATACTTAACTTTGTGGATAGCAGAGTGTTCTCTCTATATGCAATAGGAGATACAATCTAGACTGAAGCTCATAAAGTTGTGTTTTTTACGAGTCGCTATTAAGGCCACTATATATGCTTTAAGTTACGATCAGTACAATAGTTGTAGAACGTACTTACCGCTAGATTTAGAGTTCTGCAGCCAAAGGGGTGCGTTAGCTACGCGTGCTTTTTTCCCCCCGCACCTTTTAAATACCGCTGGTATTTAGAGTTCACAGAAGGGCTGCGTTAGGCTCCAAAAAGGGAGCGTAGAGCATATTTACCGCCACTGCAACTCTAAATACCAGCGGTGCTTACGGACGCGGCCAGCTTAAAAAATGTGCTTGTGCACGATTCCCCCATAGGAAACAATGGGGCCATTTGAGCTGAAAAAAAACCTGACACTTGCAAAAAAGCAGCGTTCAGCTCCTATCGCAGCCCCATTGTTTCCTATGGGGAAACACTTCCTATGTCTGCACCTAACACCCTAACATGTACCCCGAGTCTAAACACCCCTAACCTTACACTTATTAACCCCTAATCTGCGGCCCCTGCTATCGCTGACCCCTGCATATTTTTTTAACCCCTAATCTGCCACTCCGTACACCGCCGCCACCTACGTTATCCATATGTACCCATAATCTGCTGCCCCTAACACCGCCAACCCCTATATTATATTTATTAACCCCTAATCTGCCGCCCCCAACGTCGCCGCCACCTACCTACACTTATTAACCCCTAATCTGCCGACCGGACCTCACCGCTACTATAATAAAGTTATTAACCCCTAATCCCCCTCACTCCCGCCTCAATAACCCTATAATAAATAGTATTATCCCCTAATCTGCCCTCCCTAACATCACCGACACCTAACTTCAAGTATTAACCCCTAATCTGCCGACCAGACCTCACCGCTAAATTTATTAACCCCTAAAGCGAAGTCTAACCCTAACACCCCCATAAATTAAATATAATTTTTATCTAACAAAATAAATTAACTCTTATTAAATAAATTATTCCTATTTAAAGCTAAATACTTACCTGTAAAATAAACCCTAATATAGCTACAGGTAGCTATTAAATAATTATTAACTATTTAATAGCTATTGTACCTGGTTAAAATAAATACAAAGTTACCTGTAAAATAAATATTAATCCTAAAATAGCTACAATATAATTATAATTTATATCGTAGCTATATTAGGGTTTATTTTACAGGTAAGTATTTAGCTTTAAATAGGAATAATTTATTTAATAAGAGTTAATTTATTTCGTTAAATAAAAATTATATTTAACTTAGGGGGGTGTTAGTGTTAGGGTTAGACTTAGCTTTAGGGGTTAATAAGTGCCCCAAATTTCAAGTAGGAGGAGCGACCAAGCATCTTTTTCCATGTCCCAGTTCCTAAAATCCATGCCATATACACCTCCCCCGATAGGGGGAGTAACAGGTATTAAACTGATCAGAATAGTACTACTTAACACACCACTCATATCTGGTGCCACAGTAGATTGCACATGCAGTGCCCCAAATTTGAAGTAGGAGGACCGACAAAGCATCTTTTCCATCTCCCGGTTCCTAAAATCCATGCCATATACACCTCCCCTGGTGCCGCAACTGCCTCTGGGAACCTTACCATGGGTCCCAGACTGCACGTCTTGTAATTCTCTGTCTGGGAAATTATATATCTATCAAATCTATCTATTTATCTATCAAATCTATCTAACTATCAATCGTATCTATCAAATGTATATTGCATCTATTGAGCTATGTAATCTATGTATCTATCTATCAAATCTATCTATCTCGTGGTTGTGCAAATGGACTGTCTGCAGTTGTTTGCGGTGCGTTACATGGGGAGTTTTGTCTGTCACTGTGAAGCGGGCGTAACCCTTACACTACCTGATCGATACAACATCATACCTGATGTTTTAAAGCACGTTATTCCAAACAATTTAGGAATTGTTAGGTGATTTATGGCTTAAAACCAGACTCTGCATCAACTATGTAATTTTCCATGGGAGTTTTGCCATGGATCCCCCTCCGGCATGCCACAGTCCAGGTGTTAGTCCCCTTGAAACAACTTTTCCATCACTATTGTGGCCAGAAAGAGTCCCTGTTGGTTTTAAAGTTCGCCTGCCTATTGAAGTCAAAGGCAGTTCGCCCGGTTCGCTGGTTCACGAAAAGTTGCAGAAGTTCGAGTCCGCCGTTCGCGAACCGAAATTTTTAGGTTCGCGACATCACTACTTGTCAGTAGCATGTAGTTAAAAATTCACAATTACTTTATAGTTTTTTATAACACAGGATCACATTGAACATTACACAAATATAAAGAATGGATTTGTTGCCTAAATGAAAAAGATTAAATACATTTCTGCTGGTCAAATGCATATTTAAAGAAGTTCAAAATAAAGGTAAACAGCCCCTTTTATTGTGGTTCTAAATTTAGCAGAGTTTAGAATGAACCTTGTGCACACATTATTGTTAGGTCAAATAAAGTGACATTGTACACACTAGATTTTTCTTTGCATAGATGTTTTGTAGATGATCCATTTATATAGCCCATCTGGGAGTGTTTTTGTAAAAATGTATAGTTTTGCATATTTTTTTAATAACATTGGTACTGATGTCTACAAATTCCTGTGGCTCCTGTTGGAATAATCTGTCTTTTCATATGCATGGTAGCTGGGGAGTGTTTGCTGTTCCTGTTTTCCCAGCCTTTTTCTCTGGGTATCCCAGCCTAACCTCATCAACAGTGCTAAACTGGGAGCTTCTAAGTAAGTTTATTTAAAGGTTTTATACTGGATATTTAGATCAGTATCTGTTCATATTCTTCTTTATGGTAGTGTCTATTACATCATGCTGTAATATGAAAATGTAATGGTCCCTTTAAAGGAAAGGTGAACGCTCTTTTTATTTATTAATATAGCATTGAGAAGTGAACATCTTGTTATCTATACTTTAAATGTGTTTCCTAATTCCTGATCGAGTGAAAACTAGCATATGCCATGTTGAGTATGTCATCTTTTCGCACTCGCACACATAAACATGGTGACGTTTAAAACGTGGTGTATGCACTTTCAAAGCCGTTAGGGCGAAACATGTTAGGGACGTTAGGGAAATGGTGAGGAGTCCTGGAGATCCTGTATTTTAGATTGCCCTAGTATGCTTATGCTTTAGTTTTGGTTAAATTTCTTCCTTAATAGTTTAACTCCTGTACAAAATTATACTTAACTTTGTGGATAGCAGAGTGTTCTCTCTATATGCAATAGGAGATACAATCTAGACTGAAGCTCATAAAGTTGTGTTTTTTACGAGTCGCTATTAAGGCCACTATATATGCTTTAAGTTACGATCAGTACAATAGTTGTAGAACGTACTTACCGCTAGATTTAGAGTTCTGCAGCCAAAGGGGTGCGTTAGCTACGCGTGCTTTTTTCCCCCCGCACCTTTTAAATACCGCTGGTATTTAGAGTTCACAGAAGGGCTGCGTTAGGCTCCAAAAAGGGAGCGTAGAGCATATTTACCGCCACTGCAACTCTAAATACCAGCGGTGCTTACGGACGCGGCCAGCTTAAAAAATGTGCTTGTGCACGATTCCCCCATAGGAAACAATGGGGCCATTTGAGCTGAAAAAAAAACCTGACACTTGCAAAAAAGCAGCGTTCAGCTCCTATCGCAGCCCCATTGTTTCCTATGGGGAAACACTTCCTATGTCTGCACCTAACACCCTAACATGTACCCCGAGTCTAAACACCCCTAACCTTACACTTATTAACCCCTAATCTGCGGCCCCTGCTATCGCTGACCCCTGCATATTTTTTTAACCCCTAATCTGCCACTCCGTACACCGCCGCCACCTACGTTATCCATATGTACCCATAATCTGCTGCCCCTAACACCGCCAACCCCTATATTATATTTATTAACCCCTAATCTGCCGCCCCCAACGTCGCCGCCACCTACCTACACTTATTAACCCCTAATCTGCCGACCGGACCTCACCGCTACTATAATAAAGTTATTAACCCCTAATCCCCCTCACTCCCGCCTCAATAACCCTATAATAAATAGTATTATCCCCTAATCTGCCCTCCCTAACATCACCGACACCTAACTTCAAGTATTAACCCCTAATCTGCCGACCAGACCTCACCGCTAAATTTATTAACCCCTAAAGCGAAGTCTAACCCTAACACCCCCATAAATTAAATATAATTTTTATCTAACAAAATAAATGAACTCTTATTAAATAAATTATTCCTATTTAAAGCTAAATACTTACCTGTAAAATAAACCCTAATATAGCTACAGGTAGCTATTAAATAATTATTAACTATTTAATAGCTATTGTACCTGGTTAAAATAAATACAAAGTTACCTGTAAAATAAATATTAATCCTAAAATAGCTACAATATAATTATAATTTATATCGTAGCTATATTAGGGTTTATTTTACAGGTAAGTATTTAGCTTTAAATAGGAATAATTTATTTAATAAGAGTTAATTTATTTCGTTAAATAAAAATTATATTTAACTTAGGGGGGTGTTAGTGTTAGGGTTAGACTTAGCTTTAGGGGTTAATAAGTGCCCCAAATTTCAAGTAGGAGGAGCGACCAAGCATCTTTTTCCATGTCCCAGTTCCTAAAATCCATGCCATATACACCTCCCCCGATAGGGGGAGTAACAGGTATTAAACTGATCAGAATAGTACTACTTAACACACCACTCATATCTGGTGCCACAGTAGATTGCACATGCAGTGCCCCAAATTTGAAGTAGGAGGACCGACAAAGCATCTTTTCCATCTCCCGGTTCCTAAAATCCATGCCATATACACCTCCCCTGGTGCCGCAACTGCCTCTGGGAACCTTACCATGGGTCCCAGACTGCACGTCTTGTAATTCTCTGTCTGGGAAATTATATATCTATCAAATCTATCTATTTATCTATCAAATCTATCTAACTATCAATCGTATCTATCAAATGTATATTGCATCTATTGAGCTATGTAATCTATGTATCTATCTATCAAATCTATCTATCTCGTGGTTGTGCAAATGGACTGTCTGCAGTTGTTTGCGGTGCGTTACATGGGGAGTTTTGTCTGTCACTGTGAAGCGGGCGTAACCCTTACACTACCTGATCGATACAACATCATACCTGATGTTTTAAAGCACGTTATTCCAAACAATTTAGGAATTGTTAGGTGATTTATGGCTTAAAACCAGACTCTGCATCAACTATGTAATTTTCCATGGGAGTTTTGCCATGGATCCCCCTCCGGCATGCCACAGTCCAGGTGTTAGTCCCCTTGAAACAACTTTTCCATCACTATTGTGGCCAGAAAGAGTCCCTGTTGGTTTTAAAGTTCGCCTGCCTATTGAAGTCAAAGGCAGTTCGCCCGGTTCGCTGGTTCACGAACAGTTGCAGAAGTTCGAGTCCGCCGTTCGCGAACCGAAATTTTTAGGTTCGCGACATCACTACTTGTCAGTAGCATGTAGTTAAAAATTCACAATTACTTTATAGTTTTTTATAACACAGGATCACATTGAACATCACACAAATATAAAGAATGGATTTGTTGCCTAAATGAAAAAGATTAAATACATTTCTGCTGGTCAAATGCATATTTAAAGAAGTTCAAAATAAAGGTAAACAGCCCCTTTTATTGTGGTTCTAAATTTAGCAGAGTTTAGAATGAACCTTGTGCACACATTATTGTTAGGTCAAATAAAGTGACATTGTACACACTAGATTTTTCTTTGCATAGATGTTTTGTAGATGATCCATTTATATAGCCCATCTGGGAGTGTTTTTGTAAAAATGTATAGTTTTGCATATTTTTTTAATAACATTGGTACTGATGTCTACAAATTCCTGTGGCTCCTGTTGGAATAATCTGTCTTTTCATATGCATGGTAGCTGGGGAGTGTTTGCTGTTCCTGTTTTCCCAGCCTTTTTCTCTGGGTATCCCAGCCTAACCTCATCAACAGTGCTAAACTGGGAGCTTCTAAGTAAGTTTATTTAAAGGTTTTATACTGGATATTTAGATCAGTATCTGTTCATATTCTTCTTTATGGTAGTGTCTATTACATCATGCTGTAATATGAAAATGTAATGGTCCCTTTAAAGGAAAGGTGAACACTCTTTTTATTTATTAATATAGCATTGAGAAGTGAACATCTTGTTATCTATACTTTAAATGTGTTTCCTAATTCCTGATCGAGTGAAAACTAGCATATGCCATGTTGAGTATGTCATCTTTTCGCACTCGCACACATAAACATGGTGACGTTTAAAACGTGGTGTATGCACTTTCAAAGCCGTTAGGGCGAAACATGTTAGGGACGTTAGGGAAATGGTGAGGAGTCCTGGAGATCCTGTATTTTAGATTGCCCTAGTATGCTTATGCTTTAGTTTTGGTTAAATTTCTTCCTTAATAGTTTAACTCCTGTACAAAATTATACTTAACTTTGTGGATAGCAGAGTGTTCTCTCTATATGCAATAGGAGATACAATCTAGACTGAAGCTCATAAAGTTGTGTTTTTTACGAGTCGCTATTAAGGCCACTATATATGCTTTAAGTTACGATCAGTACAATAGTTGTAGAACGTACTTACCGCTAGATTTAGAGTTCTGCAGCCAAAGGGGTGCGTTAGCTACGCGTGCTTTTTTCCCCCCGCACCTTTTAAATACCGCTGGTATTTAGAGTTCACAGAAGGGCTGCGTTAGGCTCCAAAAAGGGAGCGTAGAGCATATTTACCGCCACTGCAACTCTAAATACCAGCGGTGCTTACGGACGCGGCCAGCTTAAAAAATGTGCTTGTGCACGATTCCCCCATAGGAAACAATGGGGCCATTTGAGCTGAAAAAAAACCTGACACTTGCAAAAAAGCAGCGTTCAGCTCCTATCGCAGCCCCATTGTTTCCTATGGGGAAACACTTCCTATGTCTGCACCTAACACCCTAACATGTACCCCGAGTCTAAACACCCCTAACCTTACACTTATTAACCCCTAATCTGCGGCCCCTGCTATCGCTGACCCCTGCATATTTTTTTAACCCCTAATCTGCCACTCCGTACATCGCCGCCACCTACGTTATCCATATGTACCCATAATCTGCTGCCCCTAACACCGCCAACCCCTATATTATATTTATTAACCCCTAATCTGCCGCCCCCAACGTCGCCGCCACCTACCTACACTTATTAACCCCTAATCTGCCGACCGGACCTCACCGCTACTATAATAAAGTTATTAACCCCTAATCCCCCTCACTCCCGCCTCAATAACCCTATAATAAATAGTATTATCCCCTAATCTGCCCTCCCTAACATCACCGACACCTAACTTCAAGTATTAACCCCTAATCTGCCGACCAGACCTCACCGCTAAATTTATTAACCCCTAAAGCGAAGTCTAACCCTAACACCCCCATAAATTAAATATAATTTTTATCTAACAAAATAAATTAACTCTTATTAAATAAATTATTCCTATTTAAAGCTAAATACTTACCTGTAAAATAAACCCTAATATAGCTACAGGTAGCTATTAAATAATTATTAACTATTTAATAGCTATTGTACCTGGTTAAAATAAATACAAAGTTACCTGTAAAATAAATATTAATCCTAAAATAGCTACAATATAATTATAATTTATATCGTAGCTATATTAGGGTTTATTTTACAGGTAAGTATTTAGCTTTAAATAGGAATAATTTATTTAATAAGAGTTAATTTATTTCGTTAAATAAAAATTATATTTAACTTAGGGGGGTGTTAGTGTTAGGGTTAGACTTAGCTTTAGGGGTTAATAAATTTATTAGAGTAGCAGTGAGGTCCGATCGGCAGATTAGGGGTTAATAAATATAATATAGGGGTCGTGGTGTTAGGGGCAGCAGATTAGGGGTACATAGGTATAACGTAGGTTGCGGCGGTGTGCGGTCGGCAGATTAGGGGTTAAAAAAATTTAATAGAGTGGTGGCGATGTGGGGGGGGGGCTCGGTTTAGGGGTACATGGGTAGTTTATGGGTGTTAGTGTACTTTAGAGCACAGTAGTTAAGAGCTTTATGAAACGGCGTTAGCCCAGAAAGCTCTTAACTCCTGGCTTTTTGCTGCGGCTGGAGTTTTGTCATTAGAGTTCTAACGCTCACTTCGGCCAAGACTCTAAATACCAGCGTTAGAAAGATCCCATTGAAAAGATAGGATACGCAATTGACGTAAGGGAACTGCGGTATGGAAAAGTCGCGGCTGCAAAGTGAGCGTTAGACCCCTTCCTGACTGACTCTAAATACCAGTGGGCGGCCAAAACCAGCGTTAGGTGCCCCTAACGCTGGTTTTGACGGCTAACGCAGAACTCTAAATCTAGCGGTTAGTATCTAATAGATATCCTAATCATGCTACATTACTAAATACTTGTCAAAACTAGTTTTGAAAACTGTTGTAACTCCGCTTAGATTTCAGTAAGCGGTAACTAGATATGCTGCAAGCTGACAACCTAATGGTAATTAGTGCACCAACAGACTATTAGATGCTCAGTTTTTCAGTAACATAAGGGATTGCAATTAAAGGGGAGCGTAACAAAAACTTTGATTTACACTGCAAACTGATTGAGAAGTTGTTATGCCCACCTATATACGCCTAATTCATATAAAAAAAAATCTTCAAACAGCTACAATATTTAAGTAAAATCATGGCAGGCAGCCTATCACGCTGCAGTCCTTCCATACAAAACACTCGACTTGTCTAATATCATGGTGTCTATACATTTACCACATATGTGAATTCAGAAAGATTAAGTGAATACTTGGATATACTCCAGCAGAGTAACATAACAATAGTCTGACCACTGGTATCAATGCAAACAATATATGAGTTAATACGTTCACGACTCATTAACTTGACAGCTCGGTTTTAAATTAATCTACCAACATAGGAGATCAACTATACTAATACTATATAGGCAGTTTAACTACTACAAAGGTGCTTTTCTCCAATTATAGGGTAGTTTTCTAACATTGATTTTCCAGAAAAAAGTAGCTTGATGTGCTGCAAGATGATGATCTAAACATAATAAGAGTGTATTGAGAAATCTATAATTGTCTTGTTTACATAATCATAGCCGTTTATAACTGTTGAGAACGTATCAAACTTATCTTAAATACATTGTATTCTTACTTTAAAATTCGCTATGCTTTGCCTCACAAAATAATTCACATATTGGTGTTCAAATAACAACACTTTATAAAAATCGCTATAGACAGCCTAACACGCTGCAGTTATAACAGATGATCGATATATTTTTGAATTTACAAGTGGAGTTGTTTTAATGCTTTGCAGCAATTTACCAGTAAAAGAAGCGCATTATTTATTGCATCCAAAGTCATCTATTTGATTTAGTCAATTGCTCCCTCATTACTGTTGTTTGTGCAATAGTAAATAGAACAACTTTACACACATACGGCAGCAAGATATACTGCAGCATCTATACTAAACACACTTTATGTATTTTCAACGCTCTGATATGATTTAAAGGTATACAGTACTGAATATTGGTTCTTATATTACTACATGTTAACAGCATATTGGATTATTAATTAATGCAAGATATTATACGTTCTTTCGGGTTCGTTTACAACACAGGGTTTTTGAGTCACAATCTATGAAGCACTACAACCTATTACAGATAAAATACGTTACTCAACTACAATAATTTTATCAGTGTGTCATATTGGTGATTGCACAGGGCAATACTCAAGTAGCCCTCCTGGATAGTTAATATACCAACCACCTTGAGAATCACTTTCATTTAATAAACGTACCAAAGCCTTGTTGTTTTTTGTATTTTTCAACAAAGGATTACTCATAAACCAATGAAGTGAACTATGTTATGATTAAACTCTAATCCAACTGCCAGATTATAATTCACTTATTTAACTAGTGAATTCTCTAGGATACCTTTTTAAGAAATTTATATACATTAGCTGGTACCCACACTTAGTATCTTGTGTCGTATCTAGCACGTTAATCCAGCAACTATTACCAATAAGGTACTCAGGAGTTAATTTAATCCATATAATAATGGGGTCACCTGTAAGCTACTAGGAGTGTTTTTAACTTTATTTCATTTTTTCTGTATTTTAAAAGCAATTCATTACAATAAAAGTTACGTTTTAACGTAGAGCAGCGTTACTCACTTTATTAAGTCTAGTCACCTCTCAAGTTGCTGTAGTTCAGTGACATCAATTGATGATAACTTATACTAATACTCATAACCTTTTGAGTGCTGTAGATGTAGTCTTGTCTTTGGAGAACTCTTCTTTCTCCTAAGTTCATATGAGTTACTGCTTACATAGTACGTGTGAAAAGATTTAAAATAAGTTTGTAGCATGTTGGATGCTCAATGCTGAGTCACTCCTTTTATTTATCTTGGTAAATGAACTCACATTTATTTCAAAACAGAGCTGTTCATACACTCAACATGGTTTTTGGATTTTACTATGCGTGTAATTAGCAATAATATTTGTGCAGAATTTAAAAACACTCTTTGTGCTTGTTTTCTTGTTTTTAAAGGGCCAGTGTATTATAATGTTGGAAGCATTGAATTATAATTTCTCAAATAAAAATAGTAAATATACCTTTATGAAATTATATTGTGTGATTAAAGGGGCATGACACCCATATTTTTAATATCATAAATTAGAAAAAGCATGCAATTTTACTCAACCTTTTAATTTAATTTAATTTAATTATATTATCTGCTTAATAGTGTATTTTCTATCTGAATCATGTATGAAAAACATTGGATTTCATGTCCCTTTAACAACTATTTGGTGGGCTGATATATGTAAATATTTAACATGTTATTGGATTTCAAATATGTTTTGTAACACATTTAAAACTGATGTAGTGAGCTTGACATTCAGAAAAATAGCCTATTCATAGTGCATAGTGATTGAACCCTGATATCTCCAATTTGGTTGCCCTTTATCGTGTGCACATTTTTAAATTTAATATCACAAGACAACTGTATTTTGTTGTTTTTGTGAAAAAACAATTTCATGCTTGAGGGGTATTAATGACAGAGGCATTTTATGATTGTGGGGCCCCATTACATATGTGGCGTCGCTTGCAAAAGCCGGCGACACCGTTTTTTGCGCGGTTTTGGTATCCAATATACAGCACCACATATAAATGCAGCACGTATATTTCACACGTTGCCTGCAATTTTTACTCCCATAAGCTAACATGGGACCGCATCGCAAATTGGTATTCAATATTCAGTGCAAGGACTTACGTGGCGAAAATTGAGAAATCTTACTCCATTTTCACCTTGCCACACAAGGCAGCTGCAGCAAGCCTTGTGCTGAGTATGGGAGTACCGTAACTCCGGAAACTGTCTATAAAAATAAACTAACACCTAACGCATGCGCAATATCTTTCCAACTGTCAACCACAATCCCCAACCGCAATAACTAATAAACGCCTAGATTAGGAGTTTTGCATTGCGGCTCGTAACGCTGAAAATATGGCATTTTCAGCGTTCAAACAGCACCGCAGCCATTACAAGTCTTGTCGGTATAGCTGTACCACACACCTTTTAGCCTGTACCGCAACATCAGTACCGCACTCGTAAAAATTAATTTTTTTCATGGGATTCCCATAGTGCCGGTATTACGAGTTTTGCGGTGAGGCTAAAAAGTGAGCGTTACAGCCTAAAATGACAAGATCCGTACCGCCATCTAAAGTCAGTAGTTATAAGTTTTACGCTACAAAGCTGTAACATAGAACTCATAACTAAACTGTTACAAAGTACACTAAACACCCATAAACTACCTATTAACCCCTAAACCGAGGCCCTCCTGCATCGCAAACACTATAATAAAATTATTAACCCCTATTTTGCCGCTCCCCAACATCGTCACCTCTATACTAAAGTCATTAACCCCTAAACCGCCACCCTCCCGCATTGCAAACACTATTTAAATATTATTATTAACCCCTATTCTGACGTCCGCCCACATTGCCCCCCATACTAAAGTTATTAAGCCCTAAAACGCAAGCCACTATAATAAATCTATTAAAACCCTAAACTGAAAGACCCCCACAATGAAATATACTGAATAAAACTATTAACCCCTAAATCAAAATCCCCCCACATTGCAATAAACTAATTTAAACTAGTAACCCCTAAACCTAAGACCACCCAAACTTTATAGTAAAATTACAATTTCCCTATCTTAAATTAAATTAAAACTTTCCTGTTAAATTAAAAAAACTAAGTTTAAGCTAACAATGAAACTAATATAACTATTAAACTAAAATTAAACAAACTACCAATTATAGAAAACTAAACTACACATTTAAAAAATCCTAACACTACAAACTATATTTAATTACAAAAATAACACTAAATTACAAAAAATAAAAAAGGAAATGATCAAAAATAAAAAGAATTACACCTAATCTAATAGCCCTATCAAAATAAAAAAAGCCCTCCCAAAATAAAAAAACCCCTAGCCTACAATAAACTACCAATGGCCCTTAAAAGGGCATTGCCCCAAAGAAATCAGCTCTTTTACCTGTAAAAAAAAACACAATGACCCCCCAACAGTAAAACCCACCACCCAACCAACCCCCCAAAATAAAACCTAATTCTAAAAAAACCTAAGCTACCCATTGCCCTGAAAAGGGCATTTGTATAGGCATTGTCCTTAAAAGGGCATTTAGCTCTCTTACTGACCAGACCCTAAACTAAAAAAATAAAATCCACCCAATAAACCCTTAAAAAAGCCTAACCCTAACCCCCTGACAATCCACTTACAGTTTTTGATGTCCCGCTTGAACGATTTTCATCCCGGCGAAGTCTTCTTCCAGACGGCCTCTTCAATCTTCATCCCGGTGCGACGTCCTGATCCAAGAGGCGAGATGTCTTCATTAGCAATGCGGAATCTGTTGGCGCTCTACAAATAACCGATAATAATAATCCAGACGGCCTCTTCAATCTTCATCCAAGCGGCATCTTCTATCTTGATCCCGGAGGCGCAGAGCATCCTGAAGACATCCGGCGTGGAGCATCCTCTTCATACGGTCGCCGCCGTACACTGGATCTTCAATGCAAGGGACGCGATTCAAGATGGCATCCCTTGCATTCCTATTAACTGAAAAATTTGAATCAGCCAATAGGAATTAGGGCTGCTAAAATCCTATTGGCTATTCAAATCAGCCAACAGGCTTTAAGCAGCTCTCATTCTATTGGCTAATTCGAAAATTTTTAAAAAAACTAAGTCTAACCCCCAGGTTGATACTCACCATTTCTGAAGACCGGCGGAGAAGGTCCTGTCCCATGCGGTGAAGTCTTCTTCCAAGCGGCAACCTCTTCATTCTTCTTCCAGGAACAATCCGGCGCGGAGTGGAGGGCGGAGCTGAAGACTGATGACAGCAGAGCTGAAGACTGGCGACCCTGGAACTGAAGACCGGCGACTGTGGAGCCATGGAGCGTGGAGGATCCTCTTCGTATGATCGCCAACGTACACGGATAGTGAATTCAAGGTACGCAATTAAAAATGCCGCCCCTTGAATTCCCATTAGCTGATTTGATTCTTCAAATTCAAATCAGTCAATAGGATGAGAGCTACTCAAATCCTATTGGATGTTCAAATCAGCCAATAAGATGAGAGCTACTGAAATTCTATTGACTATTCAAATCAGCCAATAGAATTTCAGTAGCTCTCATCTTATTGTCTGATTTGAATAGCCAATAGGATTTGAGTAGCTCTCATCCTATTGACTTATTTGAATTTGAAGAATCAAATCAGCCAATAGCTCTCTCTATTTTTCTTAGGCGCCGGCAGTTTCTTAAGTGCCGTAAGTCACTAGCGACTCCAGAAATTTGTATTTTTATGCTCATTTATGGACATCGCTAGTTTATCAGACTTACGCACTTTATGAACTGCCGGCGGGATTTATTGGATACCCCAATGTGCGAGGTGAAATTACGGATGGCGCGAGTTGCAGCTCTTGCACTGAAGCTCTTGGGCTGAAGCCTGCGCCGTATATGTAATCTCGCCTGTGATTGCTGGAACAATATCCAGATGAAGTTCAGAAATAAATATCAGCACAAAATAATCAATACATTTGGATAAACCATATAGTTATCAAATTATTACATATAAACTTAGTAGGCATACAATAATCTGTCTAATAGCCATCCTTAATAAAACATCAGTGACTCATATACCTTATGTGGAAGAATATATACTCCATTGCAAATAATATATGACCATCACAAATTATTTGATCATTTGCATTAAGTATGTATGACATTTTTTTCTTTGTAAAGAATCAACCATGGCCCAGATTATAGCAGAGCATATATCTCTGGATGGTTCTAGGTAGACATGTGCAATTAACTGTGGCCGATTAGGAGATTCAAAGGAATTCAAATTTCAAAATTGGCAGCATAAATAAAAACCCGAAAAATTTAGAAAATTAATAAATCAGTTTCTGCATTTTCAGATCCATTCATCATTCATATTCGGAATGTTTCATTGTTCTAATCTTTACCGCAGTTCCCTGACATCACCGACACTAATCCCTAAATAAAGCTATTAACCCCTAAACTGCCATTCCCTGGCATTGCCATCACTAACTAAACCTATTAACCCCTAAACCGCAGTTCCCAGACACTAACTAAACCTATTAATCCCTAAACCGCAGTTCCTTGACATCGCCGACACTAACTCTTATTATTATTATTATCAGGTATTTGTAGAGCACCAACAGATTCCACAGCACTATAAACATAGTCGGTATACAGGATAAAATTTATAGGGATCAAATGGGTAGAGGTCCCTGTTGAGAGTTGCAATGTTCAAGGGGAAAGCAATGGAGGTAGGAAAGGTTAGTGTAGGTTATATGCATCCCTGAATAGTAGAGTATTTTGAGTGCTCTTGAAGCTGTTAAAACTAGGGTAGAGTCTTGTGGAGATAGGCAGGGAAATCCACAAAATGGGGGCCAGTCTGGAGAAGTCCTGTAAATGGGAATGTGCAGAAGTAACAAAAGAGAAGGAGAGTAGGAGATCATGAGCAGAGCGAAGGGGACGGGAGGAAGAGTATGTGGAGGCAAGGTCTGAAATGTAGGGGGGAGTAGTGCAGTTGAGGGCTTTGGATGTCAGAGTGAGGATTTTGTGTTTAATCCTGGAGGAAAGAGTATGCCAGCGAAGGTATTGGCAGAGAGGTGCAGCAGATGAAGAGTGACATGTAAGGAAGATGAGCCTGGCAGAGGCATTCATTATGGATTATAAAGGAGCTAGGCGGCAGCTAGGTATACTAGAGAGGATGGAGTTGCAGTAGTCGAGGCGGGAAAGGATGAGAGAGTGGATTCAAATCTTAGTTGTGTCTTATGTAAGGAAATGTCTAATTTTAGAGATGTTTTTAAGGTTGAAGGGGCAGGCTTTAGCCAAGGACTGAATGTGAGGAGTGAAGGAAAGGTCTGAGCCAAGTGTGACCCCAAGACATCGGCATGCGGGGTAGAGGTAATGATGGAATCATCAACAGTTATAGAAATTTGGGGGGTGGAGATTTTGGAAGAAGGGAGAAAATAAGAAGTTCAGTTTTGGAGAGATTTAGCTTAAGGTAGTGAGAGGACATTCAAGATGAGATATGAGAAAGACAGTTAGTGACAAAGGTTAGTAAGGAAGGAGATAGGTCTGGTGCAGAGAGGTAGATTTGGGTGTCATTAGCAAACAAATGGTTTTTAAACCCGTGGGACTTTATTAAGGAACCTAATGATGGCGTGTTGATTTGCCCTAAAATGCCCAGGCCTTTTTTTTGGTCTCAGTCCAGCCCTAGTAACATTGTCTGTCTAGTTTGTCAGAGAAGAGGTGTCCACATGCTTCCAAAATGTGGGGATAAGGTGTTTTGCACTGTTTATTTTAAAATGCTCCATTTTTTACAAAGGATACAGCATAAGTGTATTGATTGATTGAACAGCAATATCATAGGATTACAAGGAATGTCTACATTAACCCCTTCAAAGCAAAACTTGCTCAAAGTAATGGAGAATTTTTAGCATTTTTGCTATCAGTCTGTTTAAACAGAAATAGAGCATTTTTTATTTACCTATTAAAACTATATAAATATTTTTAAAGTAGACAACCCAATGTATTGATCAAAGTCTTAGGAGGTGGCCTTCCCCTCTGAAAAATTTACAAGGCAGGCACCGACCCCATATTAGATGTTACTTTATTTTTTTCTTTAAAGAAAAATGTAATATTTATTTAAATTTTTTAATTTGTGAATTTACATCTGATTCTGGGTTCAAACACAGCACACGCAAAAGCTGATTCTGGTCAACCTAAAGAGTATTTCACTCACTTTTCAGTTTGAACTTTGTTACTCCTGTATTAAATGCAAGTTACTTATCAAAACAACAGATGCAGCGCAGTCCCTGAACGATTTCAACCTCAGTGTCTTTCTTCCACCTGCATCCTTCACTGAAAATATTTACACACAACTACTGCAGTCATAAGATACATGGTTGTAAAACGCTTCTCTGGGGTCTCCTTAGTTCAGAAATAGCAGACATGTATGGATCAACAATTGTTTTGGCAATTTGAAGGCTGAAGTCCTGGCAGTGAAGAGGTTAGCTTGTATGGTTAATTTTTGCTACAGTGTAGGGATTACCTTACCACCTGACACCTCGCACCACCTGATCCCTGTATGATCCCCCTAAACAGTTCTCACACACCCCCATACTGGTCACCACTATCTTTGGTACAGGCAGTCAGTCTGCCAGTATGCAGTTTATTGCTTTTTAATAAATAAATAATAAAAAAATATTTATTTATTTCTCTAGTGTAGGGGTCCCTCCTTGCCCTCCCATCTCCCTAATTCCCCCCAAAAGCTATCTTTCCCTCCCCCTCCCACTATCCATCACCATGTTTGTTACTGGCAGTCAATCTGCAGCAACAAATTCTGTTTGTTTTTTTTAATTTTATGTTATATAATTTTTCATTTTATATAGTTTACTGTAGTGTAGGGGTCTACCTCACCCTCATAACCTCTGACCTCCAATACATTTTTTTGTAGTTTAGGGGAGCCCCCCTCCAGCCCATATATTTCTGTAGTGAGCCCCCATCCTTCCCTTCATAACTTTTCCATAGTGTAGGGAACCCTGCTTCTCCCTCCCCCTTCTCTGCTGGGCCGCCAAACCCGCTTCCCTCCTTTCCTCCCACCACTCTTACTTGGCATCAAACAAAGATTGGCTATCTGGCCTCATATGGCAAATGAGAATGATCAGTGCTCCCTTACCATATGAAGGCAGATTCCTTCTGCCCCTAACTGTAGTCTTTGCGGTCTAAGCTGACAGTGGGGAGTGCAACATGCTTCTAAGTGTTGGACGTAGATACTGCATCAACACAGTATGCTGGGCAAAGTACTGTGTGACATAGTACCTACATCAAATTGGTGAAAGGGGTCAATGACCCTTTTCATTTTGATGGTAAACATCTGCCAGAACCCTCCTATGGATGGTCATTGCTACCAAATGTGTGATGCTGTTCCAGTATCTGGGCATATTCTCCAGCAAAGTGGTTTTTCAGTAGGATATGCTCTTCATATTTTATGAGGTGCCAAGTACCACCTGGTCAGAAATGTAGTATTCATATCTATGGTATCTTTCAAAAGGAATGGCATCACTGTGTTAGAAATTATCCACTGCCAATCCTTACATGTGATCTGAACATTCAATTATTCTGTCCATTTTTGAGGCATAGGAAGGAAGGGCACATGAGTTATGTGTAAAAAAGAGCTTGGAAGCCAGGGAGATGGACCCTTTTATATGGTGAGTGACATAGCAGAGAGACTCAAAAGAGGATTTAGATCTAATTAGTAGGTGTCTATGGTAGTGTCTAAAGAGGAAATGTAGTTGTCGTGTGGCTAGCCTTATTGTCTGCAGACTCAAGGGTATTGGTTCCTCCAAATAAGGTGAGTGATGAGGGTAATAGTGGATATCGAAAAACAAATGAAGCAAGCACAATGTTAAATGATTTTAAAAAGGTTAGATTTGGCAGATACTTTATTTTAAAACAAGAAAACTAAAATGTTTTGTAATTATAAGGTTGCACCGCCCCTGTAAGTACAGTGAAGCATATTAGTGTGAATTGCAGTTTGACAACTAAGGGATGAAGCAGAAGTCTATATTAAGTGTTCATAGAAGTCTCAAAAAAGCTCTGCTCTTGAGTTAAATTGCTCCTGCAGTATGTATAGATCACAGGGCTAAAAGTCTGTAAATTAATGCTTTGAAAGATTTTATGACAAAGAAACTAGCTAAGGTACAATCTGATGAACAAATAACTTTAGTAATTACTGCTAAAATGAGGTGGCTGATGGCTTGACATGATTAATTTGGAGTGTTAGCAAAAAATGCTTTGTTTCCACTTAAAAGCTTTTTCAATTTGTAGTCTGACTAAGTAATTAGGTAATCAAATTTACTCATGTTTTCCCCTAGAAGAAGAAAAAATACAGTGGTTTCTATTTTCACAGAATACTGCTATTTGTCACTCCTCAGGTTGCTGAATAAAACCACTCAGCCATGTTCTACATATACCCAATGAATTAGCTAAGCTTATATTAAAAATAAAGAATACAGATTGTAACAATTTACAGTTGTTCATTGACTAACACCTATTTATACGAACTCCCTCTACTGGGAAATGACCTTTTATGGTTTCTAATAAAGGAAGTTGTCAGTTCATTGCCATTATTGACCATCAGCATGAAACAACAAAAGGATTGTATGTAAAGTTAATGTCTATTGTATTGTTTTACATTTGAAGAATAGCGTGTTACTAGTAAAGCTGGTAATTATATTTGAATGTTCTTACAAATGGTTGTAATTAGGATTTGACAAATGTATTTTAATTGATAGCTTTTTAACACAATATGATCATAGGATAAATAAAAAGTAACACTAAAGCAATAATTAATTTACATAAACACTTAGGGCCGTAGTTATTGTTACCTTTAGTAATATCAAAGATCTCTGTTTTCACTATTTCAACATTGTCCCTATCATTATATTGAGTCTAAAATTCTTCAATGTTAGCAGTTTAATTAAAATTAATTATTATAAAACAAAGTAATAAAAATGAATATGACTATAAATTATCAAAATTATAATATTAACTTTGAAAACAAAGCATCAAGAGCAAACAAGTCTCAAGAGCACAATATGGCAACAGAATAGTTATACAGTTAAACATTTGCAAAACCAATAGATGCTATTAAATGTTTCTGCCATATATTGCTCCTGATACCTACCTAGGTATCTATTCTACAAAGAATATCAAATTAATTTTAAAAATTTAAATCTTATTTAAAATAATGCTGTTTATGTATTGGTATATTGCTTTTGAATTTCAAATGTAAATATATAAAGTTCATATTCCTTACAATAAAATAGAACATTTATATTTAACATTAAAAAAATGAATAAAATGGAAACCAATGAAGATAAGCATACCACGTTTTATTGTGTCTATTAAATGCATTAATTAAATAGATTTTAGCTGCAAAATGTTTAAAATATAATTAAATTTAGATTTATCTAAATCAATGATTTTGTTTAATAGTTCTTTAGCAACATTTTGAAACATACATGTAGGGATAGATCACAAGTGGAGCTGTGATTTGCGCTTCCACTCACTCGTTAACTCTGCTAGAAGTAAGCTTTTTGTGGGCGATGGGCAGAGCGCCTATTACAAGTTGAAAGTAAAAAAATGTTTTGCTCGTGTGCTAACCTGATGCGCGCAGAAAGCCAAGCTTTGAATATCAAGACCATGTTAACGTATTCCCCTATTGACTGCAATGTAAAAAAAACCCACATATGTATTGTATACAAGAGGGGTTGGGCAAACACTTAAACCTTAAAGACACTGAACCCAAATTTTTTTTCGTGATTTAGATAGAGCATGCAATTTTAAGCAACTTTCTAATTTACTCCTATTATCAAATTTTCTTCGTTCTTTTGCTATCTTTATTTGATAAAGAAGGCATCTAGGCTTTATTTTGGTTCAGACTTCTGGACAACTCTTTTTTATTGGTGGATGCATTTATCCACCAATCAGCAAGAACAACCCAGGTTGTTTAGCAAAAATGGGCCAGCATTTAAACTTACATTCTTGCATTTCAAATAAAGATACCAAGAGAATAAAGAAAATTTGATAATAGGAGTACATTAGAATGTTGCTTAAAATCTCATGCTCTATCTGAATCATGAAAGAAAAAAATGTGGGTTCAGTGTCCCTTTAAGTAATGTCCTGGGGAGCATTAACAGGAAGAATACAAGATAAAATATAGGAAACAAATATTCACACAAAAAAAGAAAATAAAGAATTTATGAGTAACTATAGTGGGTTAGCAGTTGGCAGCTACAATGTTAGTAAAGATGTGTTTGTGTGACCCTCAAAACTACATGTACACATCCAAAAGAAGAAACTGTCTAAACAAGAGGGATAAACATAGGGCCTCCTGAACTAAAGATAATATATTCACAGGTACAAATATTCACATTTCAATAATCATAATAGAGTGATAGCTGAAAAGTTCAATATGGACATCTAATATCTAAATAGCAGAAGCAATTAAAATGGGGAAGAATGGTCAATCAATCTACTCATAGCAGAGACCTCAATCGTATGAGGGTAAGGTAATGATGATGGAGGGTGAGTGAACTTGTTCCCATCTGGTCGCTGCTTCAGTGACTGCTGGAGTAAGGTAAACCTCCTGTACTGTAGGTTTATCTTCAGTATGAAACTTCCATCTAAAAGAAAAGACAAGAAAAATGTTAAATAGTGTAATACAGTTTAATCAATAAATAAACAGTAAAAACCTTGACAGTAAGAGCCGCGCTCTATAACCTCATGTACAAAAATTGTATTTTATGAAAAAAATTAAATTCATAAAGAAACTGCGCAGGAAAGAAACGATTTAGGACTAGATTACAAGTGGCGTGCTAAATTATTGCACGCCTGCAAACACGCGATAATTAATCAGCCATTACAAGTGGCTAGTTATTGCTCTCGCGACCTTGCGGTAGTTATTACCGCTTATGAAATTAATCAGGTCTCTGGTTAACTTTATAAATGTGCCCCAAATGCCCCTAAAATACAGTGTAGTGCATTTAATTAAAAAAATAAAGATAGCAGCATCTTTATTTTTTAATAAAATAACTGCACTAGGCAGTATTTTGGGGCTATAGTTAGAAAAAAAATGGCACTGAAAAGAGTCTTTACATTGTGGTCTATGGGAAGGGAACTGTCTTCCCAGTAAATGTATATGCTTATATACATATATATTTATGTGTTAATTTGTGTATATACACATATTAACACATAAATAGATATGTATATAATCATACACATATATTTTTATATGTATATCCTGCGCTACTTGGCATCAGAACGAGGCTCATATTGGAGCCTATGGAAGCGTGCTCTTGTGAGAGCAATGAAAACGCAAGCTCGCATCCGCATTGCTTACAACTTGTAATACCAGCACACATTAGCGTGCGCTGGTATTACTCAGTGAAGCACAAATATCGATTTCATGAAGTGATATTTATCACTCCACTTGTAATCTAGCCCTTAAAGAGCACAGTAAAAATTGTAATACAACTGCACTGCACTGCACATACAAAAAATGCTGTAAAATTCATATTTATAATACAATATTCAAGACATATTATTTTCTTTATTGTAAAATTAGTTTGCCCGACTCTGCCTGAACCAGGGGGTTCCATGGGTGTAGCTGAAATGTATTTTTTTTTTTCCTGCAAACTTAAACACGTATTAACAGCCCAACAGTATTATAAACTGTGCATGTGTAACTGCCCCCGTGAATACAGCTTTCCCCGTGAATACTGCTCCACACAGATCCCCACTAGTGCGGTTATCACATGGTTAATGAAATGTTCACAACAGTTCTCCCAAGAAATATAGTAGTTAGATGTATGAGGCTTACCACTCTCGTAGCAGTCCCATTAGAGTATGACAAGTTCAATCCTCTTCCTGGTAGAGTCCTCCGTGTGCATACGGTGACCGCTTGTTCCTGTAATACGGCGTGTATTGCCAAACTTAATTGCAGTACAAAGCCTCATTCTGATGCCGGCAAAGTCAAATCAGCAATAGCTCCTCCAATGAGACTGCTGGGACCCTCTACGCCCCCAGAATGATTGGAAAGAAACAAATAGCAACACAGTCGCGGTCTCAGTAGAAATAAGCAAGGAGAGATTCCTTTAAGGTTAAAAAGTTCCATTTAATGTATACAACTAAAAACGAAAAAGGCACAGCAGACCGTTGTTACAGCTGACACGTTTCCTGCTTCAAGGGCAATTCATCAGAGCTCTAAAACACGTATTACCCTAATAGAAAAACACCTGCATAGCAAAATAGAGATGGTTATAGGATACAATATGCTGCAGGTAGAGTAATTAGTATTGGCTGCAGGATTCAATTTTTAAAGTTTCCCCCCCTCACTGCTAACTTAACTCTACCCAGTGAATTTTCCCTTTCCAGCAAGCTCAATTAATTTCTATGGGAGATATCTTGCAACTCATAGGGACAGACATTTTTTATATAGAATTCCCTGAGGGCAGCCTCTGCAGGTGTGATGGGGAAAACCATATCTGACCTAGCAGGGATTTAGAATTGGGCTCAGTATATACTATTTTGTGCTTTCTGTAAATTGTTTTAGAGGTTTGAGTTACACTGAACAAGTTTTAAATTGACATGAACTCTGTTTAGTCTAGACCAGATGCTTCTACTATTTACTAGCTACTCTTCTCAGTAAAAGTCTATAAGACTGTGATTTATCTATCTGCTAAGAATAAAAACATCTCAGTAGACTCACCAATCTTTCAATTTCCTAGATTATTGTATATTGGCTCTTCATTAAGGAAGGAGAGATGAGCAAGCTTTAGTGAACAGGCAGTAAAGATCAGCACTAAATGTATAGATTCTGTAGAGGTTGATGTGGCCAATTCCACTTTTAAAGGGTTTAGTTTAAAGACTTCTTCCTTAGAGGATGTCTTAAGGTTAGTCAGTTATACCACTAGTAAACAAAGGGTTAACTTTAAATTACAGTTACAACTACAGGAACACAATCAATCAAATATTGACTTCAATGTAATGTGAACTGAAATTTAATATATACAGAATAATCTGTTATATCCCAGCTGTAGTTATGCACCTGTTCATATTGTCAATAATAGGTTTAGTTATTTAGGTAAGTCAAAACACAGATAAATGTGTCCATCTCCCTGATCCCCAACATTTTTTATATTATTTTTAAATATTTGTTATCATTTTTAACTTTTTATTGCCAGACAAATATACAGCAGTACATCCACATTCTCAAACTCATATAAAGCCAAGCATTTAATTTTCAATGTTAACTCCTCATCAAACACATATAGAGAAATACTTAACCCATTGCCAGTCATTTATAGATACCTATAAACTCCTTTTTAATCACAAGCCTGGATTCAAATATTCTCTTTGGTTAATTGGGTTAACCAATTATAACTGTGCACAGGAGGGCTAAATGTCAAAATGTGATTAACCAATCAGGATTGTGAGTAAACTTAGTCTGGACAGCCTGCTTATCCACTTTATTCATTTTTAACCCGACAAACATTAGAATTAACACATCCTGATACCTGTAAAAATTCTAGCTTCAAAACCTTTGACCTTTGGTTTATCTTCAGAAGATCTTAAAAAAATTAGATTTTTCTCTGTTTTCAACTTGAAATTAATTAATTCAGTGCAGATCAGTCTAAACCAGTTGGAACAGTTTACAAATTTTATAAATTGTTGATGATTTGCTCTCTTGGTAAACTGACAAACAAAATAATACTGTTTACACTCCTGTACCTTGTTAATATATAATATTCTTGTATGTCTGTTGTATCTGTAGAATATTGTTCTATGTTATCTATGCAAATCTATACTATAATCGCATTTGTAACTCGTCCGTCGGTGTCACCAGTTGCGCTCGCATACTCAAAGAAATGTTGGCAGCATGCAGCCAAAAGAATTCACCGGGATGCACCGAAACTGCATCTCGGTGGATTCCGAAAATGACAGTTTTCGCAATCCAGCGAAGGCAAACGGAGCATTACAAAAAAAGATAAAAAAAGCCTGCAATAAGTATTTAAAAAAATAAACTAACCGGCCGCATGAAGTATTAAGAAAAAAAAACAACAACTACCTAATAAAATTATTAACCCCTAAGCACCCGCAATAACTATTTTTTAAAAAACCCCTGCAATAAGTATTTAAAAAAATAAACTAACCACCCGTACGAAGTATTAAGAAAAAAACAACTACCTAATAAAATTATTAACCCTAAATCTGCAAACCCCATCGCAAACTACCTAATACATCTATTAACCCCTAATCCGCAAACCCTCCACAACGCATTAAAGCTAATTTACCTATTAACTCCTACCCCCACAATGCAAAAAATGAATTTAATGACAAAGCCCCCTAACCTAACACCCCCTAAATTAACCCCTTAATTACATAAAAAAATAAACTACCGCATTACAATTAAAATAAAAAATCCTAACAGTACTTAAAAAAAAAATACATTAAATTATTCTAAAATCAGAGAAAATAAAAAAAGGCTAACATTACAAAAAATAATAAACACATTATCCAAAATAAAAAAAATAAACCTAATCCTTATAAAAATACCCCCCCCAAAATAAAAAAAACATATTCTAATGCTAAACTACCAATAGCCCTTAAAATTGCTTTTTTGTAGGGCATTGCCCTAAATAAATCTGCTCTTTTACATAAAAAATTAACAAAGTCCCCCTAACAGCTAAACCCCCCACCCACCAAACCCCCCCAAAAAAACTAACACTTATAAACCTAAACTACCCATTGCCCCTAAAGGGGCATTTGTATGGGCATTGCCCTTAAAAGGGCATTCAGCTCTTTTTCAAAGTGCCCAAAAAACCCTAATTTAAAAATTAAAAAAAAAAAAATTAACAAAAAAATATAACACTAAAGCCCCAAATAGGTACTCACAGTTGCTGAAGTCCGGCGGAGAAAGTCTTCTTCCAGGCGGGTCCATCATTTTCATCCACAGCGAAGGCGATGCGGAGCGGTGTTCCCAGATGTGGGGATCCTCGGCGGCGGTGCACACGGTTTCGTACACACGCAATTTTTTTACTTTCAACTTGTAATACAAGTGCTACCCGACACACGCAAAAACCTTCCATCTAGCATAGTTTACGCTCAAGTGGGAGCACTAAATAGAGCTCCACTCCTAATAAAGCCCAATATAAGCATGTTTGTTATATAATTTTCTGTACACATGATGGTCATATCTTTAGGTGGTGTTCAAGAGTAGTAAGCAAAATAATGTGTTAGGTTATATTCTAGATCAACTCAACTTTTAGCTCCTGGGGATAAGTGCCAGTCAACTAGATAAGAAAATATAGATAATGCCTTTACTACCCATTACCAAGCTTTGAACAACCAACATTATTATATAAATATACTTTATAACCTATTAAACCTCAAATGACAAAGGAATAACAGGGATTTATTATCATAGCTAATGTGGCAAACACAAGTTTAATAACTTTGTTTTCCTTTGTTTCATGTAGAAGAGGGCTAGGTAATAAAGTCACCATTTAAACTAATATTTTGCAGAAAGAAACTCACCTCAACACCACAATTTAAAAATGTCTAAATTCATAAAGATTTGTACTCGCTGCTCATCACGGGATGCAAGTTGCATGTCACTGTTCATTATAACCAATGCAGCATCAATCTCATTAGCCAGGGGGGACTGATCAGCTGGGCAAATAGGACCTTGTCTGAGGGCCCAGCATGTAAGGGGGCTCACAAATGGCATCTCCATGTGTCAGTGTGCTACTTAACCTGGGGTTGACAGCTGCCCTATCAGTAACTAAGCAGTTAAGTGTGGGTTTATTGGGGGCCCTGGCCTGGATGTAAGGTTCATTGCTTGTGGGGCACAGAGTGGGGGCCTTATGCCTGGATGTTGGGTTTGTTGCTTGGGGGGCCCGAGAGTGTAGGGGAGTCATGGAGGTCGGGGGCCCTTGACATTGAGGGTCCAGGCCCTGGAGGTTGAGGGGCTTGTGGGGGCAGGGGGCTACCATGTTCATTTGCATTTGCATACATTTGAATACATTTTGGTAAGTTTGAGTGGGGGCCCTTCCCTCATTTTTGCCTGGGCCCTGATTGGTCTCAATCTGCCCCTGTCATAAGCATTCATTTCTTGGAGCCTAGAACCATTGTGAAGGAGACCAGCATTACAGAAATGTTTTCAAAACATTACAGGAAAATATTATATATATATATATATATATATATATATATATACACACACAACCTCTATAAAACGGTCCACTTTGACATATGCACACAAAAAACGTAAATTCTTTATGATAAAATAAAAATAAAACCAAAGCGACCTAGTCAGGTTTGAAATAGTGAGACTTGACTGTGAGAAGAGATAATTTACAGAAGCAAAAGAGTGTTAATTAATGCTGCCCATGACTCTAGAATGCATAAAGCACCCATGGCCAACCCATGAAGACACTTTTTGTTCTATACATCAAGACAAATTTATCATAGAATGTTTATAGATAGACAGATAGATGGACGGGCAGACAGATGGATGGATAGACAAACAGACAGACAACAGATAGATAGATAGATAAATAGATAGGTTATTTTATTTTATCCATAAAGAGAAATGGAATAGTAAAAATAAATAAAATGTTAGTATTCTAAATCACAAAGTTTTATTTTGTGCTTTGGTTGTAAACATAATATTCAAATAATATTTATTGCCCATTTCTTATTCCGTTGACTCATCTAGGTCAAGCTGGGCACTTATCTGCCTTCGGGAACGCTTCCTCTATAATGTGCACCTGCCATTTCCTCTTCATTGAACGTTCGTCTCAATCAATGTAGGTGATTCCCAGATGGGAATAGAAATATAAATTTAGAATAGGCTTTTAACTTATTTATAAAATGTACTTCAGTTTATCTAAAATTAAATAGAATAAATCTCAGCATGTTTTAGCTATGGTTGTTGCAAATAACAACAATGAATTGTAACCTTTAGAGGGATAACAATAAGTACAGAACCAATAATTACCAATAATCACATTTTCTTTAATGGGACACTGAACCCAATTTTTTTCTTTTGTGATTCAGATAGAGCATGCAATTTTAAGCAACTTTCTAGTTTACTCCTATTATCAATTTTTACTAGTTCTCTTTCTATCTTTATTTGAAAAAGAAGGCATCTAAGCTAAGGAACCAGACAATTTTTGGTTTAGACCCTGGATAGCACTTGTTTGGGGTGAATTTACCAATCAGCAAGAACAACCCAGGTTGTTCACCAAAAATGGTCCGGCATCTAAACTTACATTCTTGCTTTTCAAATAAAGATACCAAGAGAATGAAGAAAATTTGATAATAGGAGTAAATTGGTAAGTTGCTTAAAATTGCATGCTTTATCTGAATCACAAAAGAAAAGATTTGGATTCAGTGTCCCTTTCATAAAAAGTTAAAAGAAAAACAACTATAACATAAAATAACTCTTGTAAATACAGTAGCAAGAATATGTAGACTGTGTGTTGTGTACCAATTCTCCAGCTCATTTGTGATTACTGAGATAGAGGATATCTGTCTACTACAGCCAATAGCATTTCAGATAAAGCCTAAACAGCTGCAAGGCAATTAGCAGACAAGATGAACATATAGAAACGTCTAGAGCAGCTCCTATACTTTTACTGGACTAAGATGATCATGTGTGATGCAATGTGAACCCTAACAAGAGGTAACCTTACTATGAGTCACAAAAACAAATAAACAAAGAATGAGGACCAATCTTCCCTGTTTTGTAAGCCAGCAAAACTATGATGATACCTCAAACAGTATTTTAATCATAACACAACTCAAAGAGATTTTGATCACTTAGAATTTTAAAATGTTAATAATAAGCTGCATTGAGCCTTGTAATACAGTGGTGAGGATAGAAATATACCCCAATATAGAGGTTCATTACAATCTATCATTTGATAATTATCTGCCTGATGAAACAGCGCTAGCACTGAGAATCGTGTTGCAAAGATTTGATTAATTTTATATTGAACAGTCAAATATCACTGTCCAGCACTTTCCTTTTTACTCACGTGCAAGCTGCAGGGGCCTGCAACCCTAAGAAACAAAGGTAAAAATACAACAACAGCAGCACTGTGAATTGCAATTTAAATGCTCAATTTTATTCCAGCATAGAGGTAACAGATGAAGACAACGTTTCGGGCCTTCTGTCCCTATTCATGTATAAGGGCAGAAGGCCTGAAACGTTGTCTTCATCTGTTCCCTCTCTGCTGGAATAAAATTGAGCATTTACATTGCTATTCACAGTGCTGCTGTTGTTGTATTTTTACATTGATTTTATATTGCTCATTGTATATGGGTCAAGGTTTTAGAAGTTTTGTCATTTAAATATATGAACTTTGTTTTTAATCATTTAGAACCTTGATCATTTATGAGCTAGAGCTACCACACAGAATTAATGGGTTAACAGCCTTCTTCCTGAGATCCAGTGTTCCTGTTCACAGGAGTACAGCTTGCTGGTTTGCTGTTGAATATTAGCACATGTGGGTGCTCTTCGTAGATGTGAGTACCCTGTTTATCGGTATCCTAACCTTACTGATACACACATGTATCACAATCAGCCATTATCATTGTTAGGAAGCACATTTAACATTATCAGATAACACATGTTCACTTATGACTGGGTACCCCAAAGGTTTTTTGGATGGAAAATGTGTATTTCACATGACACATTGAATGACATTAAAGGGACATGAAACTCCAAATTTTTATTTCATGATTTAGACAGAGAATACCATTTTAAACAACTTTTCAATTTGCTTCAATTATTTAATTTGCTTCCTTCTCATGTTTTTCCTTTGCTGAAAGGTTTATCTTGGCAAGCTCAGGAGCAGCAGAGAACCTAGATTCTAGCTGTTGATTGGTGGCTGTATATATATATCGATTGTGATTGGCTCACCCATGTGTTCTGTTGGAAACTATTAGTACATTGCTGCTCCTTCAACAAATGATACCAAGAGAATTAAATAAATTAGATAATAGAAGTAAATTAGAAAGTTGTTTAAAATTGTATTCCCTATCTGAATCATGAAAGAAAAAATATGGGTTTGATGTCCCTTTAAGAAGCAATGCCACCAAACAAATACAAACACTGTCTGCTAACAAAATAGTAAAAAGCAATCATTTTTACACTAATAAAAAATAGCGGGGGGGCGGAGCCAACTGCCGTGCAGGACAGTCGCATCAGTGTGGAGCTCCGTGTGATTTCTCAAGTTAAACCCTTACTACAGCCTGTGAAAGTGCTTTATTTACATTAAAAAGCATCCCTGGTGTTCCGGTCACCCCACTGAACAAACCTCTCCTTGGTCCGGCTGGACTAAGGGGTTAACTGAGCAAGAACTCAAGCGCTAAGCCGGGCGCCCTTAGACATAGGCCTATCATCGCATCTGAGCTCTCTCTCCTGCCTAAGCTCCGGAGGGTCGGGGATCCGCTCCGGAGCTGCTACCTACATAGAGGCTCTAATCGGTCCCTGAGAAGGGGGCATCAGCGTTGCTGCCGTCTGAGGTACTATCGAGCCCACGTGGCTGGTGAACACGGCAGCGCATACACTTGTCGGATCCACTACAGAGGGGCCAACATAAGACTAAGCTGAGACTACAACGGGCTCTTAAGCTGTTGAAATCGGAGCCTAATACCTGTGGAAAGTGCCGTTGCAGACAGCCCTGCGAGCTCCCTGGGAGCCGCACACCGCACATTGCCGCCATCTTGAAAGTGGAGCCTCACACGCCGGACCTCATGTGAGCAAGCAGCCCACTGCTGCAGCAGACCTACGGCTCACAAGGTGTACACACCCGGCACTACTCACCTGACTCCTGAAATATTCTGAGGGGTAAGACTTGAAAGTTTTCCATCCACACTACGCACAGCACAAATAAGGTCTACTGAGGCCCTATATATTAAGTACGCCACATTGCCCCACGCCTAACGACCTGGGCTATCATCTCAATCTTTCAGCCCCTGATCCCTCATATAACCCTGAACTGTAGAGACACATTATTGGGGGCTCTCCTATAAGAACTGTGTTGCTTGTACTATACCTCAAGTGCTCTAGAGCGCATATCCAGACACAGGCCTTTTTTTTTTCTGAACCTTGCTATACTCGTTAACACCTACACTGTGTTCTGTCACCTGTGACCCAACACCCATTATCTCCAAACAGGGATTTAACACTTTAAACTGTTGGTGTTCTATCTAAATCCTTTTTGGTTTGCCTGCACACAATACTTCTGGCAGGCTAAGCCCTGCTGGAATACATAAACTTTAACATCATAGGCAACAGGACTGCAACCGAGCTATATTAAGGAACTGTAATATTTGAGCACTAATAAGCCACAGATCCATTTTGTGGCACATCCTGCTTAGTGTATTATTCAGAACTTGGGTAACATTACTGTTATAAAGTTTGGGCTGCTGCGTCAGCATGTGTATCTCTGCAGTTTAAACTCAGAGTGGAGTGTCTTAACCCATACCCTTTTTTTTCTGCAGGAAAAGAACTGGTTTAATTGTACTAGACCTTGAGCGGTGCAACATTTCAGTACAGTGTTTGCCTATTAACATCTATTCTTTTCATGTTTTAGGTTATATATCTGGTTTAGAATGTTTACTGTTTAACCTAACCTTGATTCTCTCATTACAGACCTATTACCATAAGAGGTCACCTTTCCACAGATATATAGTATAAGGTGATATCTTGTCCTCTCACATGTATCACTGTTTTACAGGTCTAGAGGTGTTACTTTTCACTAGGTGTTAAAGACCAGAAGCTCACCACTATAACAATTTAAGCACTCTCTCCACCCCTTTCCTGCTGTGCGCAGTCACAGTAGGTCATATCCCCATTCCTTTCTCCGTCTTGACCCAGTGTGGGTAATTTCCCCTGGAGAGGGTGTACATTGAGAATTCCGCTCTGCCGACCTCAGCAGTGGACTGATTGAGATCTACTCATACTCAGGGGCATGCCCACAAAATCCACTGTGGCATTAAGCAATCTGCTGGAAATGGCCGCCTAAATCAAGATTGACGTCAGGGGGACTTTAGTTAGACACTCCTCACCACTGTCCTGCTTACTACTCTCTATGCTATAGAGCAAAGGCCAAACCACACTGGTCTATCACGGAAAACAGGCTTTAAAATATGTCCCAGGCTTCTAAGAGAAAATCAAAACCGTCCCATCCACCCCGGAAAACAGTTGCAGATCATTTTAAAAGTCATCACGCTGGGAAATCCCAAATGTATAGGGAATCTGCCTCTGCACTGGAGGGCAGCGAATCTGAAGGCAGCATGGACTCCCAATCCCCTATACCAGATGCTCTGTCTGCCAATATTGTTGATGTCCTAACCAGGCGTATGAACCTCCTTCAAGACACGCTAACAAAAGAAATTAAAGGTTCTACAGCTGAGCTTCGTAGAGAAATTGGTGCATTAGGAGAGCGCACTGAAACCTTAGAGCGCAAACAAGAAGACCTAATTGTGGATCATGCCCACCTACAAGCTTACTCTCAAAACCTAGCGATACAGATATCTGATCTGGAGTTAAAACTAGCCGATATGGAGGACCGCTCCAGACGAAACAATCTGAGATTTCGTGGAATATCAGAGGAAATCGGCCCCCAAGAACTGGAGTCTTATGTTTTGGAGTTTTGTAATATCTTACTACCTTCTTTGGATCCGCCTGGTCTCTTGTTAGACAGAGTCCACAGAGTAGCACGGCCTAGATCTGTTTCCCAAGACAAGCCCAGGGATGTCCTAGCTAGGATCCATTTCTTCACCCATAAAGAGAAGATACTGAGAGAGCTGGTTAACAAACCTCAACTCCCGGATAAATTCCTCCAAATTACTGTGTTTCCGGACATCTCTAGTTACACCTTGCAGAAAAGGAGATCCTTCAGGAATATTACTCAAATCCTAAGAGCGGATAATGTCAGATATAGATGGGGATACCCAACAAGGCTCATAGTTACTAAGAATGGTGAGACTCACACAATTTTTACCCCTAAAGAAGGGTTTGACCTGCTACAAAGCTGGGGCCTAACTTCAGCTAAACCCCGATCAGAAGCAGATTTTTTGACCTCTAGAGACTGCTCTGAAACCACGAGCACGGCTCAATCATCGCAGAAACCTAGTCGTACCGACACCCCGCAGGTCACAAGAATCCGAGCTAGTGCCCTAGAATTCACTCCTGGACTCCAAAAGCCTACTAAATGAGAGATAGATAGCTCTGGTCTTTACACCTAACCGCTCCTGTTACCATACTGTTTCTACATCTGAAATTGAGCAAAATGTATATCTTGTTGAATATATTTATCATGTGTTAATTGTTCATTATCTAAATGGTGTGGGGCGACCCGGGATTCCCCGTGAAGGAGGGGCTGCTTGCCCAGAGATACCTGATTTCCTAAGTAATTATCTCCTCGCGGTTAGGACTCAAGGGTGCTCCCTACCCCATTGTACTATTCAGGTAGCTAGACCTCCCTTGAACATTTACTTGTTGCTAAATTGAATTATTCCTAGGGATAGTAGAGACCTTGGTCCATTTCATAACACTAATGATATCTATCACTATGTTAGTAGATAGGTAATATGCTATTCAGTTTGTTGTAAAGACAATGGTTTGTTCTTT
This sequence comes from Bombina bombina, assembly GCF_027579735.1. NCBI lineage: Eukaryota > Metazoa > Chordata > Amphibia > Anura > Bombinatoridae > Bombina > Bombina bombina. The sequence goes on along the minus strand of NC_069502.1, from coordinate 1,099,737,504 downwards.
TTGTTCATACTCCCCCAATGACAGTCAATCTACATCTACAAGTTACATACTTGTACTACCCCCCCCCCCATATACGCAAATTTATTTGTGCTATCCCCTTATACGGGGACTGGAGAAGTCAGTTTTGTATTCAAACACACTTCTCCTCTTGGTGATCCAGTGGTTCACCATACTGGCTACAGTCTTTAAATCTCACCTAATTCACACAATTACGATTGGCTCAAACCTATAGTCTTATTTGTACTGTCTGTGTTCAACAGTTGTTTGTCCAGTTCATTTGTTTAACATTTTCACGTTCTCTCTTTTACTTTTCTCTTATTACACCTCAGGTGTTGTTATTGTCCACTAATACGAACGCTGAATTTAGGGTTCATCAAGTGCCATATTTAGGTGCGCAGACCCAGGCGGGGTGAGTTACATTCCTAATTCCTCTCCCTTTCCTTGTCCCTTATTGCCTACCCCTCCCCCTTACCCTTCCTAAACTTAAAGATGGCGGCGACTTCTAATAGTATTTCCTTTGCAACCTTAAATGTCAAAGGACTTAATTCACAAGAAAAGAGAAGCATGCTTACCAATATCATGAGGTCTCTGAAAGTCCAAGTTGTATTTCTGCAAGAGACTCATTGGCTTGCGACAACCCAGAACCCATACAGAACCCCTGAATATCCTATAGTGGTCCTAGCCTCCCATACTGAGAAAACCAGAGGTGTAGCAATTGCCATACATAAATCCCTACATTTCGAACATATCCATGCAGAGAAAGATAACCAGGGACGATTCATATTGCTTAACTGCAAGTTAAATGGTATCCTGTTTACTCTTGCCAATATATACGCCCCAAACCAATTACAATCTAAATTCTTGAAAGGGATACTGGTTAAAATTGAGAAACACAGGACGGGAACGACAATCTTAGGGGGCGACTTTAATATGATTTGGGATCCCCTACTGGATAAGAAAGTTCAGAAAGGGAAAAAAATTGATGCATACTCTATAACCACTGCTAATAAATTTCGACAATACATTATCCAGCATAATCTATATGACATATGGAGGGCGCTCCACCACGATGACAGAGACTATACATACTTCTCCAGACCCCATAATTCATACTCCAGACTTGATCATTTCTTCACTGACTCGTGGACATTGAATAGAGTCTTAACGTCACATATTAGGGTTTGCCCTTGGTCGGACCATGACATCCTTACGTTTACCCTCTCTACAGATTTCACCACAGAATCTAGACCTAGCTGGAAACTCCCGAAACAAATGCTCCAAGATAAAACCTTTAAAACCTCACTTCAAGCCTCTATTATAGAGTTCTTGAGAATAAATGAGACCCCAGATATGTCCCCTCAAACAGTGTGGGCTGCGTTGAAAGCATACATAAGAGGGATATGTATTAGAAGAAAGGCAATATTAAGACGCCAAGCCGGTCTACCTCTGGGTCTCCTCTTGGTTGAGCTACGCTCTGCAGAACAAGAGAATAAAAATTCTCCAACTACAGATCTGGCTGACAAAATTGGGGAACTAAGAGCACAACTGGCAGATAGGGAACTGCAGAGAGTTAAAGACTCCTATGCCCGATTCCGACAGCTGATGTATTGTCAAAGCAACAAGGCCTCGACCCTTCTTGCTCACAAATTAAAAGGCAGAACAGCGGCAGCTAGAATTCTGTCACTCAAAAGAGACACTACCTCGGTCTCCTCACCCAAAGAAATTGGAGAGACGTTTGCGTCCTATTACTCTGACCTATATCATCTTAAGCCTTCAATGGCTAACAAGGAATCCTCCGCACAGGAGGTTATGGATTTTCTGCAGAGCCTAGGTTTGCCAACTCTCCCAGAGGATGATAGAGAGGCACTTAAAGCCCCATTCTCCCTCACGGAACTTAACCTAGCCATTAAGCATACTCAGAATAACAAGGCTCCAGGTCCTGACGGCTTCCCGGCAGCCTTTTACAAACTGTTCAAAACAGAACTAAACAAGATCCTCCTGAGGGTCTTTTGTGAAGCCCGAGAGGCAGGTTCATTTCATAAAGAATTTTTACAGGCAGTGATCCTGCCCATTCCTAAACCGGACAAAGACCCCTCGTTATGTACGAGTTATAGACCAATCTCATTAATAAACGGGGATGTTAAACTTTATGCGAAACTATGGGCTAACCGCCTTAATAGCTTGCTCCCAAAGGTGATCCATACGGACCAGGTCGGGTTCACGTTCGGTAGGGAGGGCCCAGACAACTCTCGGAAAATGTTGAACATACTTACAGAGTCATCCAGGCTGAGGCTGCCCATGCTGGCCCTGTCACTAGACGCAGAGAAAGCGTTTGACAGGGTCAGATGGGAATACTTGTGGCACACGCTCGCCCAATTTGGCATACCTAACGTAGTGATTACGGCAATACAAGCCCTATATTCTTACCCCTCTGCAACGGTTAGAGGTCTGGGATTTGCCTCTCCGACCATTCATATTACTAATGGCACTAGGCAAGGATGCCCTCTGTCACCCTTAATTTTCTCCATGGCCATTGAACCTTTGGCTCAGGCTATTAGGCAATCACGCGCAATCAGAGGTGTCCAACTTGGCAGGGAGGCTGTGAAGATAGCATTGTACGCGGATGATGTGACACTATTCCTAACGAATCCAATAGGCTCCTTGCCGGCACTTTTTGATATTGTCGCCGAGTTTGGAGCTCACAGCTACTATAAGGTTAACGTCTCCAAAACGGAGGCTCTACCGGTATGCATTCCAACCTTTGAATTGGATGTATTGCAAACATCATACTCCTTCCGATGGTCACAAACCACTATTCGACACCTGGGGGTACAACTTGGTCCGGATCCAAAAATGGTGATCAATGTTAACTACACAGATCTCATTAGAGTGGTCACAGAGCTTACCTCTTCCTGGAGCCTTAAAGAGATTTCGTGGCTGGGTCGTATTGCATCTTTTAAGATGACGATCTTGCCTAAAATCCTATATTACTTTCGTTGCATCCCACTAAATGTCCCCAATGCTTTAATAGACAAGCTCCAGTCTCTTGGACAGCGCTATATTTGGGGCAAATCTAAGCCTCGGATTGCGGCGAAAATACTTCAAAAAAAATATGAATATGGAGGGGTTGCAATGCCTAGTATACGTGGCTACTATGAAGCAACCAGGTTATCACATGTCATGGCATGGGCGAACAAAGGAGAACCGCAGGGATGGAAAAACATAGAGGCACTAGCCCTCCCTTTGGGCTTAGAACTAGCGGACCTACCCTGGATCCCTAGCCACTGCCTGGATGATCTGGGACTAAAAAACGCCATTGTTAGAGATACTCTAAAAGTTTGGCATCACCTTAGAAACCTACGCGACATTGCCCCGCATCCGTCCCCCATTCATTCCCTGTCAGCTTTGCTGACAGCTCTACCTGATACGCATGTCCTACATTGGTGTGAGTGGGGCCTGCATTCGATTTCCCACCTATACCCCGCCGGTACTCTACTCACTCCACATACTATTGGAACAATTATCCCAGAAACCCCTCTTTGGGTTTCCTTTGAATACTCGAGACTTTACACTTTTATGACATCCTGGGGATTCACCAAGACCCTAAATAGACCCCTGACTAACTGGGAAAAACTGTGGCAGCTTCCTATCAAGACTCCTAGACTCATATCGTTTCACTATGACCTCCTACAGATGTCCACTAACAGAGACAGACCCTGGCAACTAAGGGCCTGGGAGGGAGACCTATCCAGACCAATTACAGATAAAGACCTACGCACAGCTATGACGTTAACTAAAAAGACGGTTCACTGTGCAAACACCTTGGAGGCCTACATGAAGCTATTTCTGAAATGGTACTACACCCCCTCGAGACTGTCACAAATGTTTCCTACAACGTCTCCTATGTGCTGGAGAGAATGCATGCAAAGAGGCTCAGATATACATGTATGGTGGGACTGCCCAACACTTGCACCCATGTGGGGTCAGATAGCTAACCTATGCACCAACCTAGGGCTCTCTATCCCACTCACCCCTGTAATAGCTCTTCTGCACATCTTTCCAAGAAACGTTCCAGCCCATGTTTCCAAACTGATCATCTTTGTCCTAGCGGCCATGAAACTGGCAATAGCAAGGGCCTGGAAGCAGGCCATCCCTCCAGATATTTCAACTGTTACATCTATAATACAGATGTACGCTAAAATGGAACAAAGTTTCTATTTTAATATGGATAAAGAAGACTTATATTGGCAGATTTGGGAGCCTTGGTTTACTTACCAGGGAAATCATAGTTAAATATGTAGACATGAGACAATCCCCGACCACCCACTTTAACGTATTTTATTTCTCATACCTAGTTATAATGAGGTAGGCAATTGATGACTCCCGCCTTTCTAAATCTATTGTCAAACTCTGACCACCCTCCTCCTCTCCCCTTTCCCGCTCCCCCCTCCCCTCTATCCCCCCCCCCCCCTCCTAGAATATGCTCTGCCCTAACCCGATATTTCTCCCCCCCCCTCTCCACCCCCTCAAGGAAGGTCTCCCCCGCCTGGGAACCCGCATTAGGGTCACTAGTAGAAGTGTGTAGAAAGGCATTTCCGAACTGACTCTATGAAGTCTATAGAAAGTTGAGTTCATGTACGGGACTGGAATATTACCCTGGTCCCTATATTTAGGTTTGTTCATAATAACTGAAAATGAGGTTTATGTAAATGTCATTATATTTTAAATTTGATATGCTCATTCCAGATGTTTTAGTTCACTAATAATGTATATACCCACGATGTGGCTACAACAAAAGTATTGTATGTATACATGTATAGTTCCTGGACATTTGTGTTGCAATATTTGTTGTTATGCATATTCCTCAATAAAAAGATTTAAAAAGAAAAAAAAAAATAGCAATATCAATAATGCAACAGACATACGTGCATACTATAATAATGACCCTGTTAAAACCCCTTAAAGGGAAATGCACACAGAGCTCTATGGTTTTGGAGCACAATAGGTTAACTGCACACAAATCATCTGGTAGCTGCACTACATGATATTAAAAGAGATTAGTTAACATAAAGACCCTTTAACCTAATGAAAAAACAGTTCCAAATGTGTTCAGAAAGTAAAAAAACAACAATTTATTAATAATCCATTTAACCTGTAATGTAATAAGTAAACCCAATCAATAACCATTTTGTCGTGAATAATGCACTTTAGTTTTTCTTTTATTACAAAATGTAGAGATTAACAATAAAGATAATGATTTCCTGTTGTTTTGGGGAGGTAGAATTTCTAACTTCTGGGACAAGAAAGGGGCAGTAAACACTGAGATTTGTAAACTATATTTAGTTATGTTTATTGAATCAACTTTGTAATATAATGTTATCATTTATGTTGCACCATTCTCATACAATTTAGCTCTGAATAAATAAGGATTTTCAAAATTCTCAAAAGTTCAGGCTTTCAAGGCTAACCCTGCTACAAATATTTCCCTAAATGGCTTTAGTCGATATCAACTGCAAAACAATGTACTTTATACTAATACAAAGACCGTGGCTAGCCTTGTTGTCTGTAGCCTCAAGCCAGGATTGGCTCTTCCAAATAAGGCAATAGTGGGTGGAGCATAGCTACTGAAAACAATTGCAGTAAAAAAGATTTTAATTTGTTTTTAAAAACAATTAGACTTGGCTGATATGTTATTCTATAGAAACTCCACAGAAATGTTTTATAATTACAAGGTGTTTACTATCCCTTTAATAGCAGAAATATTTTGTGAGATTGTGACTTGACAATGCTGCCTAATGTTCAGAAATCTTTATCTGCTAAAAACAAGTACATAATTGTGATAAATCTCATAATTTTGTAAGTTAATGGTGCATGTTTCAGCGGTTTCTAATGTGGTATTTCAAATACATTTTTATATGCTAATATTTTTTAATGCAATCTTCATTGAGTATAATATAGTATTCTGCCTTAATTAAAATTAAATTATCAGGACATTCCGGTCAAAATTTAAATGCTCATAGATTAATTACATCTTTGAATAGAATCACATTTGCAATATACAAGTATTGGCAAAAATGCTTCTAGTAAAAGTTATCACTTTTTTAGTGTTAGCATTTTTCTCTGCAAGTGCATGTGAAGCATAGCTAGATATTCTCAGTGCACCAGCTTAGAACACATAATACTAAGAACATATTCCCCTATGTGAAGAACATTGGAATGTGAAATATGTTCAGTAAATACATAATTAAACCCTTTATTAAAAAAGAATATTGCATAGAAATGATTTTATACGTTTTCAACTACTTGGCTGCAAAGGGCTCTAATGCACATATATGTCTATATATGTATACATATGTGTTTGTATGTTTATTTGTGTTTTATGACATATATGCAGGGGTCAAGTGTGGGAATTCACCAAGACTTCCAACCCCCTCACAATTAATATTGTTTTACACACACACACACTCACACTGTATTTATATGTATATCATCTATACATTCTGGTCAATGAAAAACAAATTTAAACCAATGAGGGGCTGAATGATTGCCTTTGTAAACCCATAGTTACATTTTTACATGGCAATGGTGACATTTTTATTTGTAATTTAGGATTCAACTGATACTGAATACTGAGAAGTCAGACACACACTTTTTAGAAAACATGAAGGTACATTGTATATAGATGATGATTTATAATCCAAAAAGCTAAGGCCTAGATTTAGAGTTTTGTCGGTAAGGACCCGCGTAGCTAACGCCGGCTTTTTTCTGGCCGCACCATAAAAATAACTCTGGTATTGAGAGTCCACATAAAGGCTGCGTTAGGCTCCAAAAAAGGAGCGTAGAGCATTTTTAACGCAGCTTCAACTCTCGATACCAGAGTTGCTTACGCAAGCGGCCAGCCTCAAAAACGTGCTCGTGCACGATTCCCCCATAGGAAACAATGGGGCTGTTTGAGCTGAAAAAAAACCTAACACCTGCAAAAAAGCCGCGTTCAGCTCCTAACGCAGCCCCATTGTTTGCTATGCGTAAACACTTCCTACGTCTGCACCTAACACTCTAACATTTTCCCCTGAGTCTAAACACCCCTAACCTTACACTTATTAACCTCTATTCTGCCGCCCCCGCTATCGCTGACCCCTGCATATTATTATTAACCCCTAATCTGCCGCTCCGTAAACCGCCGCTACTTACATTATCCTTATGTACCCCTAATCTGCTGTCCTAACATCGCCGACCCCTATATTATATTTATTAACCCCTAATCTGCCCCCACAACGTCGCCTCCACCTGCCTACACTTATTAACCCCTAATCTGCCGAGCGGAACTGAGCGCTACTATAATAAAGTTATTAACCCCTAATCCGCCTCACTAACCCTATAATAAATAGTATTAACCCCTAATCTGCCCTCCCTAACATCGCCGACACCTAACTTCAATTATTAACCCCTAATCTGCCGACCGGAGCTCACCGCTATTCTAATAAATGTATTAACCCCTAAAGCTAAGTCTAACCCTAACACTAACACCCCCCTAAGTTAAATATAATTTTAATCTAACGAAATTAATTAACTCTTATTAAATAAATTATTCCTATTTAAAGCTAAATACTTACCTGTAAAATAAATCCTAATATAGCTACAATATAAATTATAATTACATTGTATCTATTTTAGGATTAATATTTATTTTACAGGCAACTTTGTAATTATTTTAATCAGGTACAATAGCTATTAAATAGTTAAGAACTATTTAATAGTTACCTAGTTAAAATAATTACAAAATTACAATTAAAAATTAAAATAAATCCTAAACTAAGTTACAATTAAACCTAACACTATACTATCATTAAATTAATTAAATAAAATACCTACAATTACCTACAATTAAACCTAACACTACACTATCAATACATTAATTAAATACAATATCTACAAATAACTACAATGAAATAAACTAACTAAAGTACAAAAAATAAAAAAGAACTAAGTTACAAAAAATAAAAAAATATCTACAAACATAAGAAAAATATTACAACAATTTTAAACTAATTACACCTACTCTAAGCCCCCTAATAAAACAACAAAGCCCCCCAAAATAAAAAATGCCCTACCCTATTCTAAATTACTAAAGTTAAAAGCTCTTTTACCTTACCAGCCCTGAACAGGGCCCTTTGCGGGGCATGCCCCAAGAAGTTCAGCTCTTTTGCCTGTAAAAAAAACATACAATACCCCCCCCCAACATTACAACCCACCACCCACATACCCCTAATCTAACCCAAACCCCCCTTAAATAAACCTAACACTAAGCCCCTGAAGATCTTCCTACCTTGTCTTCACCATACCAGGTTCACCGATCGGTCCTGAAGAGCTCCTCCGATGTCCTGATCCAAGCCCAAGCGGGGGGCTGAAGATGTCCATGATCCGGTAGAAGTCTTCATCCAAGCGGGGCAGAAGAGGTCTTCCATCCGATTGAAGTCTTCATCCAAGCGGGAAAGAAGAGGTCTTCCATCCGATTGAAGTCTTCATCCAGGCGGCATCTTCTATCGACATCCATCTGGAACGGAGCGGCAGCATCCTGAAGACCTCCGACGCGGAACATCCATCCTGGCCGACGACTGAACGACGAATGACGGTTCCTTTAAATGACGTCATCCAAGATGGCGTCCCTCGTATTCCGATTGGCTAATAGGATTCTATCAGCCAATCAGAATTAAGGTAGGAATATTCTGATTGGCTGATGGAATCAGCCAATCAGAATCAAGTTCAATCCGATTGGCTGATCCAATCAGCCAATCAGATTGAGCTTGCATTCTATTGGCTGTTCCGATCAGCCAATAGAATGCGAGCTAAATCTGATTGGCTGATTCCAATAGAGCTGAACTTCTTGGGGCATACCCCGCAAAGGGCCCTGTTCAGGGCTGGTAAGGTAAAAGAGCTTTTAACTTTAGTAATTTAGAATAGGGTAGGTCATTTTTTATTTTGGGGGGCTTTGTTGTTTTATTAGGGGGCTTAGAGTAGGTGTAATTAGTTTAAAATTGTTGTAATATTTTTCTTATGTTTGTAGATATTTTTTTATTTTTTGTAACTTAGTTCTTTTTTATTTTTTGTACTTTAGTTAGTTTATTTCATTGTAGTTATTTGTAGATATTGTATTTAATTAATGTATTGATAGTGTAGTGTTAGGTTTAATTGTAGGTAATTGTAGGTATTTTATTTAATTAATTTAATAATAGTGTAGTGTTAGGTTTAATTGTAACTTAGGTTAGGATTTATTTTACAGGTAATTTTGTAATTATTTTAACTAGGTAACTATTAAATAGTTCTTAACTATTTAATAGCTATTGTACCTGGTTAAAATAATTACAAAGTTGCCTGTAAAATAAATATTAATCCTAAAATAGCTACAATGTAATTATAATTTATATTGTAGCTATATTAGGATTTATTTTACAGGTAAGTATTTAGCTTTAAATTGGAATAATTTATTTAATAAGAGTTAATTAATTTCGTTAGATTAAAATTATATTTAACTTAGGGGGGTGTTAGTGTTAGGGTTAGACTTAGCTTTAGGGGTTAATACATTTATTAGAATAGCGGTGAGCTCCGGTCGGCAGATTAGGTGTTAATAATTGAAGTTAGGTGTCGGTGATGTTAGGGAGGGCAGATTAGGGGTTAATACTATTTATTATAGGGTTAGTGAGGCGGATTATGGGTTAATAACTTTATTATAGTAGTGCTCAGGTCCGCTCGGCAGATTAGGGGTTAATAAGTGTAGGCAGGTGGAGGCGACGTTGTGGGGGGCAGATTAGGGGTTAATAAATATAATATACAGGGAGTGCAGAATTATTAGGCAAATGAGTATTTTGACCACATCATCCTCTTTATGCATGTTGTCTTACTCCAAGCTGTATAGGCTCGAAAGCCTACTACCAATTAAGCATATTAGGTGATGTGCATCTCTGTAATGAGAAGGGGTGTGGTCTAATGACATCAACACCCTATATCAGGTGTGCAGAATTATTAGGCAACTTCCTTTCCTTTGGCAAAATGGGTCAAAAGAAGGACTTGACAGGCTCAGAAAAGTCAAAAATAGTGAGATATCTTGCAGAGGGATGCAGCACTCTTAAAATTGTAAAGCTTCTGAAGCGTGATCATCGAACAATCAAGCGTTTCATTCAAAATAGTCAACAGGGTCGCAAGAAGCGTGTGGAAAAACCAAGGCGCAAAATAGCTGCCCATGAACTGAGAAAAGTCAAGCGTGCAGCTGCCAAGATGCCACTTGCCACCAGTTTGGCCATATTTCAGAGCTGCAACATCACTGGAGTGCCCAAAAGCACAAGGTGTGCAATACTCAGAGACATGGCCAAGGTAAGAAAGGCTGAAAGACGACCACCACTGAACAAGACACACAAGCTGAAACGTCAAGACTGGGCCAAGAAATATCTCAAGACTGATTTTTCTAAGGTTTTATGGACTGATGAAATGAGAGTGAGTCTTAATGGGCCAGATGGATGGGCCCGTGGCTGGATTGGTAAAGGGCAGAGAGCTCCAGTCCGACTCAGACGCCAGCAAGGTGGAGGTGGAGTACTGGTTTGGGCTGGTATCATCAAAGATGAGCTTGTGGGGCCTTTTCGGGTTGAGGATGGAGTCAAGCTCAACTCCCAGTCCTACTGCCAGTTTCTGGAAGACACCTTCTTCAAGCAGTGGTACAGGAAGAAGTCTGCATCCTTCAAGAAAAACATGATTTTCATGCAGGACAATGCTCCATCACACGCGTCCAAGTACTCCACAGCGTGGCTGGCAAGAAAGGGTATAAAAGAAGAAAATCTAATGACATGGCCTCTTTGTTCACCTGATCTGAACCCCATTGAGAACCTGTGGTCCATCATCAAATGTGAGATTTACAAGGAGGGAAAACAGTACACCTCTCTGAACAGTGTCTGGGAGGCTGTGGTTGCTGCTGCATGCAATGTTGATGATGAACAGATCAAATCACTGACAGAATCCATGGATGGCAGGCTTTTGAGTGTCCTTGCAAAGAAAGGTGGCTATATTGGTCACTGATTTGTTTTTGTTTTGTTTTTGAATGTCAAAAATGTATATTTGTGAATGTTGAGATGTTATATTGGTTTCACTGGTAAAAATAAATAATTGAAATGGGTATATATTTGTTTTTTCTTAAGTTGCCTAATAATTATGCACAGTAATAGTCACCTGCAGACACAGATATCCCCCTAAAATAGCTATAACTAAAAACAAACTAAAAACTACTTCCAAAACTATTCAGCTTTGATATTAATGAGTTTTTTGGGTTCATTGAGAACATGGTTGTTGTTCAATAATAAAATTAATCCTCAAAAATACAACTTGCCTAATAATTCTGCACTCCCTCTAGGGGTTGGCGGTGTTAGGGGCAGCAGATTAGGGGTACATAAGGATAACGTAGGTGGCGGCACTTTGCGGTCAGCAGATTAGGGGTTAATAAGTGTAGGTAGCTGGCGGCGACGTTGTGGGGGGCAGGTTAGGGGTTACTAAATATAATATAGGGGTCGGCGGTGTTAGGGGCAGCAGATTAGGGGTACATAAGGATAACGTAGTTGGCGGTCGGCAGATTAGGGGTTAAAAAAATTTAATCGAGTGGCGGCGATGTGGGGGGACCTCGGTTTAGGGGTACATAGGTAGTTTATGGGTGTTAGTGTACTTTAGAGTACAGTAGTTAAGAGCTTTATGAACCGGCGTTAGCCCAGAAAGCTCTTAACTACTGACTTTTTTCCTGCGGCTGGAGTTTTGTCGTTAGGGTTCTAACGGTCACTTCAGCCACGACTCTAAATACCGGAGTTAGAAAAATCCCATTGAAAAGATAGGATACGCAATTTACGTAAGGGGATCTGCGGTATGGAAAAGTCGCGGCTGGAAAGTGAGCATTAGACCCTTTTTTGAGTGACTCCAAATACCAGAGTTAGCCTAAAACCAGCGTTAGGAGCCTCTAACGCTGGTTTTCACGGCTAACGCCAAACTCCAAATCTAGGCCTAAGAGCCTTAGTAAAATTTCAGGAGATGGTACTCCCTAACTCTCATGATGTGTAAGGCTCTGTAATGTAAACATCTGATATCATGATCTTGATACAGTTTGTGTATGCACTCACTCTGCAGTAAGAAACAATGATAATGTAATTTAAAGTAAAGTAAAGCAGGGGCATGAGGGCACAGTAACATTGAAAGCAAAACCAGTCACCTTTGGTATGAAACTGGTAAATTTGAATCTGCAGCAAATACATTATCTTGCCCTGGTCAGCATTCTGCAGAGAATCTGGACAACTGACTATAAATTCATAGGCACGCAGACACCAGAATAGACTGCAGATACTGTTGGTGTATAAAATAAAGTAATTGGGCTTTCACAAACTCCTTTAATTGCAAGGACTATTTTCCTTTGTGTGTGCACATGCATTTCCCTTGCAAACCTCATTCCAACTATCTCTGGAAGAACTAAAAGTAATTCCAATCAGAGAGAAAGTAGGAAGCTGGAAGTGCATGACTTTTCCCTGCTTGGTGAGCACATTTTTTCTTTGAAGTCCCCAGAGCAAGCCACTCAGAAATGTAAGCACCATGTGTTCCACACAGTGCAGGGTGATCACACAGCAGGCCCACTGACAGGCTTGCATTTAGTGTATTGTTGGAAGTGTTACTGCCCATTACTAGAGGATCTCACTATCCCTCTAACCAGACTGTGCTCCAGCTCCTTCAACCTGCAGAAGCAGTGTTCTCTGCCCAGGGGGAAATTAGTTGCACCTTCAAAAATAGTGCAGGAACTCCGTCTTGATCTCTGTGTATATATATATATATATATATATATATATATATATATATATATATATATATATATATATATACATACACATGGAGACATGTGTCTGTATGTATCTCTATGTTAATGCCCTTTGAGACCTTTTTTCTAACATCTGAGACCTCATATCTTTGAGCCCTTATAACATTTTATTGCAATATTTAAATATATATCAGACAGTGTTATGAGTGAAACTGTACGTTTAAATGTATTTTTGATATGTTTTGTGACACTTTTTATTTGAGCATAAAACCCCTAATCTAACACCCAAAAAAATCATTAAACCCTAAATATGGTACCAAAGTTGAATCTGGCTCCTATGTGACGGTGGCAGTACATCTTAATCCTAACGGCGGTCTATCTTTAGCCCAGCGGCAGTCTTCTATCTTTATCCATCTTCTTTTCTTCTTATGTTTGGATCTTCCTCCCCCGACATCCTATTCATGCGATCACCTGCTGCACACTGAATTTTAAATCTGAGGTAACCCCTTTATATAATGGTACCCTTGCATTCCTATTGGCTGATTTTTATTTTCAAATTTGAATTTGAAAATGAAAATCAGCCAATAGGAAAGCAAGGGTTCCCCTGTATAAAGTGGTTACCTCGTATTCAAAATTCAGTGAGCGGGGGGTAACCACATGAAGAGGACATCAGTGACGGAAAACCTGAAGATTAGAAGAAAAGAAGATGGATGAAGATAGAAGCCAGCAGCCGGGATGAAGATGTACCATCGCCACCACATACGAGCCAGATTCAACTTTGGTGAATACCATCTTTGAGATTTATTAATAGGCTTTATTGGGTGTTTTTGTTTCGGCAGCAAAAGAGCTAAATGCCCTTCTAAGGGCAATGCACCACTAAATGCCCATTTTAGGGCAATTTATAGATTAGGCTTTTAGATAGCCTTTTTTGGGGGAGGGGTATGGACTAGTATTGTTGTTGTTGTTGTTTTTTTTAAAAAAGAGCTAAATCACTATAGGGCAATGTCCTACAAAAAGCCCTTCTAGGTTTAGTATAGGTTTTTATTTTGTTTGTTGTTTTTTCAAGTGGGGCTTTAGTTTTAGAATCAGCTTAACAATTGTTTTTTATTTTTAGTAATATGTTTGTTTTTTCTTTAATGGTAGGTTTTTATTTTCTGTAATGGTAGCATTTTTTCCCCCATGTAATGTTAGTTTTTTGTGTGGGTAACTTAGGGGGTGTTAGGTTAGGGGGGTTTAGCTGGTTAGGGGGTTTAGATGCTAGTGGGTATTTTGCTATGGGGGTTCTGGTGGTTTCGGAGTTAATAGTGTAAGGGGTAGTTTGTGATGTGGTGTGTTGTGATTTAGGGGTTAATAATGTAGAGGGTAGTTTGTTATGTGGTGGTTGTGGCAGTTTAGGATTTAATAGTGTAGAGGGGTACTTTGCAATGTGGAAGTGCGGTGGTTTAATGGTTAATAGAGTATTTTAGTGAAAAGGTTTCCATCAGTTAAACTGTTTACGCATTAAATGTTTGAGCATTAAATGCAATTGCGTTTGAGCATTTCCTTTTAACTAGTAATACGAGTGGACATTGCCGCTAAATTTTGCCCATTAAAAATATGGGGAACGTAAATTACTGTGAGTTTGCGTAAACTAATTGGAAAGCACTTGTAATTTGGATTAGAGAGTGTAAAAAGACACTGCAATCTCGTGATTGCGTTTACACTCTTTGCGCTAATGATAGCACGCCCCTTATCTAGTACTAAGACTTTGTACATTGCATCATGGGCTTCTAAAAGAATGTCAGCAACTATTTTTTAAATGAATATGAAGCATGTCACATATCTTTTCTTAATTGTCTTCTGCAGAGATTATTTGATAACAATGGAGAGTTTGCTAACACAATAACTGTGGAAAAACAATAGCAGCAAACAAGGTAATAAAGCATTTAAAACATTTTGAAACTTATGCCACTATGTTATTTTTTTATTTTTTATTTTGCAAGACTGCCCTTAATTTATGCATGTTCAATTAGTGCAGTTTCACAATAGAGCCTGTTCCAATTTATCACGAGACCACTATTGAGGCAATATCGAAAAAGGACTGCAGCAAAATATCTTTTTTGTTTTCCGGCTTCTTAGCGGAAAACAAAAAAGATTTCTATAGTGCATTTATAGTACAGCACTGCAATACTGTGTACAACACGAGAGTAGTTTGCCATTAGTTTGATTCTTAAAGGGCCAGCGAAGTGAACCCCCTAACCGCCACTCCCGGAGCCCACCGCCACCTTCATTATACTTATTAACCCCTAATCTGCCGCCCCCTGCACCGCCGCCACCTACATTATATTAATTAACCCCTAATCTGCCCCCCTACACCTCTGCCACCTACATACATTTATTAACCCCTAATCTGCTGCCCCCAACGTCGCCGCCACTATATTAAATTTATTAACCACTAAACCTAAGTCTAACCCTAACCCTAACACCACCTAACTTAAATATAATTTAAATAAATCTAAATAAATATACCTAGCATTAAATAAATTATTCCTATTTAAAACTAAATGCTTACTTATAAAATAAACCCTAAGCTAGCTACAATATAACTAATAGTTACATTGTAGCTATCTTAGGGTTTATATTTATTTTACAGGCAACTTTGTATTTATTTTAACTAGGTAGAATAATAAATACAAATATACCTGTAAAATAAAACCTAACCTAAGTTACAATTACACCTAACACTACACTATAATTAAATAAATTCCCTAAACTAAATACAATTAAATACAATAAAAAAACTTTTATCTAAAGTACAAAAAACAAACACTAAATTACAGAAAATAATAAATACAGTACAATATTTTTAAACTAATTACACCTAATCTAATCCCCCTAACAAAATAAAAAGCCCCCCCCCAAAATAAAAAAGCCCTACCCTACACTAATTTACAAATAGCCCTTAAAAGGGCCTTTTGCGGGGCATTGCCCCAAAGTAATCAGCTCTTTACCTGTAAAAAAAAAAATTACAACCCCCTCCCAACATTAAAACCCACCACCCACACAACCAACCCTACTCTAAAACCCACCCAATCCCCCCTTAAAAAAAACTAAGACTAACCCCTTGAAGATCACTCTACCTTGAGAAGTCTTCACCCATCTGGGCCGAAGTCCTCAACGAAGCCATCAGAAGTGGTCCTCCAGATGGGCAGAAGTGGTCCTCCAGACGGGCAGAAGTCTTCATCCATGCGGCATCTTCTATCTTCATCCATCCGGCGTGGAGCTTTCCCATTCTTCAAGACATCCAATGCGAAGCATCCTCTTCTGACGACGGCGACTGAAGAATGAAGGTTCCTTTAAGTGACGTCATCCAAGATGGCGTCCCTTCAATTACGATTGGCTGATAGAATTCTATCAGCCAATCAGAATTAAGGTAGGAAAAATCCTATTGGCTGATGCATTCTATTGGCTGTTCCAATCTGTAATTTTTTTTTAATTGTATTTAATTGTATTTAGTTTAGGGAATTTATTTAATTATAGTGTAGTGTTAGGTGTAATTGTAACTTAGGTTAGGTTTTATTTTACAGGTATATTTGTATTTATTTTAACTAGGAAGTTATTAAATAGTTAATAACTATTTAATAACTATTCTACCTAGTTAAAATAAATACAAAGTTTCCTGTAAAATAAATATAAACCCTAAGATAGCTACAATGTAACTATTAGTTATATTGTAGCTAGCTTACAGTTTATTTTACAGGTAAGTATTTAGTTTTAAATAGGAATAATTTATTTAATGCTAGGAATATTTTTTTAGATTTATTTAAATTATATTTAAGTTAGGGGGTGTTAGGGTTAGACTTAGGTTTAGTGGTTAATAAATTTAATATAGTGGCGGCGACGTTGGGGCGGCAGATTAGGGGTTAATAAATGTAGGTAGGTGGCAGCGGTGTAGGGGGCAGATTAGGGGTTAATAAGTATAATGTAGCTGGCGGTGGGCTCCGGGAGCGGCGGGATAGGGGTTAATAACTTTTATTTAGGTGGCGGTGGTGTAGGGACGGCAGATTAGGGGTTAATAAGTATAATATAGGTGGAGGCGGTTTAGGGGGGGCAGATTAGGGGTGTTTAGACTTGGGGTACATGTTAGGGTGTTAAGTGTAAACATTCCCATAGGAATCAATGGGATATCGGGCAGCAGAGAACATGAGCTGTCGCTGCTTTCCGATTCCCATTGATTCCTATGGCATCCACCGCCTCCAGGGCGGCGGATTGAAAACCAGGTATGCTGGGCCGGAATAGTGGCGAGCGTACCTGGTAGTAGTTTGATAACTTACAAAAGTAGTCAGATTGTGCCGAACTTGCATTCGGAACATCTGTAGTGACGTAAGCATCGATCTGTGTCGGACTGAGTCCGGCGGATCATATGTTACGTCACCAAATTCTACTTTTGCCGGTTTGTAGGGTTTGATAACTAAGAAGAATCAGGCTCGCCACAAATACGCTGTGGAATTACAGCGTATTTGCGGTTGACGGCTTGATAAATAGATGGCATTAGGTCAATTGAGAGGGGCCTGGAACCTAACTCTTTTACTTCCCAATAGCTTACTTTATAAAACTGGGTTCATTTTAAACCCATTTTTACAACTATTCATTCAGGAAC
Source organism: Bombina bombina (assembly GCF_027579735.1). Taxonomy (NCBI): domain Eukaryota; kingdom Metazoa; phylum Chordata; class Amphibia; order Anura; family Bombinatoridae; genus Bombina; species Bombina bombina. The sequence continues at coordinate 1,099,720,036 of NC_069502.1, read as the reverse complement.
AGAACCCCAGCATAAACTGAGGGCTTCCTGTAATTACAAGGTATTTTCTGTCCTTTACAGTGGGGATCTTTCTCTCGTGAGGCCTTCAATTTTAAACAACTTTCCAATTCATTTTTAACAGCAAATTTGCTTTGTTCTCTTGGAATTATTTTTTGAAAGTTAAACCTAGGTTGGCTCCTATGCTAATTTCTAAGCTCTTGAAGTCTGCCTCTTATCTTTGACATTTTGACAGTTTTTCACAGCCAGACACTGCTAGTTCATGTGTGCCAACATTGTTCTCACTCCCATGGAGTTATTTATGTGTCAGCACTGATTGGCTAAAATGCAAGTGAGATAAGGGGGCAGTCTGCAGAGGCTTAGATACAAGGTAATCACAGAGGTAAAAAAAATGTTGTTATAATCATGTTGGTTATGCAAAACTGAGGAATGGGTAATAAAGGGATTATCTATCTTTTAAACCATAAACATTTTGGTGTAGACTCTCCCTTTAATGCCGCTGAGCCATAGGGATTTACAGATTCTGCACCATAACTTCCACTTACAGATTCTTTGGGCTTGATTCTCTAAAGCTGTGTCGGGCTTGTGAGATTCTTTTAGAAATGTTGCCAGTACTCTGACGCCCCTGTCATAATTCTTAATAATACTTAAAAGCTATTTTTTACCTTGAAATCAGCTGTCTCACAAAGGGATGTTTATGGCTTTTAAGCATGTAACGGCTCCCAAAAAAAAATCTTAATTTAAAATTTTATAAGACAAAAAAATGAAATTTTGAAATAAAAATACACAGTAAAACATAGTATTATTATTATAGTATTATTTTCCTAATTTTACAATGAGTTTTCCTTCCTCTGCTAGTGGGCTGAATTTCTCAACAAGGGGTCTAGCATATTCTCAAAACATTTCCCTCCTCCAGATTTCACTGCAGTATTTAATTTTTAAAGTGCGCTCCCTGTTAAACACTAAACTATCTCTTCCCTTCAAACTTTCCCTTTCCAATGAGCTCCATTTCTTTCTATGGAGACATTCTACAACTTGCACGGACAGACTCTTTTTCTCCAACATTGGTGTGTCCGGTCCACGGCGTCATCCATAACTTGTGGGAATATTCTCTTCCCCAACAGGAAATGGCAAAGAGCACAGCAAAAGCTGTCCATATAGCCCCTCCCAGGCTCCGCCCCCCCAGTCATTCTCTTTGCCGCTCTGAACAAGTAGCATCTCCACGGAGATGGTGAAGAGTATGTGGTGTTTAGTTGTAGTTTTTTATTCTTCTATCAAGAGTTTGTTATTTTAAAATAGTGCTGGTATGTACTATTTACTCTGAAACAGAAAGAGATGAAGAGTTCTGTTTAAAAGAGGAGTATGATTTTAGCAGCAGTAACTAAAATCAATTTCTGTTCCCACGCAGGACTGTTGAGCTGAGAGAACTTCAGTTGGGGGGAACAGTTTGCAGACTTTTCTGCTCAAGGTAATGCTGGAAGGCTGTAATTTTCCCTCATGGGGATCGGTAAGCCATTTTCTTAGACTTAGAAAGAATAAAGGGCTTATTATGGGCTATTAACTGGTGGACACTCTTAAGGGCTAAATCGATTGTTTATTTAAGTTGTTTTTTAAAGTTTGAAGTAATTTTCACACTTTTATTGTTTGGGGAACGTTTTTATCACCAGGCACTAGTTTAGACACCTTCCCAGTCAGGAAGGGCCTTTCACTATAGTAGGCAGAGCCTCATTTTCGCGCCATTATTGCGCAGTTACTTTTGAGTACAGTGCATGCAGCTGCATGTGTGAGGGTCTGGTATCCACTGAAAATGTTCCTAGAAGGCTTGAATTGGTATCGTATACCCCCCTGGGATTGGTGAAGTCGCAACAAAGGCTGTGGCTGGGACTGTAGTGGGGTTAAAATTGCAAACGGCTCCGGTTTCCACATTTTAAGGGTTAACAGCTTGAAAATTGGGGTGCAATACTTTGAATGCATTAAGACACTGTGGTGAAAATTTGGTAAAGATTGGATAATTCCTTCATAGTTTTTCACATATTCAGTAATAAAGTGTGCCCTGTTTTAACATTTAAAGAGACAGTAACGGTTTTGTTTAAAAGCGGTTTTTGTGCTTTATTAACCAGTTTAAGCCTGTTTAACATGTCTGTACCTTCAGATAGATCATGTTCTGTATGTATGGAAACCAATGTGGTTCCCCCTTCAAATATATGTGATAATTGTGCCATAGCGTCCAAACATAGTAAGGACAGTACTGTCACAAATAGTAAGGTTGCCCAGGATGATTCCTCAGATGAAGGAAGTAGAGATAGTTCTACATCCTCTCCTTCTGTGTCTATACCAGTTATGCCCGCGCAGGCGACCCCTAGTACTTCTAGCGCGCCAATGCTTGTTACTATGCAACAATTGACGGCAGTAATGGATAACTCCATAGCTAATATTTTATCCAAAATGCCAGCATTTCAGAGAAAGCGCGATTGCTCTGTTTTAAACACTGTAGAGCAGGAGGGCGCTGATGATAACTTTTCTGTCATACCCTCACACCAGTCTGAAGTGGCAGTGGGTTTGTCAGATGGAGAAATTTCTGATACAGGAAGAATTTCTCAGCAGGCAGAACCTGATGTTGTGACATTTAAATTTAAATTAGAGCATCTCTGCGCATTACTTAAGGAGGTGCTATCTACTCTGGATGATTGTGACAATCTGGTCATCCCAGAAAAATTGTGCAAGATGGACAAGTTCCTAGAGGTCCCGGTGCACCCTGATGCCTTTCCGATACCTAAACGGGTGGCGGACATAGTGAATAAGGAGTGGGAAAAGCCAGGCATACCTTTTGTCCCTCCTCCTATATTTAAGAAATTGTTCCCTATGGTCAACCCCAGGAAGGACTTATGGCAAACAGTCCCTAAGGTCGAGGGGGGCGGTTTCTACACTAGCCAAACGCACGACCATTCCCATTGAGGACAATTGTGCTTTCAAAGATCCTATGGATAAAAAGTTGGAGGGTTTGCTTAAAAAGATTTTTGTACAGCAAGGTTACCTCCTTCAACCTATTTCGTGCATTATTCCTGTCACTACAGCGGCGTGGTTCTGGTTCGAGGAACTGGAAAAGTCGCTCAGTAGGGAGACTCCGTATGAGGAAGTCATGGACAGAATTCACGCACTTAAGTTAGCTAATTCCTTTATTTTAGACGCCGCTTTGCAGTTAGCGAGGTTAGCGGCAAAAAATTCAGGGTTTGCAATTGTGGCGCGCAGAGCGCTCTGGCTAAATTCTTGGTCGGCGGACGTATCTTCCAAGACAAAATTGCTTAATATCCCTTTCAAAGGTAAGACCCTTTTTGGGCCAGAATTGAAAGAGATTATTTCAGACATCACTGGGGGAAAGGGCCATGCCCTCCCACAAGATAGACCTTTCAAGGCTAAGAATAAGTCCAATTTTCGTTCCTATATATATAAAAGCATATACATATTTATTTTCTGGAAACACACAGTTCCCATAGACCGAAATGTTCCCAGTGCCTTTTTTTTCTAACACCCCACTCCCACCAGCTTTACCCCGCAAAATACTGCCTAGTGCAGTTATTTTATTAAAAAATACATTTACATAGAGAGAATTCTTTATTAGGGAGAAGCTTCTATTCCTGAAGAACATCATCTATAAAACAAGTAGATGCAATTATTTATCCTGATTTTCAGCTGCATTACGAGTTTTGAGCGTTATAGGGATTTTAACGACCGCCACAAAAGCAGTGTTATTTCACCTCCCTATAGCAATGGTATTGAAGGTTTGTAAAAAGCAGGCTTGCATGGGCGAAATGGTTGCGTGGAGCTCCATCCAAAAACAAGCGCTGCTTTGACGTGCTCGTGCACGATTTCCTCATAGACATCAATAGGGAAAGCCGGCAAAAAAAGCCTAACACCTGTAATCGCAGAAAGAAAAGCTCTGTATCGCAGCCCCTTTGATGTCTAAGGGGAAAAGGAAAATAATGTTTAAACCTAACACCCTAACATAAACCCCGAGTCTAAACACCACTAATCTGCTGCCCCCCCTACATACAGTTATTAACCCCTAATCTGCCATCCCCAACATCGCCGCCACCTACATAATGTTATTAACCCCTAATCTGCCTCTCCCAACATTGCCGCCACCAACATAAAATGATTAACCCCTAATCTGCTTCTCCCGATGTCGCCGCCACTATACTAAAGTTATTAACCCCTAAACCTCTGGCTTCCCACATCACTACCACTAAATAAATCGATTCACCCCTAAACATAACCCTAACCCTAACGTAACCCTAAGCCTAACCCTAACCCCCCTCTAACTTTAACATAATTAAAATACTAAACTTAAGTTATAATTATTAACTAAATAATACCTATTTAAAACTAAATACTTACCTGTGAAATAAAACCAAAGCTAGCTACAATATAACTAATAGTTACATTGTAGCTAGCTTAGGTTTTATTTTTATTTCACAGGTAAGTTTGTATTTATTTTAACTAGGTAGACTAGTTAGTAAATAGTTATTTACTATTTACTAACTACCTAGTTAAAATAAATACAAACTTACCTGTGAAATAAAACCTAACCTGCCTTACACTAAAACCTAAAATTACAAAAAAAAACTAAATTACATACAAAAACCAACACTAAATTACAAAAAATGAGAAACAAATGATCAAAAATAAAAAAGAATTACACCTAATCTAGTAGCTCTATCAAAATAAAAAAGCCCCCCCAAAATAAAAAAAAACCCTAGCCTACAATAAACTACCAATGGCTCTTAAAAGGGCCTTTTGTGGGGCATTGCCCCAAAGAAATCAGTTCTTTTACCTGTAAAAAAATACAAACACCCCACAACAGTAGAACCCACCACCCCCACAACCAACCCCCCCAAATAAAATAACTATCTAAAAAACTAAGCTCCCCATTGCCCCAAAAAGGGCATTTGTATGGGCATTGTCCTAAAAAATATTTTTTAGCTTTTTTACATGCCCAGACCCTAAACTAAAAATAAAACCCCCCCAAAAAACCCTTAAAAAACACTAACCCCTGATGATCCACTTACAGTTCTTTAAGTCCCGCTTGAAGGATCTATCCAGCTGGCAAGAAGTCTTCATCCAGACGGCCTCTTCGATCTTCATCCAGTCGGCGAAGTCCTCATCCAGGCAGCAAGAAGTCTTCATCCAGACGGCATCTTCTATCTTCATCTATCTGGCGCAGACCAGGTCCATCCTGAAGACATCTGGCGTAGAGCATCATCTTCATATGGTCGCTGCTGTAAACTGGAACTTCAATGCAAGTGACGTCATCCAAGATGACGTCCCTTGCATTCCTATTGGCTGAAAGATTTCAATCAGCCAATAGGATTAGAGCTGCTAAAATCCTATTGGCTGTTCCAATCAGCCAATAGGATTTGAGCAGCTCTCATCCTATTGGCTGTTCCCATCAGCCAATAGAATTGAGCTCTCATCGTATTGGCTGATTGGAACAGCCAATAGGATGAAAACTTCTTAAATCCTATTGGCTGATTGGAACAGCCAATAGGATTTTAGCAGCTCTAATCCTATTGGCTAATTGAAATCTTTCATCCAATAGGAATGCAAGGGACGCCATCTTGGATGGCGTCACTTGCATTGAAGTTCCAGTTTACGGCGGCAACCGTATTAAGAGGATCCTCCATGCCAGATGTCTTCAGGATGAACCCTCTCTGCGCCGGATGGATAAAGATAGAATATTGCTGCCTGGATGGATCCTTCAAGCAGGACTTCAAGAACTGTAAGTGGATCGTCTGTTTTTTTTGAGTGGGTTTTATTTTTAGTTTAGGGTCTGGGCAATGTGCCATAATGCTGCTTTATCACTCATAACGCCAAACTCATAATCTAGCTGTTTGTTAATAACAATATCCGCTACATTTATATAATTGTTTTTTGTAATCTGTCAGAAGTAAATATTTCAAAGGTAACTAAGTAGAATACTCCGAAAATAGTGATGTGTTTTTTGTTATATACCAAAGACTTATGGAGAAGGTAGTAGCACAGTTTTTTTTATTTATGATAGTGTGAATGTTTATCCCATATAAAGTCCTCAGAGGAGCTACATCCCCCCATGTCTGATTCAAGTTTAGTCCATAGAATATCTCTGTTTTTGGCACCTAATAAAGCTGTTTGTGCAAGTCTAGATGCCTGTAATAATCTAATAGATTAGGGGCACCTGCTACTCCTAGCAATCTGTGTCAAGTCATGATCTGGAAGGGGATTATCGTTTGCTTATGGCCATTAATAAAGTAGAGAGTATCTGACTGCAGCAATTGTAGATCTGAACGGGGTATTGATATGGGGAGTGTTCTAAATAAGTAGAGGAGTCATGGTAAGGTAATCATTTTAATGGCCGATAATCTGCCGTACCAGGAAAAGTTATGTTGTTTCCATTTAATTAAATCTTTCCGTATCTCCTTATATAATGGGAGGTAGTTCACTTTGTATAAATCTGTATATTGTGCCGTTAAATTGATTCCCAAGTATTTAATATGTTTTTTAACCCATGAAAATGTAAAATTTGTTTCTATTAGTTTCTTAGTGTAGGCTGGTAATGCAATTGGCATTGCTTTACACTTGTCTATATTTATTTTGGATCCAGATATAGTGGAAAAATTGTTGTAGGCTGTTGTATAGATTTGGAAGAGAAATCATAGGTTTCGTCAGTGTAAGTAAAACGTTGTCAGCAAATAGGGTTATCTTATAGTCATTGTTTCATATGGTTAGTCCAGTAATGTCAGGGGATTGTCTGATAATTGCTGCTAAAGGTTCCACACAAATAGCGAATAGCAGAGGAGACAATGGACAGCCCTGTCTGTTACCATTTAGTACTGGTATAGGGTTGAAGTGATGGCCAATAGCTCTAACAGTTGCTGTGGGGTTAAAATATATCTGTGTTAGTGGCTTTATAAAAGGACCTTTAAATCCTAGTTGTGTCAAAACTGTGAACATGTACATCCAATCAATTCTATCAAACGCCTTCTCTGCATCCAGCGATAGAAGCAGAGAAGGCGTTTTAGTCTGGGCCAGGTGGGCTATTGTGGTTTTAATGTGCCTGACATTATCAGGGGCCTCTCTACCTTTTATGAAGCCAACCTGGTCTGGGTGGATAATATCAGGTAGAATATGTTTTAATCTGTTTGCAAGGCTTTTAGTAAATATGTTGATGTCTTGATTGATAAGCGATATGGGTCTATAGCTCAAAACACAATTTTGGATTTTTCCCTGGTTTGGGTATTACTACTATTCTAGCTTGTAAAAGATCCAGTGGGATTTTGTGACCTTGCATGATGTTATTTGAGAATTTAACTAAGTGTGGTGTCAAAGATGTTTTAAATAATTTATAATATTCCCCAGGGAGGCTGTCTGGTCCAGGGGCCTTCCTTGGTTTCAGATCAAGAATGGTCTGCCAGACTTCAGTGTATGTGAAATCAGAGTTCAGTGTGTCTCAGTCTTGGTCTGTCAGTAAGGGCAGATTGGCTTTATCTAAAAAAGTGGTCATTAGAGTCCTTGTTTGTGGGGAATGTTTGACTTTCGTACCATCATAGAGGGTACTGTTGTATTTTGCAAACCAGTTGCCTATTTCCTGTAGAAGTGAGGTTGTGGTGTTATCCGGTTTTTGAATGTATGGTATTGATGAGAGTCTTCACATATTTTTGTTTGCCATATATCTATCTGGTTTATTGGCATATATGTAGTAATGTGTTTTCACTTCACTTCAATTTTTCACTTCACTTCAATTTTGCTTGAATTGTCCATAAGTATAGATGCTAGTTCCATGCGTTAGCTTTGTAATGTATGTAAGAGGGTATTTGAGTGTGTTAGCTTGTGTTGTTTTTCCATTTTTTTAATTTCTGCTTGTAGTCTTGTTGTGTGCAAATTAACAGCTAGATTCTGAGTTGTGCGTTTAGGTAAAAAAGCAGCGTTAAGAGGTCCTAACGCTGCTTTTTTACGCCTGCTGGTATTACGAGTCTTGAAGGTTTAGGGTCACCGCACACTTCTTTGTCCTTACCGCAAAATGACTTACGTAAACTTCGTAAAGTCTTTTTTCTATGGGACTTCCATAGCGCCGGTATTGCGAGTCTTTCCTGGGAGGCCAAAAAGTGAGCGGTACACCCTACCCCGTCAAGAATCCTAACACATTTAATAGTCAGTAGTTAAGAGTTTTATGGTACAACGCCGTAATATAAAACTCATAACTAAAGTGCTAAAAAGTACACTAACACCCATAAACTACATATTAACCCCTAAACCGAGGCCCTCCTGCATCGCAAACATTATAATAACATTTTTAACCCCTAATCATCCGCTCCGGACACCGCCGCCACCTACATTATATTTATGAACCCCTAATCTGCTGCCCCCAACATCGCCAACACCTACATTATATTTATTAACCCCTAATCTGCCGCCCCCAATGTCGCCACCACCTGCCTACACTTATTAACCCCTAATCTGCTGCCCCCAACGTCGCTGCCACTATAATAAACATATTAACCCCTAAACCGGCACACTCCCGCCTCGCAAACATTAGTTAAATATTATTAACCCCTATTCTGCCATCCATAACATCGCCGCCACCTACCTACATTTATTAACCCCTAATCTGCCGTCCCCAACATCGCCGCAACTATACTAAATGTATTAACCCCTAAACCTAAGTCTAACCCTCACCCTAACACCCCCTAATTGAAATATAATTAAAATAAATCTAAATAAAATTACTATAATTAACTACATTATTCCTATTTAAAACTAAATACTTACCTATAAAATAAACCCTAAGCTAGCTACAATATAGCTAATAGTTACATTATAGCTATCTTAGGGTTTATTTTTATTTTACAGGCAAGTTTGTATTTATTTTAATTAGGTACAATAGTTATTAAATAGCTATTAACTATTTAATAACTACCTAGCTAAAATAAATACAAAAGTACCTGTAAAATAAAACCTAACATAAGTTACAATTACACCTAACACTACACTATAATTAAATAAATTCCCTAAATTAACTACAATTAAATACAATTAAATTAAATTAGCTAAAGTACAAAACCCCCCACTAAATTACAGAAAATAATAAACAAATTACAGATATTTAAACTAATTGCACGTAATCTAATAGCCCTATCAAAATAAAAAAGCCCCCAAAATAAAAAAAAACCCTAGCCTAAACTAAACTACCAATAGCCCTTAAAAGGGCCTTTTGCGGGGCATTGCCCTAAAGTAATCAGCTCTTTTACCTGTTAAAAAAAAAATACAAACAACCCCCCAACAGTAAAATCCACCACCCACAAAAACAACCCCCCAAATAAAATACTATCTAAAAAAACCTAAGCTCCCCATTGCCCTGAAAAGGGCATTTGGATGGGCATTGCCCTTAAAAGGGCAGTTAGCTCTTTTGCAGGCCCAAACCCTAACCTAAAAATAAAACCCACCCTATACCCTTAAAAAAACCTAACACTAACCCCCTGAAGATCGACTTACAGTACTGAAGACCGGACAACCATCCTCAAGGAAGCTGCAGAAGTCTTCATCCAACTGGGCCGAAGTCCTCAACAAAGCCGGGAGAAGTCTTCATCCAAGCCGGACGAAGTGGTCAATAGGTCAATCAGCCAATAGGATTGAGCTCGCATTCTAATGGCTTATTGGAACAGCCAATAGAATGTGAGCTCAATCCTAGTGGCTGATTGGATCAGCCAATAGGATTGAAGTTCAATCCTATTGGCTGATTGCATCAGCCAATAGGATTTTTTCTCCCTTAATTCCGATTGGCTGTTAGAATTCTATCAGCCAATCGGAATCTAAGGGGCGCCATCTTGGATGATCACTTAAAGGAACCTTCATCGGGTAGTCGTCAGATGAAGAGGATGCTCCGCGTCAGATGTCTTGAAGATGGACCCGCTCCACGTCAGATGGATGAAGATAGAAGATGCCGTCTGGATGAAGACTTCTGCACGTCTGGAGGACCACTTTGCTCGGCTTGGATGAAGACTTCTCCCGGCTTCGTTGAGGACTTCGGCCCGGTTGGATGAAGACTTCTGCTGCTTCCTTGAGGATGGATGTCCGGTCTTCAGAACTGTAAGTCGATCTTTAAGGGGTTAGTGTGGGTTTTATTTTTAGGTTAGGGTTTGAACCTGCAAAAGAGCTAACTGCCCTTTAAAAGCGCAATGCCCATCCAAATGCCCTTTTCAGGGCAATGGGGAGCTTAGTTTTTTTTAGATAGTATTTTATTTGGGGGTTGTTTGTGTGGGTGGTGGGTTTTACTGTTGGGGGGTTGTTTGTATTTTTATTTTTTTTTTACAGGTAAAAGAGCTGATTACTTTGGGGCAATGCCCCGCAAAAGGCCCTTTTAAGGGTTATTGGTAGTTTAGTTTAGGCTAGGGTTTTTTTTTTATTTTGGGGGGGGCTTTTTTATTTTGATAGGGCTATTAGATTAGGTGTAATTAGTTTAAATATCTGTAATTTGTTTATTATTTTCTGTAATTTAGTGTTTTTTTTTTGTACTTTAGCTAATTTAATTTAATTTAGGTAATTGTATTTAATTTAGTTAATTTATTTAATTATAGTGTATTGTTAGGTGTTATTGTAACTTAGGTTAGGTTTTATTTTACAGGTACTTTTGTATTTATTTTAGCTAGGTAGTTATTAAATAGTTAATAACTATTTAATAACTATTGTACCTAGTTAAAATAAATACAAACTTGCCTTTAAAATAAAAAAAAAATGAAGCTAGATACAATGTAACTATTAGTTAATATATTGTAGCTAGCTTAGGGTTTATTTTATAGGTAAGTATTTAGTTTTAAATAGGAATAATTTAGTGTTCCCAACTTTCCATAAAGTGTTTTCCATAAATCAATCAAAGAGTGTGGAGCTAAATGTTCCTGTATTGTTTTGATCTTTCTATGTTGTTTAAGTTGTTTGCAAGTTTGTAGTTGATTTGTTTTAAAACTGTATTGTGTTAAATTCACATTAAAGTCAAATACCAATATGATCCTAGTTTGAGACCAGCTTGTTAGAAGAAGGTGCATAAATGTTACAGAACAGGAATTTGACACCAATAGGTACCTTCCCTCACTATCTTTCACTGCCTCTTTATGTGTGGAGGAATGTATGAGTATATTTACTCCTCCTTTTTTGGAATCTGTGGTAGCATTGTATTGGTACAATGTTCCAATATTTGGGGATTTTGGATTTAAAAAAATGTGTTTCCTGGAGGAAGATCATGTTTTCCTATGTTTGCCTTTAGTATTTTTTGTATTGTGTGATAGCTGTATCTCTGGTAAGATTATCTAGTGTGGTTCTTAGATATGATGGTATATATAGAGTTATGTGAGGGAGGCCTGTCAGTAACCAAGTAAACAAATAAACAATTACAATGCAAAACCAACTTTTGAAAACAAACATTAACAATTAAAACAGAAAAAATTACTGTGGTCATGAAGAAGAGAAAAGAAAAATTAACAAGGAGCCATCTATGGGCCCAACAGCTCCTATCTAACAACATTTATATTCAATCTTATACCAGTAACTATCTGTAGTAGTTTTACTAGGCACTTGTTTAATCTATATTATCTCAATATATGGATACCTATAAAGGTGCCTGTAAATTACCATATAAAAATGTCAGATTGTGTAAAGCAAAAATGTTAATCTCACATGTCCTTAAGACTAGGATGAGTAGGCAGTCTTTTTCCAATAGTGAAACAGTTCCAGAATTATTTCAGCTTGCGAAGAGTTAAGTCATGTAAGCTTTTGCTTTTTCTTCGTAGCCTTTGACCAGGAGGATTTTTGAGACGATATTCGAAAGTGTGAGGTTTTTGTTGATTCGGCTGAGGTTCCTGATGATTGCTGTTTTGGTGGGTCTAGGCGCAAGGATTTACAGATGTTAGGTATGTCTTGATCATCTATAATAGATAATATTTTGCCATATTTGTTGATGTTAAGTGCAAATGTGAATCCCCATCTGTATGGGATATGGTTTTCCTCAATATTAGCATGAGCAGTCTTAGAAATGTGTGTCTCTGGAGAGTTTCCGGGCATATATCTTGAAAAAACTGAATGATGTTTCCTTGGAACTTGAAAGTAGGTTGCTTTCGTGCTGCTGATAGAATCTTTTCTTTCTCTTAGAATATAAGTAAGTTGATTATCACGTCATTAGGTAGGGCATTTTCCTTGGGCCTGGCTTTGAGTGCCCTGTGTCAGTATATAGCAGGGTTATAATACAAGTTATTTATTATTATTTTTTAAAACAAACCCCCAATAAAAATATATATACAAAACAATTAAAATCAATACTTATTCCTAAATTCTTTAAGATTAGTTCAAATCTATATACACATTGAATTATATTTATAGAGACCAGATTGTGAATCAAATGATACACACTTAAACTGTTACAATATTCTATACAAAGATCATAAAAAATATATACCTTTAAAATCAACCTTACTCACAATGAATCGCATTAAAATACCACAATGAAATATCAGAATAGGGACTGTTAACAATGCTTAGTTAGACAATATAACAAAATACTTTAACCTCCAATTGATATGCTAATTTATCTGAACTGAAATAACCTCATTTAGCTACAATAAAGCAAATTCTAAAATATATAGTTGCAAATATATATTACTTAGCGCTAAATATGACTAGTTTTATACTACACAGGATTATGAACACAAGCTTAAAATTCAAAGTATGTTTTTTAAATTTACCAGCTGTTATCTAACTATAGCCTTAGAATGCCCTTGATTTAAATATTATACAGTATATATTTAACAATTTCTTATACTTTACAAAATCACCAGTTTGACAATTCAGTTAATATCCAAATATGTCTATCGTCATATGTTTTAGGAGAAATATGCCCATTTGTAAGAGAATTAATCTTGATAGTCTCTTATCCACAAAGAGTGTCCCAACGTATTTGTCTTACAAAAAACGGTGTTCACACACTGGTCTCTCTATAAGAAAAAATGGCAAAAAGCAGGATTGCAAACAGTCGCCAAGAAAAAAATTTCAGCCAAGATCCTTTCTCTCTCTGTGCAGGGAATTTTTGTCTGAGACAAAACTCCTCCCCATGTCTTAATCATTCGATAGATTTGGATATGCCCTCTTCTCTAATTGGCTACTGGGAAATGTAATTTTAACAGCCAAATGTATTTTGGTTGTAATTCAGGGGCAGCAGACAAGACAAACAGTTTCATTTTCAACACTGCTACAGTTTAATTATCTAACCTTAAAATGTTTACTCAATATACTATAATTCCTTGTATTAATGAATTTATCTGGTCAGCATATATGTGTCCCATTTAATACAATTTAGCATGTATTTATAAGGACTCAATATGGGTATGCTTCTAGCATCAGATTAGTAAGCAACTTTAAAATACATTTAAACTTGCATTTGATTATGTTCCTATATTCATACAAACACAGCATATTTCACATTCAGTACACCTCTTGCTGAGTGCACAGACTTATGACCAATATTCATAGGACATCTTGTTGTCTGAAAAATAAAGAAACAGATGTTATTTTAAAATGAATCAAACCCCTTATGCATCTATCAATGCAGCTATTATTCAATACAGCAGGCATTTACCCAAAATAGTATGTTCCAGATATTTGAGTATTTTAAGTAGATTTGAAAATTATAGACAAATCATTTATATGACTTTTTAAGTATATATTCTGCTATTTAAAATCTAACGGCTAGATTATGAGTCTTGCGTTAAGCTGAAAAAACAGCGTTAACAGGTCCTAATGCTGCTTTTTCACTACCGCTGCTATTACGAGTCCTGCAGGTTTTGGGGCCACCGCACACTTCTTTGGCCTTACCGCAAACTGACTTACATGTCTTCTGGTGGTTGCTTACCCCTGCAACATGGGGATTTAGTCCGGTCACTGCTCTGTGGTGTTAGGTAGGTCTGCTACTGCATCCTGTGGTTCATTTTAGGCCTTGTGGAGGTATTTCCGGCTCATTTATCCTCATTTTAATGCTCTGATACTGTATGAAAAAACTAAACTGGTAATTAAGAAAAAAATTCTTCTTTTGTAACATGAAAAAATCTAGTTAGGTGCTGATTGATCTAGCCAAAATGCTTCTAAAATATTAATATTGTTTGTATTTAATTTTTTTTAATTATCCTATTCTAACTGTATCCAGCTATTTTATCCTCTGTTTATGACTTCAGTAGTGCTCTTAAAACTAGTTAATAGAACTACTGCAAATTTATGTTGCATGACAGTAAAATTACTTCTAGAATAACTGATTTACATTATTTCTGACTCAAAACAATATAAATTCTATTGTAGACTGTCCGTTTAATTAGATTCTGTTATCAGAAACATTTACAACTTTGTTTTTGCTACAAATTATTACTGTATTCCCATTTGCTCTGAGCTAATGTTGATTGTAATTGAAATAATACATTATGGGACAAGAAAGACAACTTATTCTATTCTGATTTCTCGAAAACCTACTGCATTTATGTTAGTATGAATCTACAGACCATAACACACACTAGCCGACAAGATTTTATTTTTAAAGGGATAGTAAAGTCAAAATTAAAGGGCCATAATACCCAAATGTTTAAACACTTTAAAGTGATGCAGCATAGCTGTAAAAAGCTGACTAGAAAATATCTCCTGAACATCTCTATGTAAAAAAGAAAGATATTTTACCTCAAAAGTTTCTCAGTAGCCACCTCCCATTGTAAAGGATTTCTAAGCAGCATTTTAGTGTGTCTGTCCCGGGACAGCTTAGGGGATGAGCCTTGTGAACTCTCATATTATTTCACCAATCAGGTAAAGGAAGCTTACTATGAAATCTCATGAGAGTTAAGTCAAATCTCATGAGATCACAGTAAGAGTTCAAGACCTCAGCACTGCTGATGCTGATTGGCTGCTGTTCATTTCTTCATTTTTTTTTTTTTTTTACCTGCAGCTGGGAGCAGGTGAAGTATAACTTTTTACACAGAAATTACTCTGCTGAGCTGAGGAAATTGTGAGGTAAAATATCTTCCTTTTTTACATAGAGATGCTCAGGTGATATTTTCCTGTCAGCTTTTTACAGCTATACTGCATCAGTTTCAAGTGATTTAGCATATGGGTATTATGTCCCTTTAAACGTTCATGGGTTATAAAGAGCATTCAGTTTTAAATAACTTCTCATTTAAATACTATTATCAACATTTTTTTTATTTATGGTGCCTTTTATTGACAAGTAAACCTAGGTAGGCTCCTAGGAGCTCAGGAGTGTGCAAGTATCTTTAGAATTATATGGCAGTAGTATTTGTAGCAATGTTTGCAGCAATGTTATTGGTAGTTGCAAACACTGCTGCCAAAGAATACTAAAGACACTTGAATGCTCCTGAAACTAGACTTGTGCAGGCAAGACATTTTCTTAACAAATATTTGGGGAAATTAGTTTCCACAAATATTTGTTGGCTGCACCATTCAGTATTTGTTTAGTACTGAATTTTAATTAAACAAATACATTAGTTTTTTTGTTAAAATGAATATAAATGTTCAAAGATACAGGTGAAAATTTCCCCTGTAGCAGTTTATACTTACCTTTTGCGCACTAGAGAACGCGCTAACCTTACCCTCTTCTTGCTAGAGCCCAGGCTGTGCTTACAACAGGCTTAAGGCGCTTAGCTCCCAGGACCTGCACTAAAGGAGCCGACCACGCTAAGGGGTCAATTTATTATTGTGCGGACGGACATGATCCGATGTAGCGTATAATGTCCGCCGCACATCGTTAATGCTGACAGCATAAGCTGATTGGTGGTTGAATTTATCCACCAATCAGCAAGAACAACCCAGGTTGTTCACCAAAAATGGGCCGGCATCTAAACTTACATTCTTGCTTTTCAAATAAAAATACTAAGAGAATGAAGACAATTTGATAATAGGAGTAAATTAGAAAGTTGCTTAAAATCGCATGCTCTAGCTGAATCATGAAATAAAAACTTTGGACTCAGTGTCCCTTTAAGTACTCAAACAATATGAAGAAAAAGAACCAATCTGCCAACCATAGTTTGACACAAAACCAAACTCATTATAGCAAATAGCTCATGTTGAAAAATAATGTGCTTTCATGCATGACTTCTGATTGTAAAATCTGCAAGTCCCACCCACTTTCAAACACCCAGAAGGAGCCATAAAATAAAAATAATATTACCAATAAGTCTAGCTCTGGTGCAATATGCTTTCACACTTGCAATATTAATATTAAAGTCACATTTTTACTTAGTTATTTATGGATAAGGAAGACGTTTATTTATAGAGATAGAGACATGGGCAGAACTCAGAGATTTGCAGGACTGTGACATTTATCAAGCTGTGGATGTTCATGGGAGCCTATAAACTGGTGCTTCCTAACCTTTCTATCACCTCAGAGCTAGTGGACTTAAAACATTCCGGACTAATTTGTCTGAAATGATTAACAAACCCTGCACTTGCACAAGCAATTCTCTTCAACACAGCAAAATTGATACTAGAAGTAAATTGGAAACTTAAATGGTATGCTCTGTCTGAATCATAAAATATTTTTGTTTTTTTTTACATCCCTTTAAAGCAATGAATACATTAACAATATTATATTGATAAGTTGTGATAATGAAATACTATTAACCCACAAACTATTAACCCACTAATAGAGAGCTATTGCTTATCTATTAAGGATACAATTACATTCAATTCATGGTAGGGGGTCCTCTATGCAGTTATACATAATAAAAAAATAAAGGAAAGAAAAAAAATAGGCACTATACAGAGCACTCACTTCACCTAAACTATCATCCCCGGTATAAGGAAAGATAAATAAAATTTTTACTTTTATTAACCATCATAAAAGTAATGTACTTAAATTAAAATCAATTCAAAATCCAAAACGGATATATAATCCATGCAAGACCACCTTACCAAATATATATCTAATAATACCAATACATATCAAACAGAGGTGCAATTATGGAGCAATCAGCAACAGTAGAACTTAATCTGTGCATGAATTATATTGTATTCTATGTGATTGCATTTGGTTACATCTTGCAGTGGAAATATTTTGCAGTGTTTAGATGCAGGGACCCAATTAGTTTTAATAATTGTGCATATAACTTAGAGAGTATAGATTTTGATGGATTATATCCTCACAGCTATATAGGGATCTCTTTGTATTCAGTGATGCATGCACAATGGCACAACCATTGCAGATTGCTCCATAACTGCACACAAAGAGAGAAGCGCTCTACCAGGAACGAACAACAGCTCAGTGGCTTGTTCTATGGCGATTTACCACCCGGAAGCAGCCTCTTTTAGACCAGTGTGCTTTTCACAGAAGAAAACTTTCCTGAAGTATATCAGTCTGATCCTGCCAAGTAAGGTCAGTCCAGCCCCGAAATACCAGGCAATTCTCCTCTGAACAAGGAACATGACAACCCCAGACGATCGTTTCGGCCTCCTATGGGCCTCGTCAGTGAGGTGCAGCCATAACTGCACCTCTGTTTGATATGTATTGGTATTATTGGATATATATTTGGTAAGGTGGTCTGGCATGGATTATATATCTCTTGTATTTTTAATTTATTTTAATTTAAGTATATTACTTTAATGATGGTTAATAAAAGTTACATTTTAATTGTTCTACCCTTATACCTGGGAAAATAGTTTAGACAAAGTGAGTTCTCTGTATAGTGTCTCTTTTTTCTTTCCTTTATTTTTTTATAATGGATATATTAACGCTGGTCCTGAAGTCAGACAGACAAGTTCCCTGTCATGGAATACTGTCTGAAAACATGTTGATAAATTGGTGGCTAAATTGTAAATAGCTGTTTCTATTTCTAACTTAAAAGGCAAACAGAGAGTTAACACAGTTTTTATAGTGTTTGATGATCACTCCCTGCCTGTAAATGCGGGTATGGCATTTATATGGTATTTTTATGGTGTTTGGGGCTGATAGTTCTTTCCCTAGCTGCAAATGATGCAGCATATTGATTTATGTTGGATTGCAGCCTTCACTAGAAGCCAAAGGGTTTATGCTACCTTAAACTGCTCACAAACCAATTCTAAAGGTTTGTTTACTACAGAAATCAGCAACACACTCCTTTGCAATGTATGGTAATTCAGTCATGCAGCCGAACAGGTATGATGCATGCCAACTTTTTCATATTGTTGCATTTCTGTGAAAGAAGCAAAATATTTTTACGGGACTGCTTTTAAAGGATACTGTACAATTACTATATGTAGAGCATTTTTTTTGCATGGTTTGCAAGCTCTAAGACAAAATATTGTTGAACTGTGCTAACATTAGTGTGAGACTTGATATTACTAGTCCATGGTAAAATTAATTTACCAGTGAATGGTTAAAGTAACCGACATCAATCTAGTGCAACCTATACATTCAATGGAGATAGTCACTGCACTAAATAGAGCTCATATTACAAGTTGGAAGTAATAGGCTGCACATGAGCGAAACCCAAACACGCACTAAAATATTTAGCATGACTTAAGACCTGAAGTAGAGTGTAGGGTTACAAAAATATTTTCACAAAATAAATCAAAAACATATTAAACAAACATTTACATGCATATATAAACTTAAAATATAATTTTAATATTGGGAATATAGTATGTGGCAAGGTGTTTGACTGGATAGAGCTCCAATGTATATATATATATATATATATATATATATATATATATATATATATATAAATATAAATATGCATATGTGTTTATGTATACATGTCTATATATTTGTATATATGTATATCCATGTGTCGTTATGTGTTTACTTGTGAAAATATGTATGTGCACACATGCATACATATATAAACATATAAACACATATACACACATACACATACAGTAATATATTTGTATGTATGTGTGTGTTTACCCCATCATGATAACTGAACAAAAAAACACCCCTAAGCCACATCCCCTCAAAAGTGTCCAGGAAATGGCTGGGCAAAAGGTGGCAACCCTAACTAAGGCCTAGTTTCCATTGAGATTTTAAAGTTGGAAACATGGTAACATAAAAAAATCTCTATAGACTTTAATAGAGATAAATATTTTTATCACCAGTTTCCACAAGCTACCACCTAAATGGAAACTAGGCATAAATCTGGTGCACATATACATACCATTGATGAATTTTCCCCAGAGTATAACCTAACATAAAAGTCAAAATAAATTGCAAACCTGTGCAACATAGTCAAAATAATATATTTATATACAATCAAATACTCAACTTGAGGCTTATGTTATATTACATTAACATTTGCATAATCATAATTGCCATATGTGACTAGGGTTGCTAGCTGTCTTCCATAAAGTACTGGACAGCCTGTTGGTGATGGGCACGATGGTTGTTGGAATCGCACAATGCCACTCCCAACAGCTCTATATCATCCTCCACTCTTTAACCCGCCATGTATGTTTTTAACTGAGCTGTCACTTTACCCCTTAACTGCCAATAAGATACAAATAAATTACAGTTACCACTTTTCCTTCCAGTAACACACATAAGTAGAAGCAATTTGACCTCCTTGACAGCCCCTCACTTCTTTCTGTTCCAAATTTGTAATGTGTTGAGGCATAGAAGGCATTTTACATTTAGCTAACACACATTTTACTGGACAGTCTACTGAAATACTGGACAGTCTAGGTGAATACTGGACACCTGGCAACCCTATATGTGACATTTTATAAAAAAATAAAAACAAATTACATTTAGTTGTTTTAATCACAAACACCAAAGTTTTGAAAGATGTGGAAATCTTACCAAACCATTTCCCATGGATTTTTTATTGCAGTCATAAAAGAAACCATCTTCAGCTTTCATTTGCAGTCACACAGTGCTTCATGCCTTAATAGCTTACATAAATAAATCTTTTAGATTTTGTAGGCAATAAGTTGAAGTATTTAAAGGGACACTCAAATCAAAATTAAACTTTCATTATTCAGATTCAGAGTATGCAATTTAAACAACTTTCCAATTTACTTCCATTAAAAAAAAGTGCAGTCTTTTTATATTTAAACTTTTTGAGTCACCAGCTCCTACTGAGCATGTGCAAGAATTCACAGAATAAGCGTATATGCATTTGTGATTGGCTGATGGCTGTCACATGGTACGTGTATGCATTTGTGATTGGCTGATGGCTGTCACATGGTACCGGGGGAGTGGAAATAGACATAGACTATAGACTAAGTGCTATTGCATTGTCTTGTTATCTTGCATTTGTTGATTATGCAAATCTACTGTGCTGACTAGTCCTTTAAATAAACAAATAAATATGCAACTGTAAACGGGATGTTGCAAAATGCACTAAAATGTAGATTTGTCTACACCAAAGTATTTGACAGGAAATGGTTTAGTATCAAAATGGCCACCTCCACAATCTAAATTTCTCAGTAAGTACAGGGACAGTCAAGTCAAAATTAAACTTTCATAATTCAGATAGGACATACAATTTTAAACAACTTTCCAATTTACTTTTATTATCACATTTGCTTTGTTCTCTTGGTATTCTTAGTTGAAAGCTAAAGCTAGTTAGGCTTATAAACTGATTTCTAAGCCGTTGAAGGACGCCTCTTTTCTTAGTTAATTTTGACAGTTTTTCACAGTTAGCTAGAGCTAGTTCATGTGTGCTAAATAGATAACAGTGTGCTAACTTCCATGGAGTTATTTATGAGTCAGAACTCATAAAATAAGCTATTTCAAATGCAGATATAAGGATAAAGGAGCTATTTGTAAACAATTTAATACTAGGAAAGGAAAAATGTGGTAAAAGTGCAATTCACTTGGTAGAACGAATAGTCCTGTGGACAATGGAATGTTGATAAGAAAAAAAATCCATTAAAAATTGGTAATCAAATGTTATTTCTGTTTTTCAAATATTACTTTAGTTTGTGAATGTTCATAATTAGATTGAATATCCACATTTGATTTAACAAATACAATTCCAAAGTTCAGTAGTTCATATGGTAGGGAATTTAGTAAAATGATACATAGTAGATACAAATATATAGATTTAAATTTTTCTATTTCGAATATTTCATAATTCGAATATTACATTTAAAGAGAGTTAGATTTACTAGTACAAATATATAGATACAAATCTTTCTACTTCGAATATTGTATAATTTAAATATTACATTTAAAGAGAGCTTTAGAAATACTATTACAAATATATTGATTCAAATATTTTTAATTTGAATATTCTTTAATTCAATTTGAATTATGCAGTATTCTAATTAGTAAAATTATAATTGAATATTACATTTGAAGACAGCATTAGAAATACCAATGTTGTCCAAATTCAAAACGAATGAAGAAATGTGTTAAAATTAATTTTATTTTTTCAAATGTTGCAAAACATTCACCCATCCCTATTTAATACACCTCAGTAAGTAGAACAAATAAACATTTTTGTTTACTGTGATTGCATTTCAATAGACAAACTTCAAGCACCACAAGCCTTATTTGGAGGAGCCAATCCGGCCTTGAGTTTGTTTCTTTGAATATAGTATACATATTTCTAATTTTAACAATAGCTTATTAATGCCTAACCCACTTTAATAACAAAATAGACTCCATCAGAAATGAAATCAGCTCTCAACATAATTCCATTCTCTCACCCCCTCAAACGCTCGCAACCAACCACAGATCACATAGCCATAAACTTAGTTCTTTCTCCCCTGTTACTGAGGAAGAAGTTTCAGCACTTATACTGCGCTCTCACCTCACTACCTGTCCCCTTGACCCTATCCCCTCACAGCTACTCCCCTCCCTCTCTTCTACCCTTACCCCTATACTCATACACATTTTCAACCTCTCCCTCAGCACTGGTATATTTCCCTCATCTCTGAAACAGGCACTGGTCACACCTATCCTCAAAAAAACCTTTCCTTGATCCAACCTCCCCATCCAACTACTGCCCTATTTCCCTCCTCCCACTTGCCTCAAAGCTTCTTGAAAAACTAGCTTATGCACGCCTATCCCATTTCCTTGCATTAAACTCCCTCCTTGACCCACTGCAATCTGGATTTCGTCCCCATCACTCCACAAAGACAGCAATCGTTAAGGACCTACTTACAGCAAAATCAAAAGGCCACTTCTCTCTGCTTATTCTCCTTGATCTGTTTGATACTGTTGACCATCCTCTTTTGCTCCAAACCCTCCAATCCTTCGGCATCTGTGACACAGCCCTCTCTTGGTTCTCTTCCTACCTGTCAAACCATACCTTTAGTGTAGCCTTCTCTGGGGCCTCCTCTGCCAAGCAGGTGATTTGAACCAAACAACAGGGAAGTGAAAAGTGAAGCAGCAGAGAAGTGAAAACACGTAGATTTGTGGAGTGGAAAACGCTTTGAAAGTTTGCGTGCTCCTTATCCTTCCAAGGAGGGACCGTGATCCAGCTGCTGGTCAGGTAACATTAAACCAGTCTGTTTATTTCATTTTCTGGCCAAGAGGCTTTTGTTATTTACACACAGCAAGGCTGTTTTGGAAAAGCTGTTAAAAAGCTGGTTTGGAATGCTGCTGAGATAGTCACATAGTGACATTAGGGACTGAACGGCAACGTTTCTGGGAACTGATATCCTAAAGTCCATAAAAGACTTATCAAGGCAAACACACATTTATATTGTTTTGTCTAAAAAGACTTAAAAATACAAATACCTATGAGTAATAAGGCTCTTTTGAATTTAAGGTGGTAAAATCATTTTTTATTAAGGTGGTATATTTGTTAACGCTAGCAAATCTAAAGGGAAACATCCCTGTTTTTTAAAACATATTCGGCTAGATCACGAGTTTTGTCGGTAAGGTTGTGCGTTGCTAACGCTCCTTTTTTTCTTACGGCTACCTTTAAACAAGGCTGGAATTACGAGTTTTCTTAAAGCCAACATTAGCCTGAGAAAAGTGAGCGTTGAGCAAAATTTAGCTCCACATCTCACCTCCATACCAGCGTTGCTTATGGTAGCGGTAAGCTGGCAAAACGTGCTTGTGCACGATTTCCCCATAGGAAACAATGGGGCTGAGCTGGCTGAAAAAAAAAACACATGCAAAAAAGCAGTGTTCAGCTCCTAACGCGGCGCCATTGTTTCCTATGGGAAAATAAAAAATATGTCTACACCTAACACCCTAACATGAACCCCTAATCTTACACTTATTAACCCCTAATCTGCCGTCCCCGACATCCTCGCCACCTGCATTATACTATTAACCCCTAATCTGCCGCTCCGGACACCGCCGCCACCTACATTATACTTATAAACCCCTAATCTGCTGCCCCCAACATTGCCGACACCTACATTATAGTTATTAACCCCTAATCTGCCCCCATCAATGTCGCTGCAACTATTTTAAATTTATTAACCCCTAATCTGCCGCCGCCAACGTCGCCGCCACTATAATAAAGTTATTAACCCCTAAACCTAAGTCTAACCCTAACCCCCCTAACTTAAATATAATTTAAATTAAACAAAATTAATTTTACATAATTAAATAAATTAATCCTATTTAAAACTAAATACTTACCGATAAAATAAACCATAAGCTAGCTACAATATAACTACTAGTTACATTGTAACTAGCTTATGATTTATTTTTATTTTACTGATTGGAACAGCCAATAGAATGCGAGGTCAATCCTATTGACTGATTGGATCAGCCAATCGGATTGCACTTCAATCCGATTGGCTGATTACATCAGCCAATAGGATTTTTCCTACCTTAATTCCGATTGGCTGATAGGATTCTATCAGCCAATCGGAATTCAAGGGACGCCATCTTGGATGACGTCATTTAAAGGAAACTTCATTCTTCATTAGGACTTCATTTGAAGAGGATGCTCCGCATTGGCTGGATTGAAGATGGACCCGCTCCGCTCAGGAAGGATGAAGATAGAAGATGCCACCTGGATGAAGCCTTCTACCATCTGGAGGACCTCTTCTGCCCCGATCGGATGAAGACTTCTGCCGTATGGAGGACCACTTGTGCCCAGCTGGGTGAAGACGGCTCAAGGTAGGGTGATCTTCAGGGGGTTAGTGTTAGGTTTTTTTAAGGGGGGATTGAGTTGGTTTTAGAGTAGGGGTGTGTGGGTGGTGGGTTGTAATGTTGGGTGGGTATTGTATTTTTTTTTACAGGTAAAAGAGCTGATTACTTTGGGGCAATTCCCCGCAAAAGGCCCTTTTAAGGGCTATTTATAATTTAGTATAAGGTAGGGAAATTTTATTATTTTGGGGGGCTTTTTTATTTTATTAGGGGATTAGATTAGGTGTAATTAGTTTAAAATTCTTGTAATTCTTTTTTATTTTCTGTAATTTAGTGTTTTTTTTCGTAATTTAGTTTAATTTAATTGTAATTAATTGTAGGTAGTTTAGGTAATTAGTTTAATGATAGTGTAGTGTTAGGTGTAATTGTAACTTAGGTTAGGGTTTATTTTACAGGTAAATTTGTACTTATTTTAGCTAGGTAGTTATTAAATAGTTAATAACTATTTAATAACTATTTTACCTAGTTAAAATGAATACAAAGTTGCCTGTAAAATAAAAATAAATCATAAGCTAGTTACAATGTAAGCAAGGAAACAAAATAAACAAAGTGAAGCAGGATACAATGTACTCACCAAAGAAGTAGAATGTATAGTTTCTTGAGGTCTGAATTGATACACAAGAAATAGCGGTTGAACCCTGTAAGCAGGATAGTAACTTTAGGTAGTTGGAAGGTAAAATGATAAATGTCCTTTTAAGCAGGTTTGCAACAACAAATAATAAACGTCCCTTTAAGCAGGTCTGCAACAAACAAATGATAAATGTCCCTTTAAGCAGGTTTGCAGCAAACAAATGATAAATGTCCCTTTAAGCAGGTTTGCAGTAAACAAATGATAAATGTCCCTTTAAGCAGGTTTGCAACAAATAAATGATAAATGTCCCTTTTAGCAGGTTTGCAGCAAACAAATGATAAATGTCCCTTTAAGCAGGTTTGCATCCAACAAATGATAAATGTCCCTTTAAGCAGGTTTGCAACAAATAAATGATAAATTTCCCTTTAAGCAAGTTTGCAGCAAACAAATGGTAAATGTCCCTTTAAGCAGGTTTGCAGCAAACAAATGATAAATGTCCCTTAAAGCAGGTTTTTTAGGATTGAGGCAAAAGCGAAGTTAGGCAGGCAAGGATCAGTATATCCAGGAGACTAGTTTGAGGGTCTTAGGCAAAAGCAAGGTCAGGCAGGCAAGGGTCAGTATATCCAGGAGACTAGTTTGAGGGTCTTAGGCAAAAGCAAGGTCAGGCAGGCAAGGGTCAGTAAATCCAAGAGACAGGTTTGAGATTGAGGGTTAAGCAGAGTTCGTAGTCAGACAGGCAAGGGTCAAATACAGATTCAGATTTTAAGTACTCACAGCACCAGAGTCAGGATAAACAAACGGGCCCCGAGTAAGATCTCCCGCTAGGATTAAAAGGCAGAGGAGGGACGCCGACGTCAGAGAGGAGTGTCCTGACGACCGCGTCACGTTGAGACACAGAGGAGATCCGGGAGCCGCAGCAACACGGCGATGAGCGGATCGGAGTGTGACATTTAGTTTTAAATAGGATTAATTTGTTTAATTATGTAAAATTAATTTCATTTAATTTAAATTATATTTAAGTTGGGGGGGTTAGGGTTAGGGTTAGACTTAGATTTAGGGGTTAATAACTTTATTATAGTGGCAGCGACGTTGGGGTCGGAAGATTAGAGGTTAATAATTGTAGGTAGGTGGCGGCGACATTGGGGGCGGCAGATTAGGGGTTAATAAATATAATGTAGGTGTCGGCGATGTTAGGGGCATCAGATTAGGGGTTCATAGGTATAATGTAGGTGGCGGCGATGTCCGGTCGGCAGATTAGGGGTTACAAATTTTTATTTTAGTGTTTGCGATGTGGGGGCCTCGGTTTAGGGGTTAATAGGTAGTTTATGGGTGTTAGTGTACTTTTTAGCACTTTAGTTAAGAGGTTTATGTTCCGGCGTTAGCCAATAAAACTCTTAACTACTTACTTTTAAATGCGGTAGGAGTCTAGACAGGAGAGGGTCTACCGCTCACTTCTTTCAAGACTCATAATAGCAGCGTTAGGCAAATCCTATTAAAAAGATAGTATACGCAATTGATGTAAGGGGATTTGCGGTAGCCTCTAGTCGCGGAAAAAAAGTGAGCGGTACACCGGTAGCTGTCAGACTCTTAATACCAGCGGGCGGTAAAAAGCAGCGTTAGGACCCCTTAATGCTGCTTTTTTTACCCTAACGCCAAACTCGTGATCTAGCCAATTGTTTTTCTTTGCTTAATACTTTTTGAAATATATGAATGTTCTAGTAAACATAAAAGGTTTATTTTTTGCTGCATAATTAGTGCTGTATAAACTGACACAATTGTGCTATTTAGACTAATACAGATACAATGCTGCTATAGATGCTGCTATTTTATCGTTTTTGAGATATTGCTACGGTTTGTTAAAATTGTTGCTACAAACTGTTATTACATTGTTTTTGATATACTGCAACTGTTTTTTAAAATTTGAATATACAATATATATATATATATATATATATTCTATATATGTTCTATATGCTTAATACCTTTTGAAATATAAAAAGCTTTTTTAGTGAACATTAAAAGTTTATTTTTTGCTGTATAAACTGACAGAGTTGTGCTGTTTAGACTAACACAGATACATTATTGCTATAAATGCTGCTATTATATTGTTGTTGATATATTGCTACGGTTTGTTAAAACTGTTGCTATAAACGTTGCTATTACATTGTTGTTGATATACTGCAACTGTTTTTTTAAATTTGAATATATATATATTTGTTTTATACTTTTTTCTATACATAAAATTGAAATTATCTTTATAGTCAGAAGTGTTTTGGATTTATTTAAAATTGTTTAGAAAAACATTGATATTTACTCCTTGTCAGCAGTGGAAGCGCCCTTTTTCATTCTCTAAAACCTCCTCTGCCCCATCACCACTTTCTGTCGGGGTACCACAAGGCTCTGTCCTCGGTTCTCTTCTCAATCTACACGTCATCATTAGGTTCCCTAATAAAGTCCCACGGTTTCCAATATCAATTGTATTCCGATGACACCCAAATCTACTTCTCTGCACCAGACCTATCTCCTTCCTTGCTAACCCATGTCCCTAACTGTCTTGCTCAAATCTCTTCCTGGATGTCCTCTCTCTACCTCAATCTAAATCTCTCCAAAACTGGGCTCCTTATTTCCCCCCCTTCTTCCAAAATCTCCACCCCAATCTCTCTATAACTATCGACAACTCCATCATTACCCTTACCCCACATGCCCGATGTCTGGGGTCATATTTGACTCAGATCTTTCTTTCACTCCTCACAATCAATCCTTGGCTAAAGCCTGCTGCTTCCACCTTAAAAACATCTCTAAAATTAGACATTTTCTTACACAAGACACAACTACAATTTTAAATTCACTCTCTCATCCTTTCCCGCCTCGATTATTGCAACTCGGTCCTCTCTGGTCTCCCAGCTGCCGCTTAGCTCCTTTACAATCCATAATGAATGTCTCTTCCAGGCTCATCTTCCTTACACGTCACTCTTCATCTGCTGCACCTCTCTGCCAATACCTTCACTGGCTTCCTCTTGCCTCTAGGATTAAACACAAAATTCTCATTCTGACATACAAAGCCCTCAACTGCACTGCTCCCCCCTATATCTCAGACCTTGTCTCCAGATACTCTCCCTCCCGTCCCCTTCGCTCTTCTCATGACCTCCTACTCTCCTCCTCTCTTGTTACCTCATCCAACTCCCATTTACAGGACTTCTCCAGACTGGCTCCCATCTTGCGGAACTCTCTGCCTCGCTCCACAAGACTCTCCCCTAGTTTTGAAAGCTTCAAGCACTCCCTAAATACTCTACTGTTCAGGAACACATACAACCTACACTAACCTTTCTTTATACCAGTTCCTCTCCTCCATTGCTATCCCCTGAACCCCCTTACCATGTATGCCTAAGAATGCAGCTGTTTGTAGATCACCTTCTTAAGAGCTGACTACAACAGTGCAACTCTTGGCAGGGCCCTCAAACCATTTGATCCCTATAATTGTTTTGTTGTACTCTGCCTTTGTTTATAGCACTGCAGAGTCTGTTGGCCCTCTACAAATAACCGATAATAATAATAATAATAATAATAACCCCAGATCAAATGCCATGATAGGGTAAGGTTGGACACCACTATATATACAGTACATACATAGGGCTCTTTTTACTATTCGTCGGGTGGACATTTAACATTGAACCAACAATGCTTGTGCAATGCCTCACCCTGCTTTTTGATGGCCAAGCAGGTGATAGCAGGGGCTGTCAAACATCCCAATCAGATCGAATCGGGATGATTTTAGGTGGCGGGCAGTTAAGACTAATGCTACTTAACTATCGTATCAGGCAAGCATTTCAGGCAAGAAATGAACATGCTTGATAAATGGTGCCCGTATAGACTGCTGCACTTAGAAATAAGAAGATAGAAATTTGATGTGCTCTTGTGTATTTGTCTTCTGGGTATACATAACCGTTTTTGTTACTTTGCAGCATCAATAGACTCTCATTTGGGGTATGAAGTATTTCAAAAACATCACAATAAAAGGGCCTTGATAAAAAGTTATTATAACTTTTTATTCGAGCCCCCCCCCCCCCCTTTATTTTTGGAAGAAATAAGAATTTTAGTTCTTTGAGCAATTGTTGAAATAAATCACATTCGTAGAGAACAGTGACAATAATTAAAAAGTAAACTAAATATTTTAACTTTAATGATTTGTAATGTGTGTAAAAAGTGGAGTCTGCTTTTACAAATCATATCTTCAAGATCTGCAGTAATATGTGTGTAGTCGTTCCAATAAAATGAATCCAAATACCTTTACTCTAGATACTGAACAGAAGGTGACATTTTCCAGAGATGCTTTCAGTTACAGCTTGGGAAATTGACTCCGTACTTTAAAACATACTGAACCTTATAAATGTTACCACATACATCTCCAGCAGTTATTTATGATAACAGAACTTTAATTGTCAGTATCACAATTTCATTATATTATGCCCTTTGGCAGGTTAACCAGAAGCTAACATCACACTTATGATTTCTCATTATTTTTGTCATCATGAGTCTTTAGTTTAGTGATAATCTGACAAAAGATATGTTGTTCACTGTTATTGATATAAATCCATGAATTATAAATTATAAATGTAAGGATTAAAATTTAATCAGCAATACAGAATGATGCACTGTTCATAGTGTTCATATTGTTAGTTGAATTCTAATAAACTATTATTTTTTTCTGTAAATAAGTGTACATTATCCTTCATCGGTTATAATATTGTATGCTTAGATAGTACTATATACAGTGTTTTTCAAAACAGAAATCTATTTCTACTATTCCTACTCAAAAAAAGGATCTATCGGACATTATTCTAATTTAATCACATCGTAAATTATGGAATCCATACAAGTCCAATTATAATTAACCCTACTCTCTACCCCATACATATAAGCCATTAATATAAGCTCATATTGGAATTCATCCTAACCATTGATTATATACTCATTTAAATAAGCCAAGATCTACTTATCAGATTTGTTCCTAGCAACTAACTCTCATGGTTGGTCTAATCCCTGATATTTTAACAAGCTCCTCCCTGTTGAAAATCCACCTTTACTATTTTTGCACTGTACTTCTAGGTTTTTACAAAAAAATACCTCTAGGCACTGAATAAGTCTTTAAAAAAGCATTTTGGACATGTTTAACACTATTTTCCAGCTATTATCTTGTACATATGTCAAACACTATGAAATGGCCACAGGTCTATAAACATATATGATATTGATTCATTAAAGCCCAATTCATTCCTATTGGAGAAGTTGCATACAGTGTACAGGACACATATTTATACATATATAGGTACATATACTTATATATATATATATATATATATAGATATATAGATATCTGTTGATTCCGTGATATACTAAACAACTAAAGGAATTAGCAGGAAAAGCCACTTCAGGACACCAACATCTACAAATGTGACGTTTTTATTTTTCATTTTTAATAATTGATTGATTGTCACTAATAGTACTGGCATTGTTAACCCTTTCCGGTCCTATGTCGGAATATATTCTAAAAGGGTTTTACCGATTGCGGTCCAATGTCGGATATATTCCGACATGACTTTTTCAGACCGCAGTGTGGCCACAGCGTGCTGCTTTTCAGCACATATCACTCCCACATACACGGCAGCTGCTTCAAATTAGTGCCGGAGTGAGAGGGGATGGGGGAATGATGTGCGTGCATGCCTTGCTCTATGTCTGCTGCCTTCAACTTGGATTGTATTACATATATATATATATATATACAGTTTCTCAAGAAAATGTCTTCCTATGGGGCTATCAATGTTGCCATTTTTTATATCATTTCTATGCTCCCTGATTCTCTCTTTTATTTCTCTTGCGGTTTTTCCTATGTAGAAAGGGGGGCAAGAGCAGTAAAGGAGATAGATCACCCCTGTGGTATTGCAAGTAATCCATTGTTTGATTTTAAACACATGATTTACATCTGTTTTCTTCAGACTACTGCAATATACACATTTCCCACAGGGGTGGCATCCTACTCTAGGTTGTGCAGTTGTTAACAGTTTTTTTGCAAGAGTTCCTCTTTTATACTCGCTGTGGACTAAATTATCTCTTAATGCCCTTTTTGCAGTCAGTAACGAATATTCTGAGATATTCCTTCAAGGGAACTATCTTCCTGAAGGATAGTTTTTTTTTAAGGATAGTTCTAATCTTTCCCCAATGTCTATTAAATTTAGTGATAATCCTAACTGGGCTATCTTATACCTTTTGGGGGTTTTTTAAACAGGAGATCTTGCCTAGAGCTTTTCCTAGCCCTTACCCAGGCTCGCTTTATCTGCCTATTTGAGTATCCCCTTTCTTTGAATCTATTTGCCATCTCCCTAGCTTGTTTTTCAAAGGATGCTTCCGTGGAACAGTTTCATTTGAGTCTCAGGAACTGCCCTGTAGGAATGCCATCCTTTAACGCTTGTGGATGATGACTTTGTGCATGCAACAAATTATTTGTTGCAGTGGCTTTTCTATATACCTCTGTATTTAGACCTGTGTTATATCCTGTAGTCCCATAGAGAGTCCCATATAGTCCCATAGAGAGTGCTGCCTTGGTAATATTAATTTTTATATATTGTCAGGGTATGGCTAAGTGGAATTGGATATTACATAATTTAATATCTCATTTAGCTACTATGAATTGATTTAGCTGCATTGCGAACAAACACTGGAATGGGTAAAACAACCCCCCTTCTTCTTGGTTACATAGGGTGCATCACAGACCTTTGTTCCAAATTCATCAAAATAATTGTTTTCATAGTTATCTTAAAAAGAACAAAAGGTTTAGACCTTTGTATAAGTAAATATTAGCATTTTGGAACCCTCAGATGTGTAGGCCCATATATGGAGTTTCCTGCCCAAAATGGATAATAGATTTACAGACCCCCCCCCCCCCTCACTGCTCAATACATAGAGAGCCTAAATGTCTTTAAAAACCTCTTTGGTGGAAGATATGCATCACTAAGGCCCTGGAATATAGTAATTAGCACAGACCTGTTAATTGCCCATAAACCTCAGATAAACATCTATGCTGTCTAACAGACACATGTTTTGCATATTAACCAGAATTCATTTTTAAAAGTACAACTGATATAATTTTCAATCTTGTATAAAAATGTATATGTCCATGGATCTGAGAAATGCATTTCAGGTTTGTAATAAATTTAATGGATAACATATTCTTATATTTTTCAGGCATCTAATAAGTATATATATATATAATTGGTGCTTTAAATAATATCATATGTTTTATACACTCAGCAAGAGATATACAGATATGAAATATTTATATGGGATAGTAATAAATATGAAACCACATCTGATTGCTAATCTCAAGGTATGTATATGATATTAAGATGATAACTGAGAAAGTAATTGAGTCCATGACGAAGGTATTATAATCATTTTAAATCCTTTCATAGAAAATGTTTTTAAATGCATTTTAAGATATTATAAGTGAAATATATTCATGCCTAGTCTTGAAATATTCAGAATAAAATTGTATTAAGTGACACTTTATGGTCCCATGTATACTGAACATAAGTTTATTGATACAAGAGATTGTAGTATATTAAATAAAAATATATAGGGACTGTATTTACTGTTAGAAATGTTAAAACTGAAACTGTTTGTCTTTGTCTGCTGCCCCCGATGGCCTAAATCCAATATTACAGCCAAAAGGCATGTGGCTGTTGAAAATGAAATTCCCCAGTAGCCAATCAGAGAAAAGAGTGTATCCAAATCTATTGAATGATTAAGACATGGGGAGGAGTTTTTGTCTCAGACAAAACTCCATGCACAGAGAGAGAAAGGATCTTGGTGGAAAAATTTTGCTTGGTGACTATTTTGCAATTCTGCTGGCTGCCATCTTCGCTTATAGAGAGACCAGTGTTCAAACACAATTTTCTGTCAGACAAATATGTTGGGACACTCATTGTGGATAAGAGACTATCAAGATTAAAAAAAAAAAAGAAATCAGATCCAGCAACAATTTGAATTTCTTATTCTAAACAAAACTTTGAGCATCTTAAACATAAAATATCGATATTTTGTCATTATCCCATTTTCTTTAAGAACTCAATTACCTCTGATGTTTCAGTAAGTATCTGCCTATTACCATTATCTTTTATTATAATTCTGGCCAGATAGCTCAGCCAAGTATTGATGCCTTTATTTATTAGTTGCGTACAATACGGAGCCATGGCTTTTCTCCTAGCTGAAGTCTCGCCAGAGAAATCCTGGAACAACAATATTTTGTTGCTCCCAATTATCAGCGGCTCTTTTTTCTTTTTATAAAGGCTAAGAATCTCAATTTTATCCTGGAATCTCAGGAGCTTGAGGATAACCATCCTGGGTCTGT
Organism: Bombina bombina; assembly: GCF_027579735.1. Classification (NCBI taxonomy): domain Eukaryota; kingdom Metazoa; phylum Chordata; class Amphibia; order Anura; family Bombinatoridae; genus Bombina; species Bombina bombina. Next base: position 1,099,686,958 of record NC_069502.1, on the reverse strand, counting down.
TGACCCCATTGGTAATTAGCTTCCTGGGACCTACTCTGTGGGCTCTCTCAATTAACAAGGGTACCATATGTATGGGGATGCCCAGAGCCTGCGGTAGAGTGGTCGAGGAGAAAGTCATAAGGTCCTCAAACTCCGGAGATTCCGGCAAACCGATAATTCTAATATTATTGCGCATGGAGCGATCTTCCAGATCCTCCAAGCGCAATTGCATACTTTTTAATTTAGCTTCTTGTTTCTGTGAGGATGTATGTTGCATATTTGCCTGATCTTCTAGTGAGGATATCCTATCTTTGGCTTCAGAAAGTCTTAATGAGAATTGTTTTATTTCTGACGAGAGTGACCCTATATCAGCAGATTTTTTTTTTATTTTTTTTTGTGGGATCCTCCCTCCTTCTTCCTATCCCGTTATAAGGATAAATTGTTAACTATCAGTATTGTTAAAAAATGACAGCGGAAATTAGGATGTTTTCCTGGAACGTGGGGGGTATTAGTTCACCAATGAAACGTAAATTGATTGTTAGAACATTAGCTGGGCTGCAGCCTGATCTGGTCTGTCTTCAAGAAACACATCTTAAGGAGATAGAAGCAGCTAAACTTAAGATCAAATGGGTTGGGGAGGTAATCTCCACTAATGGTCCTAATAAAAAGTGCGGAGTAGCAATACTACTGCACAAACAATTAGACTATAAGATTATAAAAATAGAGATCGATGGGGAGGCCAGATTTATCTTACTTCACATAATGATAAAAAACATAAAACTTATAATTTGTAGTATCTATGCTCCTAACAAATTTTCATTAGTTTTCTGGGAAAATATCCAAAATAAGTTGTTTCCGCTTATAGGGAACAACTTAATCTTATGCGGAGATTTTAATATGACATTAGACCCCTCAATAGACAGGTTTTCACGTAAAAACATAGCCAGTAATAGACAAAGTTCTAAATATTTTCAGAGACTCTGCTATAAATTAAAATTAACAGATATTTGGCGAATTCAAAATCCTGACATTTCTACATACACTTGTGAATCTAAAGGGCATAAGACATTCTCTAGGATTGATTTATTTTTGGTCTCTGAGTCGTTATCTATCTGGCAATCAAAGGCTATGATTAGAGAGATTCTAATATCGGATCATGCAATAATCTCATTAATATTCCCTTCATCTAAAAAAGATAAGGTTCAGAAATCGGTATTTTGTTTCCCCCGGTATTTATGCTCTGACCCTAGGTTCCGGTTGTGGTTACAATCAAAATGGCAGGAGTATGGCTCCAATAACATGGAATATGTAAATAAAGTTGAAATTTTTTGGGAGGCCTCTAAGACGGTTCTAAGAGGTGAGATTATGGCCTATTTAAATATTCGCGGGAAAAAGATCAAATTACGGGAGGTTATTTTGGCCAAGAGAATGAAGAATGCTTATATATTAGTCCAGAATGCTCCTTCACAGAATAATTGGGACGATTATTTTGCTATTAGAAAGGAGAGAGATCTCTTTCTTAAACAACAATCCCAAATAGAGGAGACTAGAATAAATAGGCATTATAAGGGGTTTCATGGTTGCTCTGCCAAACATTTGGCTAAGCTCACTAAAATCGGGAAGAAAAAAAATCTTATACCGGTTATTAAAGATAATAAGACTAGATATATGGAAGCTACGGATATTTGTAAGGTCTTTGCTTCTTACTATCAATACCTATATTCTCCAGTTAAAACCAATCCTGATATTCAAGAGGTATTTTGGTCTAAAGTTGATACGCCCAAGATCCAGATTGAAGATTTAACAATGTTAAATGATCATATAACTAGAGTAGAAATTAGTAAGGCCATTGATAAATTGAAATCTAACAAAGCTCCAGGCCCAGATGGATTACCCGCGGAATTTTACAAATGTCTTAAGGAAGATTTATTACCAGTACTAGAGAAGTTATTTAACGAGTATTATACACTAGATAATCCAATATCATCCTATTTTTCAATGGCCAACATCTCGCTTATATTGAAAAAGGGGAAAGATGCGGAGGACCCAGGCTCGTACAGGCCGATATCAGTTTTAAACTCTGATTATAAGATCTTAGCCTCTATTTTAGCTGATAGATTATCTTTTTGTTTACAGAAACTCATTCACTCGGATCAGACGGGCTTCATGATCAATAGGAATGCCTCTAAAAATATACGGAAATTAATTACATTGATAGATTATGCATGGAATGTGGAGAAAAAATCAAGTGCAAGTAATTGTAATGATATGGCCGTTCTTACACTAGACGCAGTTAAAGCGTTCGACTCTATAGTATGGGATCATCTTTTTATTTCACTTGGGAAATTTGGGATAAAAGGGAACTTTTTGCAATTTATTCATAGAATCTACTCGAAGCCCATATCTTATATACTCGAAAACGGGATGATCTTGCCCAAAATAACACTACAGCGAGGTACACGGCAAGGATGCCCACTGTCTCCCTTGCTGTTTAATACAGCATTAGAGCCGCTAGCGATAAGACTAAGAAACAGCCTACCAGGGATTACAATAGGGTCTCTGCGTTTAAACACATTGCTATATGCGGATGATGTTTTAGTGTTTCTAGAAAATACACAGCAATCCATTCCTATTTTGATGCAGTTACTAGAGAATTTTAGCTCGTTTTCAGGCTATAAAGTGAACACAGAAAAAAGTGAATTAATGTATATAGGAAAAGTAGCCTCAAGTTACCCTAGTAATCCGTTCAAAGAGGTAGATTCTGTTAAATATCTGGGTCTTTTACTACATAAGAATCCGAAGCACTGGTATACAGATAATTATCTTCCTTTAATCCAAAAAATCAAACAAGATCTTCAACTATGGACCTCTTTCCCTATATCATTAACGGCGAGAGTAAATCTGGTTAAAACTATCATCTTTCCACGCCTTCTCTACCCAATTCAAAATTTGACCTTATTTATAACTAACCGGGATCGTAGAAATTTGTATTGTTATTTTTCTAAATTTATTTGGCAAAATAAAAAACCACGCATTGCATTAGCTAGGCTTATGCAGAAATCACGGGCTGGTGGCTTATCACTTCCAGATATCAATCTATATAATATTGCAGCGTTGGTAAAAATTGCAATTGATTGGCTGGCAAGAACAGATATATTTTCCTCTTTTGTACAGGAGTCTTAATTGATATACCCTTTTGCATTATCAGCTATATTACATTGTAAGCCGCGTCAGTTACCATTTAACATTTCTTCACTTATTACATTTAAAAATATAGTTCTGGCATGGCATAAACTTTGTAAATCGCTGGAAATAGATTTCTCTTTTTCAGAATTTCTTCCCATTCGGGGTAACCCCCTATTTTCCCCAGGTTTACATCAAAACACTTTCAAGAGCTGGGCCAAAAAGGGGCTAAATTGGATTTGTCAATTAATCGGCTCAGACGATCTAGTTTTAGAGGGTGAAACTTTGTTCTCCCTTTATCAGTTACCCAGATCAGACTTATTTGCGTTTTTCCAGGTACGACATTTTATTGTGACACAGGATTGGAAGTTTCCCATATCTGTTGCATGGTCCGATATCAGAATTTTATTACAGAAATTCGTAGCGGGTGTCACTTCTATTTCACTAATTTATGACATTATGCTCTCAAAGCAAACGCAAGGTGTTCTAAGTAAGATTTGTGGTCTATGGTGCAGGTCAATCCGGAATATAGATCCGGATAGAATCACACAGAGCTTCAAGTCCCTAGAAAATTGTAAAGTCCCCTCAATATGGAAGGAATCTCATATGAAACTAATAAACAATTTTTATCTCCATCCTGTTAAATTGGCTTGACTTTATCCATCTAGGTCAGCTTACTGACCCAGATGTGCATACAAGGAAGCGGATTTATTGCATATGTTTTGGGCATGCCCTGGGATAAATCAGCTTTGGTTGAAACTTATATATTGGTTTAATAATTTACACGGTGTATCTGCTTCTCTCACGTTCCGGGATATTATCCTATTAGTTGAGTCCTCGAGTAGTCAAGATAGGTATTGGACCTGTTCTTTGAATACTTTAATATTAGCGGTAAGACAGAGTATTCTTAAAAAATGGAAAGCAAAAAAAGGGCTGTATTCTCTGAGATTCTGCATGTTATCCAAGATCAGATTATTTTTGAATCATACCATTTACAGGATGCCTCAGAAATCAGAATTATTATTTTTTTACTTGGCTGGTATCCCATTATTAACTCTTATCTTGCGCCTATACAAAAACAGATTTTAGCACCTTTTACATCCTCAGTTAGTTTTGCAGAAATGGTCATACTAGATCTTTTTCCACATTCATGGATAGCAAATGTTACAGAAATTCAGTATTAATCATAGTAGGGATTGGGGGTAGGAGGGAGGGGTTCCCCTTTTTTTTTCCTCTCTCTTTCTCCACTTTTTTTTTTGTTTCAGTGTTTTATTGTTTTCTTTGTGTATTTAAAATAGAAAAATCCCAGCTAAGTGTACAAATATTGCACATAAGGGGATTATCAATTTGCTGAGAGAAAGTGAATTTGTTGTTCTAATTTGTCCCGTTTTGTTTTACAACATGTTTTACCTGGCCCTGTGTGGTACAAAAGGTTGGATTCATTTGATTGTACACTGTGTTGGATATAAATAAATATTTTTAAAAAAAAGAGACTATCAAGATTAATTCTCTTACAAATGTGCATAATTCTCCTATAATATGTGACAATAGACATATTTGCATATTAACTGAATTCTCAAACTTGTGATCTGATAAAGTATAAGCAACTGTATATTTAATATTTTAAATCAAAGATATTCTAAAGCTTTAGTTAGGCTGTAGTAAGTATACTGGTATTACATATTAATGTTTAGAAAGAATTTTGTATTTTAATATCATAAATTAATTACAGTTATTGTTATATATATTTTAGAATTTGCCTTATTGTAGCTAAAGATGTCATTTCAGTCCAAATAAATTGGCATATCAATTGGATGTTAAAGCATTGTTATATTGTCTAACTAAGCATTGTTAAGTTAACGATCCATACTCTGGTAGTTATTAATTAAGCATAGTAAGTTGGTAATCCATATTGGGCATTGAACTAGAGTTATCAGTTAATAACAGAAGGTTCTAGTATTTTATTGTAGTATTTTAATGCAATTCATTGTGAATAAGGTATATTGTAAAGGTGCATCTTTTATGATCTTTGTAAGGATCTTATAACAGCATAAGTGTGTATCATCTGATTCATAATCTGGTTTCTATAAATATAATTCAATCTGTTTATAAATTTAATAAAAAGTATTTCGGAATTTATAATAAATTTAATTGTTTCATATATACATTTTAATTGGGGGTTTATTTTAAAGAATAATTATTAAATATATTGTATTGTAACCCTGCTATATACTGACATATTATCTGGAGGCACCGCTAGACAATTATTAAATTTATCACATTGATATAATATATTTTGTAGTAAATAGAAATTATTATCTCTGAAAAAAAAATATTATTATTTTTTTAAAATTTTAAGATTAATTTTTTTTTCTATCATTGGTAAAAATTGTATTAGCGTTTTAATTTAACCAAATACAAAGCCAAAATAATAATGTCTGTTACTAGAAGTGAATCAATTGAATCTATACAAAGTGTTGAAATATGTTCCCCAAAATCGCCCTTTAGTCAGGCAGAAATGCTTAAAACAGAAGCCATTACTTACCTTAAAACTATTAAGGGAGAATTAGGCGCTTACATTAAGATGCTGAAAACTAAGGCCAAAAATATTGCAAATAATATATGGTGTGACGAAAGCAAAATATTTCAAGGGCTGTTAAAATTGGGCCAACCTAAAAAGTGGGAGAAACGCAACAAAATAATTTTCAAAACTTGGGGTCTGCTACTCTATGTGAACGATGAAATGTACAATAAAATTGAAGTACAAATTTCACAATTGGAGCAACTGAGGGGTGAAAATGATTCATTAAGGTTAGATGAGGAAGAGGCAGAACGAGTCCAGGATACAATTGATGAGTTTGCCCAAAACATGGCCACCTTACAAAAATATAACCAGAATTTAGTAGCTCAGATAGAAGATTTGCATAAACAACTTGCACCAAGCAAAAGATTGTTAAGTGGTTTAAAAAGGCTGTATCATCCTAATGAAAACCCCTCTATTAGCAATGAGGATAATGCAGATAATTCTAACTCCCTTAAGGTATACATTAGAAATGAACTGCAGACATTTATGGAAGAATTTAAACAAAGGACCCCTATTGGGTAAGAAATAAGCTTCCCAAATAGACAGTCACCTCATGTTATAAATTCAGGGAACTTCTATATCTCCGATGAGGAGGAGGAGGGCATCTCTAGTAGTGAGTCCGAGGGCAGAGCTAGATACCCAAATAGCCCACGTAGTACTAATGTACGTAGGGGGTCTCCCCATAAAAAATATAGGGCAGATAGGGGGTGCTCCAGACCCAAAAATAAGATCCCTAGAAAAGCCCAAGATACACCTAATAAAGGTATATGCCACCCCTAAAATAATTACTTTCTTAAGGGATGCAGTACCTAAATTTTCCAAAAACTGAACCACTTCTATAATTGACCATATATCGACCTATGAAAATGCTTTATCCATAATGAATGTCACTAGTGAGAAGTAAAAAATTAAATTTTTGCCCTGGGTATTTGAGGGTAAACATCACAAATTCTTTGCTTCACTAAAGGATATGAATATTCATTCCTGGAGTGAAACTCAAATTCAGTGCAAAAAAGAATTTGGGAAATATTGCACCAAAACCGCAGCGAAAATAGCTGTATACGGTTTAAAATGTGGCACAAATCAAAGCCCTATAGAATTCCTTTCTGTACTGAAAAGTGCGTACAGTATGGCTGAAGACTACCCCATATTTTAAAGCTCAGAATTGGTAAATTTATTTTTCAAAGTATTGCCCGCGCACATTAAAATTAATTTAGCTAGAGATTTTGATGAGCACTGCTCATTGGACTAGATGATCAAATAGAGTACAAATTTATACTCTATTCATCAGTCCAGTGAACAGGGGGTTAAAAAGGAACCAAGGGCCGGCCTCAAAATTGTGGCAGAAACTAGGATGTCACCTAGCCCTCACAATTTGGAGTCTAACAAGAAAACCTATGCAGAGGTGGCCTGAGAAAACAGGCCATCCCCACAAAGTTTTAACTCTGCACCTCCCCAACACGGGCTAAGGCACAGAGAGAATATACTCAAAATGGGGGGCATACCCAGGTAAATAATTATCCCCAAAGAGATGAAAACCCACAAGGTTATCGGTATCCCCGTAAAAGTAAATACCAAAAGTGGTGAAAATACTCTCCAAGTAAATAGTGCTCCCCAAAATATAAACGCTGAACAAGTTCAACCCCAAAGACAACCATGTCAAAATAGGAGAAATAGATATGATTCTGAGGGATCCCAAGGATCCAGGAATCAGCACCCTGGGACATCAAAAAATTGGTCCATGGTTAAAGATAGCTTGTCCATTCAAGTGGGCCAACTCAGTACGCAAGTAAGTCAATTATGTACACTATTTACTAATATGAGCCAAGCTTTTACGGCTCAACACCCTAATAATCCTTTTTAGGGGTACAGCCAGTGACCAGCAGTGGGCCACAGGCACAGTCATAAATACTGCAGTATTACCTGAAAGAGAGGGAAGAGATATACCAAATAAAATGATAAATGTCAATAATGGTACTAATCATGTTCTCTCCCTACAGACCGGAAACGGACGATTTAGCTGAGATGATGAGCAACCTCAGCCTGGAAGCTAACACATCTCTTCCTGTGCAGTATTTTCTTAACCTTATTTCCACAGATGCAGTATACAGGAACCCGGTTGGCCCTATTATAGAGGAGGGGACTAGTAAGAATAAGAGTTCTTTTGCATCAGGTAATATGGCAGTTTCAGGTAACTCGTGGCGAAGCCCACAGATGTATAATCATGCCAATTTTATGTGTGAAATGGTAGAAACTGCAGGAAGATATTATGTATTAGCTGAGCTCCAGGATTTAGTCTCCAACCCTATCATGAGATTAATTGACACTGGATCTCAGGCAACTATTTTATCCCACAGGTACTACACACAGCTAAATGAACACCCCACAAACCTAAGATAAAAGAATTTGATGGTTCACTAATAGGTGTTGGGGGTTACTCTCTCAAAGTCTATGGTATGGCATGGTTAAAACTAAGGCTGGGGAACAGGGTAATAAGACACCCTGTCTTTATAGTGGATCTGCCAACTGATCGTTTAATAATTGGTAGTGATCTCCTGAAGCGATTAAGCACTATAATTGATTGCATAAATAATGTAATTTGGTCACAAGTAAAAAGGCCTATCAATTATGAGCGATCCGGTATATCTCATACCCGACATAATTGTCACATGGTGGAAGAGAAACCAGATGCTGTGGAGATTCATTTCAGAAATAACTCTGTACCTGAAATCACTATCTTACAAATAGATGATCAGACTCATTTAAGTGGCTCTGATAGTAGTACTCTTAAAATTTCGTCTGGAAAGATAGCAAATATTTCCTTAGACGACGATGTATTAACCATATACCTCCACAAGGGGGACCCTTAATCCCCTAAAGGGGGAGAACATTCGCAATTCCTTGCAGAACTTGCGAAAGTTAAAGAGGATCTATTTATCCCTAAGCAAGTGCATGACCTTGGGAAAACCAAGTATGCCAAAATGAGCTTAAAACAGGAAGCTAGCTATATAAGCAAAGGCTTATTAGTGCAGATAGCTGAACCTTAGGTGATTAAATATCTTTCTCCCCAAGACCACTGTGTCCATGGCCTGGATGAAAGGTCTGAAAGCTATAATATCCCAGCTAAATGTTTATTATCTATCTCTATAGGTAATAAATCAGCAAAGCACCTGTTTTTAGTTTAAAATACTCCCCACAATCAAATATACATTGGCAATGATCTCTTACATAGCTATGCCATACAAATAGATTTGATTAACTCTTGCCTCTGGAGCAGGTTAAAGGGGGACCCTGAAGTATTTCAGGATGAAAATGCGGCTCTGAAATCAAATAAGCAATTATTATATGCTGTGAATATGCAGGTGTCTAACGTTGTTGTAATCCCTGCTGGGGCTAATAAATTCCTCTTACCCTTACAGGTAAAAAGAGGTTAGAAATTAAAAACTTCTGAAACACTAATATGCCTCTCCCATAGAATGCAAAATCTGGGTATAACAATGACCCATACTCCTATGGTAAATATTGGAACTATTCCAATATATGTTATTGTGCATAACATGACCCCACAGGATATCACCTTATCCAAGGGAACTACCATAGGATATGCGCTGGAATCAAGTTATTACACTTTTGGATTCCAGAATAATGTAATTGGGCTAATACCTGAAGGATACTTAACTGAAGAACAGTTAATAGAACAATCCTTTGCATCTATGCCAGAGGGATTATTTACAATTCAGTCTATTTATCCCTTCAGCTCAGAGGAAGGCATCTGTAAAATTGAAGAAGCCTCTCTAGTATTTGATCAGCCGATCAAAGATCAAAAATACCCCAATACCCAAAGTCAAGAGGGCAATGTAAATTATAATCAAAGGGATCTCACCTCTAGGTTGGAAGAAGCCTATGAGATAGGACAACCTGAAATCTTTCCAGGATTTCAGCAAATAGTCGAAGAGCAAATCTCCTTAGCTAATGGCTGTTCCAGTGATGATGAATGCCGACAGCTACGAGAGCTCCTGTTGGAGTACAAGGATATTTTTGCTAGGGATTCTTATGACTGTGGGACTACAGACTTACACATTACAAGAAACCAAACAGATCCCAATGCACCACCTGTCTTTGTTAAACAATACAGACTTCCTTTAGCCTCATATGATTCTCTCGCAGAAATCATAAGGAACTTGGAAGAAAGAGGTATTATCAGACAGGTGCACAGCTCTAATAACAATCCTATTCTAGGTGTTCTCAAGCCCAATGGACAATGGCATTTGTGTGCTGATTTAAGACAGTTAAACAAATGAGTGTACATGTCTGGCTGGCCTGTGCCATATATTGACCAGTGCCTAGCACAGATGCAGGGATCCAAAATATTGGACCATAAAGGTATATGAAGAGGACCAGTATAAGCTTGCATTCTTGTTCCAAAAGGTCCAGTATGCATTCCAAAGGCTCCCGTTTGGATACATAAATTCAGGACATGAATTTGCTGTATTCATGCACAAGGCTATGCCTGATGCACTAGAAAGTGGGACCTTATCTTATGTTGATGATGTTTTAATCAAAAGCACAGACTTTGAAAAACACATCACAGAACTTAAACACATCCTCATCCAACTTAAAAGGGCAGGTGTCAAATTATCCCTACAAAAAGCTCAATGGTGCCGCTCTTGTGTAAACTTCTTAGGACATGAAGTTACTTCTGAAGGGTTAAATCCTCAGAGTAAAAAGGTGGAAGCTATAATAAATTCTAAAAACCCAACTAAGCTAAAGGAATTCAGATCATTCCTGGGTATGACAAATTATTCTCCAAATGTATTGATAATTATGCAGAATTAGCGAAACCACTGCTTCTTCTGAAGAAGGATGTGAAATGGCACTGAAATGAGACTCAAGAGACAGCCATCAAGGAGCTGAAGATAAAACTCACTCAAGCACCTTGTTTAGCGTACCCTGAAGGGGGTAAACCTTTATACTTCGAGACAGGTTACACAGATATAAGCATGAGTGCTGTTTTATACCAAAAGCATGATAATTTAAGCAAAGTCATTGCTTATGTGAGCAAAACTCTATCCCCAGTAGAAATAAAATTTAGTGATTGCAAAAAAGCCCTCTTATTTACTGTATGGGCTCTACAAAATTTCCGTACAGGGCGAGAAAATTATTGTAGAAAAAGTGAGAGAAGAAGAGATGGAATTTTGTCTAATAGCCGCATAACAGTGTGGACTCTTTCCTTACAAGGCTGGTCTTTAGAAATTCGCTATAAGCAAAACAAAAAGAATCCAGTCGCACAGGGGCTTGCTGAGCTCCACGACTGTACTGCTGAGGATCATGGGGAAGAGTTATTAGAAGATGATTTTCTGGAGGAAGAATTGTTTTCCCCAAATAAAAAAAAATAAAGAGGAACAGTGTCAAACATTACCTTGGGTATATGTTGATGGTTGTTCTTACCATGCCACTATTGATAATGAGCGTAGATTAGTCACCGGCATTGGTATAACTTAGGCAAATGGATACCCAGATATTTCTGTAGGTTTCAACATTGGACCAAGATCCAGTCAAGTTGCAGAACTCACTGCTGTTCTAAAAACGATTGAGATAGCTATTGAACACGGTATTCATGAATTTGTGATCATTATTGACTCAAATTAGGAGCGTGACAGTTTTGTTGAATACCTGCCAACTTGGAAAAGAAATGGCATGCAGAAAACTACCAACAAACCAGTCAAACATGGCATGTTCTGTGAGATTGATAATCTAGTGGTTCCCAATTATTTAACCATACACTGGAAAAAGACCAAGGGTCATTCCAGGGTTCTAGGTCCTGATAAGGAAGGCAATGATATTGCAGATTCATTAGCCAAACAAGGAGCCATAACTGGAGAACGCCTTAATATCGACCACTTAATGGGTGCAATTCTGGTAGAAGTTATTACCAGAAACCAGGCTAAACAACAAAATGAAAGCTCAATAATAATTTATATTTTGTAACCAACGCCTAGGTAGAATACAAGCTACACTAAAAAAGACTCCCTAACAAAGTCTTAAGGAAAGTTACAAATATAGGACAATAGGAGCGCCAAAAGTCTAAAGTATTACACAGGTTAAATAGCAATAGGTTCCTTCAAAGTCACAGTTTATGGGTTATAGTCAACAAGTGATCAGATAGATCCTAATGACCTATATACGGTTAAATGATATTATTTATTCATGGAGTATATAGTCTCCTAAATAATGAAGGTCCAACATGTAGAATAATAAAACAACAATGTGTGTTAATAGATATAATACAATGGCAAATTCCAAAAAGAGGTAATAAATTGACTAGAATGCAATTCTAGTAAAGAGGGATAAATGGAAAGTGCTAATGCATGTAATTGAAAAAATAATAGGAATAAATACCACCTAGTAGGAAATATATATTCTTAAAATAGGCTTAAAAGGCCAAATATAAAACAATACCTAAAATACGTTAGGGTTAGGTGGGAAAATGCAATCTGAAAAACAATAATGATCTTGGGATCAGATAGGCGCACTAATATAAAAGTGAAAAAATAAAAATATAAATATATAGAAATATTAAAATAGTTTTATGAACCATGTGGTAATTGATTAGAAAATGTGAGAATAAGTGTTAAATACAAAATGTAATATAATTGTCTGTGCAAATAAGTGATGTAAAATTCTGTGATGTAAAAAATTAATAATGTAAACAATCTCAAAGTGTAAAAAAATATTTAGTGCAGTGGATGTATAGTAACGAGGTGCTTTGATGTGCAATTATGAATAACTAATAAAAAAGCTAATAAAAAGTTGATACAATTTATTGCAATAAATTTAAACAATAAGAAATCAATGGACAATAAAACAATGTTGCAACTAGCCAACTAATAATGTGTGCCGGCACAATACATTTAGCTAATATGAGATCTCTTACACTGTTAGATGTTCAATATAAAATCTAAGTCCAAATGAAATCCAAATGAATGTCTAAAAAGAAAAAAACTTATAAGGTGAATGCGGTGATATCCTTATTTGTCTAAAATGATCCTAAATCCATATGCTTTAAAAACTTTGAAAACTTGATATCCGGATACTGAGAAATACCTAAATAAAGAAGAAAAGAACAAACAATATACAAATTGTGTATGTGGGGTGGGTTCTATCAGTATAAAACACACCCTAACAAATGAATCTGGGATGATAGATAGCCTCACAAATCCTGTTCAGAATAACGTCTATGCGTTTCAGCCCTATAAAAGAGCCTTTCTCAAGACATAATGAGGCTAGTTTCATTACTGCTATTTAAAGAATGAATATCCAATAGTAATCTAAAAGCCCCCTATGTTTGGTGCCAAACAATTAATTCGGAATTCGCCAATCTCGTGGCTACGTATTCACGTCACTTCCGGTTACGTTAATACTGACGTCACATCCGGTATTTACGTGAATGCCGGTGGGGCCTGACTTTAACGGACGGGGCCATTTTGTTTGAGGGCATCTATGAAAATTACTTGAAATTTTTGGAAACAATAAGGAGAAATTAATATATATGACTTTTACTAGATTCTTGACCCATATCGATAACTGATCTAAAGATAATGGATATGTTTATACTTGTAATTGAATGCTAATGTTTCTAAATTAATTAAAACGATTTTAGGCTAAATATCCTCCAGGATTTACAATGATATACTTTACTGCATTATATGTATGATTAAAAAGTGAAAAATAAATAAATATACATATAAATATAGATGGGTTTATTAATGCTTAGAGTAGAAAATATAACATTACTTAATAAGATAAATACATACTTGTTATCATTAATACTAGATATAATAAATTGGAGAGACTAGAAACAGGTGTTAACTGAGATTGATTATAACTAAAAACAGATTAAAACTTAGAGCACCCTCCTAAATCATATGTAGATATGTTGTACCAGTACTTAATAAAAATTTAGATTAAAATTTAGACCTAACTGAATTTGAAATCTGAGGGGGTTGATTAATGGCCTAAGGGATGGTGTGAAGATACATGTTCTATTATCTTAAACTCTCTAATGATATTAGTGTATCAAATGGATGTGCAATCTCAAAATAGAATATACACCTGCCTGAAATAGAAATCTAAGGGGGTTGGTTAGGAGTCAAAGGGCTAGTATGATGATACATGCTCTATTATCTTAACCTTCCTAATGATGTTATTGTTTAAAATAGATGTACTATCTCAAAATTGGCATTAAGTCCTTTAGGATAAATGCAATCTAAGTTAAAAATCCATTTGGACTCAGTCCTAAGTAATCTTTGCTCCATGTCTCCCTCCCTCCAGTCTTTGAGCAATTTACTTATCCCCATGTATTTAAAACTCTTGTCACTACCTCCATGTACTTCTTTAAAATGTTTGTATATGGGCAAATCAACTTTCTTCCATTTTATTTGTAATAGATGCTCTTGGATTCTATCTTTAAGCTGTCTTGTGGTCTGTCCTACGTACTGCAAACCACATCCACACTCAGGCCTAGATTTAGAGTTCGGCGGTAGCCGTCAAAACCAGCGTTAGAGGCTCCTAACGCTGGTTTTGGCCGCCCGCTGGTATTTGGAGTCAGTGATTAAAGGGTCTAACGCTCACTTTACAGCCGCGACTTTTCCATACCGCAGATCCCCCTACGCCATTTGCGTAGCCTATCTTTTCAATGGGATCTTTCTAACGCTGGTATTTAGAGTCGTTTCTGCAGTGAGCGTTAGAGCTCTAACGACAAGATTCCAGCCGCCTGAAAAAAGCAGGAGTTAAGAGCTTTCTGGCTAACGCCGGTTCATAAAGCTCTTAACTACTGTACCCTAAACTACACTAACACCCATAAACTACCTATGTACCCCTAAACCGAGGTCCCCCCACATCGCCGCCACTCGATTAAAATTTTTAACCCCTAATCTGCCGACCGCCACCTACGTTATACTTATGTACCCCTAATCTGCTGCCCCTAACCCCGCCGACCCCTATATTATATTTATTAACCCCTAACTTGCCCCACACAACGTCGCCGCAAGCTACTTAAAATAATTAACCCCTAATCTTCCGACCGCAAATCGCCGCCACCTACGTTATCCCTATGTACCCCTAATCTTCTGCCCCTAACATCGCCGACCCCTATGTTATATTTATTAACCCCTAATCTGCCCCCCACAACGTCGCCGACACCTACCTACACTTATTAACCCCTAATCTGCCGAGCGGACCTGAGCGCTACTATAATAAAGTTATTAACCCCTAATCCGCCTCACTAACCCTATCATAAATAGTATTAACCCCTAATCTGCCCTCCCTAACATCGCCGACACCTACCTTCAATTATTAACCCCTAATCTGCCGACCGGAGCTCACCGCTATTCTAATAAATGTATTAACCCCTAAAGCTAAGTCTAACCCTAACACTAACACCCCCCTAAGTTAAATATAATTTATATCTAACGAAATAAATTAACTCTTATTAAATAAATGATTCCTATTTAAAGCTAAATACTTACCTGTAAAATAAATCCTAATATAGCTACAATATAAATTACATTTATATTATAGCTATTTTAGGATTAATATTTATTTTACAGGTAACTTTGTATTTATTTTAACCAGGTACAATAGCTATTAAATAGTTAAGAACTATTTAATAGTTACCTAGTTAAAATAATTACAAATTTACCTGTAAAATAAATCCTAACCTAAGATATAATTAAACCTAACACTACCCTATCAATAAAATAATTAAATAAACTACCTACAATTACCTACAATTAACCTAACACTACACTATCAATAAATTAATTAAACACAATTGCTACAAATAAATACAATTAAATAAACTATCTAAAGTACAAAAAATAAAAAAGAACTAAGTTACAGAAAATAAAAAAATATTTACAAACATAAGAAAAATATTACAACAATTTTAAACTAATTACACCTACTCTAAGCCCCCTAATAAAATAACAAAGACCCCCAAAATAAAAAATTCCCTACCCTATTCTAAATTTAAAAAGTTACAAGCTCTTTTACCTTACCAGCCCTGAACAGGGCCCTTTGCGGGGCATGCCCCAAGAAGTTCAGCTCTTTTGCCTGTAAAAGAAAACATACAATACCCCCCCCCCCAACATTACAACCCACCACCCACATACCCCTAATCTAACCCAAACCCCCCTTAAATAAACCTAACACTAAGCCCCTGATGATCTTCCTACCTTGTCTTCACCATGCCAGGTTCACCGATCCGTCCTGGCTCCAAGATCTTCATCCAACCCAAGCGGGGGTTGGCGATCCATAATCCGGTGCTCCAAAGTCTTCCTCCTATCCGGCAAGAAGAGGACATCCGGACCGGCAAACATCTTCTCCAAGCGGCATCTTCTATGTTCTTCCATCCGATGACGACCGGCTCCATCTTGAAGACCTCCAGCGCGGATCCATCCTCTTCTTCCGACGACTAGACGACGAATGACGGTTCCTTTAAGGGACGTCATCCAAGATGGCGTCCCTCGAATTCCGATTGGCTGATAGGATTCTATCAGCCAATCGGAATTAAGGTAGGAATTTTCTGATTGGCTGATGGAATCAGCCAATCAGAATCAAGTTCAATCCGATTGGCTGATCCAATCAGCCAATCAGATTGAGCT
Organism: Bombina bombina; assembly: GCF_027579735.1. Lineage (NCBI taxonomy): Eukaryota > Metazoa > Chordata > Amphibia > Anura > Bombinatoridae > Bombina > Bombina bombina. Next base: position 1,099,670,548 of record NC_069502.1, on the reverse strand, counting down.
CGCATTCTATTGGCTGTTCCGATCAGTGTTTCCCCATAGGAAACAATGGGGCTGCGTTAGGAGCTGAACGCTGCTTTTTTGCAGGTGTTAGGTTTTTTTTCAGCTCAAACAGCCCCATTGTTTCCTATGGGAGAATCGTGCACGAGCACGTTTTTGAGGCCGGCCGCGTCCGTAAGCAACTCTGGTATCGAGAGTTGCATTTGCGGTAAAAATGCTCTACGCTCCTTTTTTGGAGCCTAACGCAGCATTTGTTTGAACTCTCGATACCAAAGTTAAATTTATGGTGCGGCCAGAAAAAAACCCGCGGAGCGTTAACAGCCCTTTTACCGCCGAACTCTAAATCTAGCCGTCAATGAGGTAAACAACAAATTTGTCAGTGCATCTAATAGTTTGTTTAATTTTAAATTCTTCATTAAAGATCTTAGACTTGAACTTCCCCGTTTTTGTTCCATGCTTACAGGCTTTGCACTGATAGCACAGAAAAAAGCATTCTAGCTTCTTACCCATTACACCCAGATGGCTGATGGATTTCTTATTGTTGGGAACACTGGGAGCTAAAATAGACTTAAGGTTGTTCGCTTTTCGTTAGATGAACTGTGGTTGCTCTGTCAGATGATCTCCTATGATATCATCATCTTTTAGAAGATGCCAATGTCGCTTAATGATATTTTCAACAGTTTTCTTCTTTTCACTATATTGAGTGATAAATGGTACTTTAAGGGTCACTTCATTGCCTATAGGTGTTTTACATTTATAGGCCAAAAGGGTATCCCTATGTATGTCATTTATCTCACTGATAGTTTGATCTATGGAGGTTCTATCATAACCTCTCACTAGAAATCTTTCTTTCAGTATCAGAGATTGCTCTTGCCACATTTCATTGCTTGAACAGTTCTTTTTTATCCGCATAAATTGTCCTTTAGCAATGTTTGAGATCCATTTGTGATGGTGACAGCTGGTCTGGTGTATGTAATTATAACAGTCCACCTCCTTGAAGAAAGTTGATGTTTCAATCTTCCTATTTTTTTACACATATATCCAGATGTAGGAAGGTGATATGCTCTTGACTGATCTGGTAAGTGAACTTTAAGTTCATTTCATTTAGGTTTATAACCTCTAATGTGTGTATTATCTTCCATGCTGCCTTTCCAGACCATAAGAAGATCATCTATATACCTCTTATAAAGGACCAGGTCCATGCTGGCTGGGCATGAGTCCCAAAATAGGGTCTCCCATCTACCCATATATAAGTTGGCGTAGCTCGGCATGAACCTGGTCCCCATGGCTGTTCCACATATTTGACGATAAAATTTTCCTTCACAGTTAAAATAATTATGTCTTAATATGTAGTCTATGCCACCCAGTACAAAAGTCTTCTGTGCTTGTAGCATATTTTTATATTTATTAAGATAATATTCAACAGATTCAAGACCTTCTTTGTGCGGGATACAGGTATATAGCAATGCTACATCACTAGTTACCATTATGTATCTGTCACTCCATTCCATATTATTTAAAATGTTTCTTTATTTAGGTATTAATCAGTATCCGGATATCAAGTTTTCAAAGTTTTTAAAGCATATGGATATAGGATAATTTTAGACAAATCAGGATATCACTATCACCGCATTCACCTTATAAGTTTTTTTCTTTTTGGACATTCATTTGGATTTCATTTGGACTTAGATTTTATATTGAACATCTAACAGTGTAAGAGATCTCATATTAGCTATATTTATTGTGCCGGCACACATTATTAGTTGGCTAGTTGCCACATTGTTTTATTGTCCATTGATTTCTTATTGTTTAAATTTATTGCATTTATTGTATTAAATTGTATCAACTTTTCATTAGTTTATTTACTTATTATTGTAATAAATTGTATCAACTTTTTATTAGCTTTTTTATTAGTTATTCATAATTGTACATCAAAGCACCTTGTTACTATACATACACTGCACTAAATATTTTTTTACACTTTGAGATTGTTTACATTATTAATTTTTTTACAACATAGAATTTTACATCAATTATTTGCACAGAAAATTATATTAATTTTTGTATTTAACACTTATTCTCACGTTTTCTAATCAATTACCACATTGTTTATAAAACTATTTTAATATTTCTATATATTTTTATTTTTTCACTTTTATATTAGTGCGCCTATCTGATCCCAAGATCATTATTGTTTTTTAGATTGCATTTTCCCACCTAACCCTAACGTATTTTAGGTATTGTTTTATATGGTCCTTTTAAGCCTATTTTAAGAATATATATTTCCTACTAGGTGGTATTTATTCCTATTAATTTTTCAATTATATGTATTAGCACTTTCCATATATCTCTCTTTACTAGAATTGTATTCTAGTCAATTTATTACTTCATTTTGGAATTTGTCATAGTATTATATCTTTTAACACACATTGTTGTTTTATTATTCTACTGTACATGTTGGACCTTCATTATTTAGGAGACTATATTCTCCATGAATAAATAATATCATTTAACCGTATATGGGTCATTAGGATCTATCTGATCACTTGTTGACTATAACCCATAAACTGTGACTTTGAAGGAACCTATTGCTATTTAACCTGTGTAATACTTTAGCCTTTTGGCGCTCCTATATTTATAAACAACAAAATGAGCCTAACCTAGTGCAATGGAGTCAGGATTCTCCTAGTGAGGACCTGATCACAAGTCAAAAAGAAGACCCCATTGTAGGCATCTTCTATAAACACATAGAAGATCCTGAAAGCAACCCCATCTCAAAAGAGGACGGTATTGGCAAGGAAGATCTTAGGATCTTAATAAAATCCAAATCACAATTCAAATTACAGGATGGTTTGTTAATTAGAACATCTAAAACTGGCATCCAGCAGCAATATGTGGTACCTACAAAGTTCAGAGGTCTAATGCTTCAACATGTCCATGATGCCCCCACATCTGGTCATCATGACACCAAATTAACGTATGAAATATTGTGTGACTATGCCTTCTGGCCGCACATGTTGAGAGATGTTCAAACTTACTGTCAAGGTTGTTTAATCTGTCCACAGTTCCAACCCACTGTGCCAACGCATAGAGCGCCATTGCAGAAAAGGGGAATGGTAATGCCATGGTCAGATATACAAATTGATTTTATTGGTCCAGTGACTAGGTCATTAATAGGTAACAAATACATGTTAACAGTAACATGCCTGTTCACTAAATGGGTATAGTGCATCACTGCACCTAACAATAGTGCTGAAACATGCACAGCATTGCTCTTCAACCATGTGTTTTCCAGATTTGGCTTACCCCAGAGAATCGAATCCGATCGGGGAACCCACTTCACTAGCGAAGTGATGACCAAAATGTGGAAAATACTAGGGGTTAAAAGAAAGCCCCATATTGCATATAGAGCTGCCTAAAGTGGTGGTGTAGAGCGTTACAACCAGTCCATTGTGAAAATCCTCAAAAAGTTTGTGAGTGAAACGGGTAAAGACTGGGATGTAAAATTACCTCTAGTCCTAATGGCATTAAGAGCAACTCCAAGTAGTGCTACCAAGATGTCACCTTTTGAATTGATGACTGGTAGAAGAATGGTTTTACCTCAGCATCTACTGTACCCTACATCAGACCAGAACTTGATAAATGCTGCCATTACACATCAATATGTGGAGAACTTAAGGAAGCATCTGCAATATGCCTTTGCATTTGCTCAAAGGAACATAGAGAAAGAAGCAACTGCCACTAAAACCTATTATGATCTCAAAACATCCAAAAAGGAATATGAAATAAATGATTTTATAACTTTGGAAGAGATCAGGTTAAGGAGATGAAATTTCTTCCATCATGGAAGAGTCCTTTTGTCATTACGGATAAAATATCTCCAGTTGCCTATAAAATTAGGATACCTAAAAATTATACTTTTATGGATAAATAGGTCCATATTATTCAGTTGCGAGCATGACATCCTAGATCCCAACTACAAGTCATAGAGGAAGAATGAAGTGTCATATCCCCAATGCACTAAATAAATATGGTGGTTTAAAGATGCCTAACTAAAGAGCATGTGAGGATCGAAAAATAACGGAATCTCCTCATAAGAAGATTGTCTCTGGTGGATACCGTCAATACACTCACCATGTACCACTGACTTTAAGCCAATTCAAATACATGTGCCCTACATATATTTAAAATTAGAAGGGGCATTTTATGTCAGGGTATGGCTGAGTGGCATTAGATATTACATAATTTAATATCTCATGTAGCTATTATGAATTTATTTAGCTGCATTGCGAACAAACACTGGAATGGGTAAAACAACCCCACTTCTTCTTGGTTACATAGGATGCATTGCAGGCCTTTGTTCCATATTCATCAAAATAATTGTTTTCATAGTTATCTTAGAAAGAACAAAAGGTTTAGACCTTTGTATAAGATAAGGCCAGTGGGCCACTTCAAAGTAAATATTAGCATTTTGGAACCCTCCGATGTGTAGGCCCATATATGGAGTTTTCTGCCCAAAATGGATAATAGATTTACAGACCCCCCTCACTGCTCAATAAATAGAGAGCCTAAATGTCTTTAAAAACCTCTTTGGTGGAAGATATGCATCACTAAGGCCCAGGAATATAGTAATTAGCACAGACCTGTTAATTGCCCATAAACCTCAGATAAACATCTGTGCTGTCTAACAGAGACACATGTTTTGCATATTAACCAAAATTAATTTTTAAAAGTACAACTGATATAATTTCAATCTTGTATAAAAATGTATATGTTCATGGATCTGAGAAATGCATTTCAGGTTTGTAATAAATTTAATTGATAACATATTCTTATATTTTTCATGCATCTAATAAGTACATATATATTGGGGCTTTAAATAATATCATATGTTTTATACACTCAGCTAAAGATATACAGATATGAAATATTTATATGGGATAGTAATAAATATGAAACCACATCTGATTGCTGATCTCAAGGTATGTATATGATATTAAGATGATAACTGAGAAAGTAATTGAGTCCATGACGAAGGTATTATAATAATTTTAAATCTTTTCATAGCAAATTTTTTTAAACACATTTTTAAGATATTATAAGTGAAATACATTCATGCCTAGTTTTGAAATACTCCGAATAAAATTGTATTAAATGACACTTTATGTATATTGAACATAAGTTTATTGATACAAGAGATTGTAGTATATTAAATACAAATATATAGGAACTGTATTTACTGTTAGAAATGTTAAAACTGAAACTGTTTGTCTTTGTCTGCTGTCCCTGATGGCCTAAATCCAGTATTACAGCCAAAGGGCATGTGGCTGTTGAAAATGAAATTTCCCAGTAGCCAATCAGAGAAAAGAGTGTATCCAAACCTATTGAATGATTAAGACATGGGGAGGAGTTTTTGTCCCAGACAAAACTCCCTGCACAGAGAGAGAAAGGATCTTGGTGGAAAAATTTTGCTTGGTGACTATTTTGCAATCCTGCTGGCTGCCATCTTTGCTTAGAGACCAGTGTTCAAACACAGTTTTCTGTAAGACAAATACGTTGGGACACTCTTTGTGGATAAGAGACTATCAAGATTAATTCTCTTACAAATGTGCATAATTCTCCTATAATATATGACAATAGACATATTTGGATATTAACTGAATTCTCAAACTGGTGATCTAGTAAAGTATAAGCAACTGTACATTTAATATTTTAAATCAAAGATATTCTAAAGCTTTAGTTAGGTTGTAGTAAGTATACTGGTATTACATATTAATGTTTTGAAAGAACTTTGTAGTTTAATATCATACATTAATTACAGTTATTGTTATATATACAGTATATATATATATATATATATATATATATATATATATTAGAATTTGCCTTTTTGTAGCTAAAGAGGTTATTTCAGTCCAAATACATTGGCATATCAATTGGATGTTAACGCATTTTGTTATATTGTCTAACTAAGCATTGTTAAGTTAACGATCCATACTCTGGTAGTTATTAATTAAGCATAGTAAGTTGGTAATCCATATTGGGCATTGAACTAGAGTTATCAGTTAATAACAGAAGGTTCTGGTATTTTATTGCAGTAGTTTAGTGCAATTCATTGTGAATAAGGTATATTGTAAAGGTGCATCTTTTATGATCTTTGTAAGGATCTTATAACAGCATAAGTGTGTATCATCTGATTCATAATCTGGTTTCTGTAAATATAATTCAATGTGTTTATAAATTTAACTAATAAAAATAATTTAGGAATTTATATTAATTTTGTTTCGCATATATATATATATATATATATATATATATATATATAGATAAGCAGCTGTTCTATCAGAACTAAACTAAGAAAACAGGTTCATAAGAAAATAAACCTAAAAGTATGTGTTTTTTCCCCTAAAATTAATTAAGATCTGCTGGCGCAGTAAGTGCAAATTAATAGGACCGGAAAGAAAATTGTGCTTTTAAAGGAGATTGCTTAATCATGACTTTCATAGTTAACTATTGTAGTTTCTACATGCAGCCCTGCTAACTCATATGAATGCATCTGAACTGTTTTTCTATAGCTATATGGTCCCTTTTCAAATTTAGAAGTATTTTTTAAACCTTATTTTCAATTACTGTTTGGTAAATGTTTATAATATATTATTTTGCTTCGTTTTAACATTACATAAACTGTAAATTGTGAACCCGCTGTTTTGGGATATTGTATCTTACAGGAACTCAAGTGGCCTGTACAGAACCTTGACCTCAAACCCATGGAATACTTCTGAGATGAAATGGAACTCTGATTGCAAGCCAGACCTTTTTATCCAACATTAGCGCCTCACAAATGCTCTTTTGGCTGAATGAGCACAAATTCCCACACGTACGCTCAAATATCTAGTGGAAAGCCTTCCCAGAAGAGTGGAGGCTCTTATAGTCACAGAGTGGGGGTGACTCAATACTCAACTCAATATTAATGCCCATGGTTTTGAAATAGGATGTTCGACAAACGCATGGTGTGATGATTGGGTGTCCCCATATAGGGATCGATGTTCTTCTAAGCCATAGTAGAATACTCCCTTCTACTTAAGGCACCGTGCATTCAACTGGAGTCAGTGACAGGAAGATCCTTAAAAGGATGAGAGACGGGGAGAAAGGTATCCCTAGTTTCCCCTATGCCTGTGAAAAAAAGAAGAAAAAAACACTTCTAGAAGCACTTACATATGGAAGGAACATCCTAGAAAGGATAAAGTTTACTAAACTTCTAACGGTTGACAACGACAGGCATATCGATGTCATCCAAGTAGCTATAACCTCCTTTAACAATGCACGAGGTGTTTAAGCATACATCTAAAAGAAGTCACTTCAGCATCAAATTAAGGAATTATACTATCAGAATCTGAGGTTTTACCCTCAGAAGCTACCAACGTATCCTCCTCATGAGGAAGGGAAGTCTGTGTAGTAGCAGGTGGAACATAAACCTTACTATCTGAATCTCTAATAATCCTCTTGCTATTTCCCATGAGTATAGGGAAACAAGACAATGCTGCAGATATCGCAAAGATACCTGAGCAAAAAGAAAGTCTGTAAGCAAATAAACTCCTCCAGGAGACTGAGAGGAAATGCAGGGCACTGTTTGTGATGCCCTTGAGGCTTGGGACATTTTAAGGAAAATGCTGTGGCATCGCCTGAAAAGCATAAACCTGAGAGACAGTGGGTTCAGCAGCAATAACTTATCTCTACCTGAGAAAAGCTGCGCTAGGCAATCAGCACAGAAAGCATAATAAAACAATAGAGTTACAAAACATAAGAGACAAGCATCCATATCCTTAGTCTATAAATGTTAGCATTTCCCAAGGAAAAGAATACATTTGTAATGTACTGTGACTTTAAGAACAATACATATAAGAAATAATAAAAAATTATATTAATTGTAAATCTGCTACTGAATAAAAATATTTTTGCAGGGGAAGAAAGATTATCTCAGTAATTGAGTCTCAAGACAAATGCTCACAGACAGAGACACATAAGATTCTTAAAACAATAATCTACTGTAGAAACATTCGACAAAGGCATTACTGACTGATCAGAATAGCACGGCAGATCTGCTGCCGATCGTTAAAATGCAGAAAACAAAATGAACAATATTCTAGAGACACACTTTGAATCTATTGCCGAATTAACACAGCTATACTCAACAGCGGAGAAAAGAGTCACAAGACCCGCTGACTAAGAAACACGCCAACTACAAGCGCATGCTTCTGCGCATCTTCCCTCCCTGTTTCTTCCCACCCTGATAATTAAATAATGCCGAACAAACAAAGAAACAAAATTCTAAAAAGGATGTATTCAAAAACAGGGAAGTGTGACTAGAAATAGCTACTAACCTAGTAGCAATCCACAATTGTCTTGCATTTTCACATTCTGCCTCTTGATTCATGTTATTAAACTTAGAGATAGGGTCTCATACATAAAGGGTAACTATATAACCAATCTAGCTTTTAAGACTTATAGGACATGACGGTACAACAATTAACAGAGAAGGAAAACAACCCATAACATAAGAGGTGCATGATACGTTACACAATAACGACAGTGCCCTCAACATACTGCGTGTGAGACATGAACCACATAGCCGAGAACAACAAGACTTTAAGTACATTTGTGCTGACATTAAAAACTTGCAAGCTGAACCCAATATAAAGGTTTAAACTGAATTACCATTAAGATAAAAACCCTGTCTACCTGTCACATCTAAGTGTCTGTTCCCTGCCTTTTTCAATATCCAGCTACAGGATATATACGTCCCAGAAAATACTGCAGCTTAACCAATGTGGTGCACAGTCTCCCATACCCAGAAGACAAAAAGGCACTTACCTGCAGCCTGGCCGTCCGGCAGGAGGACAGCTTACCAGGTATGAGAGGACACATCTCCTCACAGAGACCCTTGAAAAAGAAAGAACAGAGTATCCAACTCTGGCTTTCTAAACTAGGGCAGCAACTGTTAGGAAAACACAGCAAGTACAACTTTGCAAGTTGCCAACTGCTTTAAAGCCACCACTGCTCGACTGCAAAGACTCACGTGGGATACAGCTATACCACAAAAACTTGCTTGTAGTGAAAATCCAATTTTTCTTCAGATACCTAAACTTTACTGCCTCCATGCACTAAAGTCAAAGAGAATGACTGAGGGTTGTGGGTAAGGGACTGATACTTAACAGTTTGGTTGTGGTGCTCTTTGCCTCCTCCTGCTCGCCAGGAGTGATATTCCCAACAGTAATTAGATGAACCCGTGGACTCACCATATCTTAGGAAGAAATATATTGATGTGTTAATATGTGTATATAAACATATAAAGGTTAAGTCAAAAGGTACAGGTCCCACTTATGTAAGATAAAGTCTCGTGCAACTGTCTGTGAAAGTCTATGACAGTCTGAGGATTGTAGGTTCACTTCAAGTGTAATCCCCCCTACAACTGGCATATGTGAGTGGCGGTGCTGGGAGAGTTATGGGCTATGTATTGGTAGTCAGCGTTATCACCATGGGATATATTCCCTCTCACACTCGGTGTGGACTAGGTGACTGACTTTGTATTACCTTTATTACATTCCCAAGTGCCCAACTATTTTGTGGCATAGTACAATCTCTGTACCTGTTGTGGAGCAGTCCTGCTCCGTGATCAAACGGCTTCCATTTATTCCGATCTGTATCTCTGCTTCAGCACACTCCTGCTCTCACTATTGCTTTGCCATAGAAGGGGGATATGATGTCAGAAGTCCAGCTTCCAATCCCGAGGTACTTGCCGACAATCAAAGGAGGAGCGTGAAAAGTCGGTTAGGATATCCAAAACCTCAGAGATATTGCGGGTTTAGTTCCAGAACACCGCAATAAAGCGAATATAGAAATAAAGTGAGTCACATTCATGAGTGCATATAAAAGTGATATGTACACTATACTGTAGTCTATTAACTGTGCAATAGCATTATGTCTAAAAAAACAATGTAATAAAAAAATACTTTATTGCTAAAAAATGCAAACCATCATCATTCAGCAAGTCTTAATCTCTTTGTTGGTGGTGTGTATATATGTGTATTCATGTGCATTTATGTGTTTAAATGTGTATATATGTTGGAAAAATGGCTCCGATAGACTTGCTCAACTCAAGGTTGCCAAAAGCCTTCAATTTTTTAAAAGGTCAATATCTGCGAAACACAATAAAGCAAAATAAAATGAGGAATGCCTGTATTTAAACATTGCTGCCCATTGCTGGGGGACATACCCCCTTTGCTACGCTAGGTTATTTGCCGTGACTATCGGCATGAGAACAAGGCTCCTATTGAAAACTATGGAAGCGTACTCTTGTGAGTATTATGAGTGGAGCCCAAATATCGCGCTTGCAAAAGTGCAATTTTGTGCTCCACTTGTAATCTAGCCCAATATAGCTAAAGAATTGAAGAAACCCATCATTCCTTTTGATTCTTCAAACAGGTTAAAATAAAATGTATCCACTTTCAGAAAAGAATTTAACAGCCTGGGAAGTAGTTCCTATGGTTGATGGAGCTATTTCCACCTTAGCTAAATACACTACTTTTTCTATAGAGGCTAGTTCTTTGTTTAGGGATTTGTTTAGGAAATCCTCCCAATCAGATCTTCTGCTAAGACCTGCAGTAGCAAACACCTGTGTGCTTGCTGTGGTGTCCTGGTGTGATTCTCTTTCTCAGATGGTTTCTGATCAAGCTTCTGCTGATATTACTAACTGCATTAAAAATGGCTAATGATTTAATTTGTGATGCAGTCTTTGACATCATCAAAATTGATGTAAAAAATATGTTCTTTGCTGTTTTCTTAAGGAGAGCTCTACGGCTTAAATCTTGGTCAGGTGACATTGTTTCTAAGAAAAGGCTATTATCAGTCCCTTTTGAAGGGAAGATGCTTTTTGAATCAGAATTTGATTATTTTATCAAAACTGTCACGGGGGAAAAGGGGCTTTTCTACCTTAGGACAAGAATTATAAGTAAAAACAAACAAATCATCTTTGTTCCTTTCACTCCCCTAGAGATCAAAAGTCCCCCTCCAACCAGAAGTCTGAATCATCCAGACCTTCCTGGAAACCAGGATCTTCCTGGTTTAAAAACAAACAGACCAACAACCAAACAGACAAAAAGCCCAAATCAAATCAGAAATCTGCAAGCTGGGACGGCCCCCTGTCCAGAAGATAATTATTGTAGAGGGCAGATTGATTTGGTTTCAGAAGACCTGATGTCGCTCAGTTCAGGATCCTGGGTACATTCTTTCAAAATGGAAACAATTCATACCATCTTGCCTCTAATTCAGGAGGGTCAATTTATGACAACTATAGAATATCTGCATATTCCAATTCAAAATTATATTTTCCAGTTTCTAAGGTTTGCTTTTCTCAACAAGCATAAACAATTTGTGGCCCTCCCCTTTGGTCTGGCCACCTCCCCTTGCATCTTCACAAAGGTATTAGTGGTTCTCTTAGCAGTGATCAGAGCTCAGGGAATCTTTGTTGCTCCTTATTTGGACAATATCTTGGTTTAAGCTCCGTCTCATTCTCCGGCTACTGATCATACTCACTGAATGGTATTTTTCCTTCAGTTACATGGATGGGACATTAATGTCCCCAAAAGTTCGTTATCATCAGCCACAAGTTTTTTTTTTTCTGGGTGTGATAATTGGTTTAAATGCATTTAATTTCTCACAAAACTTCGGAGAACCAAACTTCAGACTGCCTATCTTTCCCTACAGATGGCTTATTCTACCTCTGTAGCATAATGTATGGAAGTAGTGGGTCTTATGGTAGCAGTGTCAGACACCGTACCTTTTGCTCACTTTCATCACCAGTCAAACAATCTCTCTCATTGTGGAGGGAATGTCCATATTTGACCTTTGGAGCTTCTTTTCTTTGGCCTATATGGACCATAGTAACTATGGACGCAAGTCTGATGGGTTGGGGTGCTGTTTGGGAGTCTCAAAGGGTCTAGGGAGTATGGTTCCTGCTAGAGGTAAGGTTACCTATCAACATCTTAGAACTTTCTGCTATTATTTGGGCCCTTAGATCTTGACCCCTTCTCAAACAGGAAAACTTAATTTGATTCCACTCAGACATCACCACCGTGGAGTACAACCATCATCAGGCAGGGACTCAAAGTCACTTAGCAATGAGAGAGGTATCTCACATTCTGTCTTGGTCAGAGGAAAACTACTACACCCTATTGGCCAGTCACATTCTGGGAGTGAACAATTGGAAAGCAGATTACCTACGTCATCAGTCCATATATCCATCCAGGGGAATGTTCTTTTCATCAGAACGTGTTTGATTATTTAGTCGTGAGGTGGGGTCTTCCATAAAAAAATCTCCTGGCTTCCAAATCGAACCCCAAACTTCCTGTTTAATCTGCCAGGTCAAGAGATCCAAGAGCTCACATGATAGATGCTCTTGCCTGCCCTTGGAACTTTCGTCTGGCCTATCTATTACTTCCGTTTGTTCTTCTAAAAGTCATTGCAAGAATCAAACAGGAATTGGCTTCTGTAATTCTAAAAGCTCCGGCGTGGCCCCACAGAACTTGGTATGCTGACCTTATACAGATATCATCTCTGCCTCAATGGGCTATACCCCTAAGCAAAGATATGCTGTCTCAACTACCCTTGTATCATCCGGATCTCAAATCTCTGAATTTTAATGGCATGGAGGCTAAACGTCTAGTTCTCAAAAACAGAAGTTTCTCAGATTTTGTTACCTCTTTTTACTGCAAGCCAGAAAACTTGTCATGCAGAAAATTTATCATAAGATTTGGAAAGCTTGCTTGCTTTGGTGTTCTTATAGAATTCTTCAGTTCCTTCAAGATGGACTATATAAGGCATTATCAGTTTTGTTTTATAAAATATGGTCAAATTACCTGATGTTCAAATTTTTGTCCAAGTCTTGGTGAGAATTTGCCCTGTTACTAGACCCATTTATTTCTGTTCTGCAAGGTTCATCATTTGTATGTATGCAATTCTTTGGACCTAAAGTTATTGTCATGGAAGGTTCTCTTTCTTCTAGTCATATATTACACTAGCAGAGTTTCTGAATTATTTCCCCTGTCTTCTGATCCCCCTTTCTTGATTTTTCATCAAGAAAAAAGTGGTCCTCCAAGCTAAATATGATTTTCTACTGAAGGTAGTGTCTTCAGAAAATATTAACCAGGAAATTGTTGTTCCTTCACTGTGCCCAAATCCTTCTAACTCTAAGGAATGGCTACTTTACATTTTCTATCTTAAGGCTACTAAAGACTTAAGAAAGACTTCTAGCTTGTTTAATCACTTTGCAGCTACCTGAAAAGGTCAAAAAGATACACTGGTGGCCTTGGCATCATAGCTAAAAAAGACTATTCAACAGGCTTACTTGGTTGCAGGAAAACCACCTCCAAAAAGAGTAACTGTTCATTCTATTAGATCTGTATTTACTACTTGGGCCTTTAAAAATGATGCCTCCTTGGAACAGATTTGCAAGGCGGTAACTTGGTCTTCTCTTCATACCTTTTCTAAATTTTATCATTTTGATATTTATGCTACTTCCGAAGCTGCTTTTGGCAGGAAAGTCCTTCAGGCCACAGTGTCTGGCAAATAGGATCTACCATAATTTTGTCCCACCCACCCTTAACATGGACTCTCGGCTTGGGTATTATATCCCACATGTTATGGACACCTATGGACTCTCCTCATCTTACGAAAGAAAACATAATTTATACTTACAGATAAATTATTATTTTTTTCGGGATGAGAAGAGTCCATAGGAACTGCCTGCATTTTTACTAGAAGGGCGATAGTTCTTATTTGCACCATTTAACCCTGCTTGCTGTCTTTCCTACCTTTTCTGTTTCTCTCCTCTGCTGGCTATACATAAACTGAGAGGGGAGAGGAGGTGGGAGGGAATAAAGCTCTTGTGAGGGTTCTTGAATGCCTCTTAGTGGCAGGAAATATATCCCACATGTTATGGACACCTATGGATTCTACTCATCCCGGTAGAAACATTTATCAGTAAGTATACATTATGTTTTCTGGAGTGATGAATCATGTTTTGCTATCTGATAGTCTGATGGAAGAATTTGGGTGTAACCGAGGCCACGCTACCTACCAGAATGCATTGTGCTTACTGTAAAGTCTGGAAATGGTCTGAGGCTTTTTTCAGGGTTTGGGCTCAGCCGTTTAGTTCAATTAAAAGGGAATCTGAAAGCTACAAGATACAAAAACATTTTAGACAATGGGGTGCTTCCAACTTTGTGCCAAGAGAATGGGCAAAACCCTTTCCGGTTTCAGCCTGACTATGTCCCTGTGCACAAAGGGAGGTCCATGAAGATATGGTTTGATGAATTTGGTGAGGAGGAACTTGAGTGACCTACACAGAACCCTGATCTCAACCCCACTGAACACCTTTGGGATGAATTGGAACACTGATTGCGAGCCACACCTTCTCGCCTCAAATCAGTGCCTGACCTCACAAATCCTCATGTGTCTGAATAGGCACCAATTCCCACAGAAACACTCTACAATCTTGTGCAAAGCCTTCCAAAAAGAGTGGCGGCTACTATAGCTAAATGTGGTGGGAACTCCATGTTAATACCCATAGATGCAATTTTCAGTTGTCCACATACTTTTGGCCATATAATGTATGTGTATTTTAAAAGCTGCAAAGGAGCCCTTTTAAAGCTGATACAATCCCAGTCAGAGGCACCTCACATTGCAGATATCAACTGGCAGCAGAAAATAACATAGGGAAAATAGGATATTATGATAACAACACAATTTAATATGAGTCATGGATCATATATTTATGACTAAGAATTTAGCTATTTACATTGCATTATCATCTATCATGTTATGTACACATCACATATAAGTTAGGGCAAACTTCCTATTTAATATTATATCTAGTGATCATATTCCTTTTAGATAGCACTCTAGCCATTAGTACTTTACGGACACAAAGGATGATAACTTTCACACACAGTTAACATAATTTTAGTTTTAGATTCACATGATTTAGTATTGGAGCCTGATTATAATCATTATTTTTCATTGGCTACTTTGTATCTTCTATGTGATATTTAATTGTCATTTTCCACATTTGTTGTTATTTGTGTAATGTTAGAGATATAGTATTGAATCATTGGTTTATTTTTCCTCCGGAAGCTCATTGTAAAGGTGGAATGTTTTATGTAACCTGTTTTTATTGGAGGGTTAGACGTTTAAAAGAGAGCAATTTTAATCACTATATGCAGCCTGATGAAATGACATTGTACACCAAGAAAAGCGTTGCTGTTTTAAAGTTTTAAAAACTAACCTAACTTTTCACGCATGAGAAAACTTGGCTATTACTGTGGTGTATCAGTATAGCAGATGACAAAGTCTTTAACAAATTTAACCT
Organism: Bombina bombina; assembly: GCF_027579735.1. Taxonomy (NCBI): domain Eukaryota; kingdom Metazoa; phylum Chordata; class Amphibia; order Anura; family Bombinatoridae; genus Bombina; species Bombina bombina. Next base: position 1,099,655,127 of record NC_069502.1, on the reverse strand, counting down.
GGGTTAAAAAAACAGACGCAGTCTGAAGATTAAAATCAAATGTTGTGAAATCACTCAATGATGGATGCCACAAATACAACGCATTTCGCCCTTATCAGGGCTTTAATTATCCAGCACTAAAAAGGCTTTATGCTGAATGCCAGATTATTCCCTTGGCACTTTCTGAAATTCTTTTGAAAAGTTGGTTTTGGGATATGAATTAGCATATGTAAAGATGATACTTGGTTACCTTTGTGCATTTGACACTATCTATATGAACTTTTTAGTATACATTGTATTTAATTAACTTTTTAATTACGTTTAAGGGAGACATCCCTCTTTTTATGAACATATTGAGATGTTAGTTAATTTTTAATAAATATACATTTATCTGATATCTTCAGCTGTTTAGGTGCCCTCATCCCCTTTGTTTGTGTAATAACATTATTTTTTATTAATAAGAAGGCCGCTAATTGCCGCTGCGCACCACACCTCTGAAATTCTTGGCAGAGAAGGGGTTAATTACGTAGCTGGGAAGGGAAATAGTATAGTTATGTAGGTATTAACATTCTACCTGACACCTTCCACCTCCCGGATTCCTCCCTAAAAGCACCCCCCACCCACTGTCATCCCCACCATCTTAGGTACTGGCAGACAGTCTGCCAGTATCCACTTTAGGACTTTTTTACTATTATTATTATTATTTTTCTGCAATGTAGTGATCCCTCATCATCCCTCCTACCTCCTGGATCTCTACAAGACAGCTCTCTAACTCACCCCTCTCCCACTAATGGCAGCCATTTTGGTAATGTCAGATTTTTATTTATTTATCTTTTTTTTCTATAGTGTAGTGGTCCCCCCAAAATATCATAGAATATTGAAAATATTTAAATTTTGCAAGAGATACATTTGAATGTGTTACACCAATTGAAAATGTTTGTCTTGAAAATAATCTTTTATGTTTGATTATACATGAATTAATGCAAGTCAAAAATGGTGGAAAAATATTTTAGCCTTTAACATGCAAACTGACCCTGGTCCTTAAAGGCGTTAAAGGGACTCTAAACTGTAATTTTTGCTTGTTCCTGCTTGTCTTATTTTTTACAATCAGTGATAGGGCTTCTTTTTAGACATGTGCACATCTGAAAATTTAGTTTCGTATAGATTCAGTATTTTTTAATTTTGTTGCATACAAATTGATTCGTTATAGCAGTCATTCATTTCGGATGCATTCGGAAGTTCCGAAGTTCATTATGTTTGGATTAATTTGTTCTGTTATGATACGTTGATTTGGATGGTTCCAACCAACACAAAAGGAATTATTTCCCTGTTCTATCTCACTATATTTAATTGTAATATATATCTATTGTTTTTTTTTTATTATAAATATGGAAAGGCAAAGGAATTGTGATTAGTCCAAAGAGTCAGACTATAGCACCATGGCCTTTCGAAAAAAAAAAATGAATCCAAACTAATTTGATACATCTAAATCTATTGAATTTCGTCCAAATTTTGATTCGTAATAAAACGAATTGCACATGTCTACTTATTTTACTGAGGCTGCACCATCTGCCACTGAAGAATGCCATAGGTATAAAATCAATAGATCTTCTATGACTCCATCTAGAATGAAAAAAAATTACAAATGACAAAACCACACTTTACATGCATATTCTGATATTTTATATGAAATAACACAATCAAAATATTTAAATATATTCTTTTATGCAAATAAAATGGCAGTAATTAAATATGGTTAAAAGTATAATTTTTGTGTAACTTTTTTAAATTGATAACTTGCAAGAAGTTAAGGTTGCTTCACAAATTATACTAAAGTATAATTTGCTCACTGGCTAACAAGGACAACATGTCTGACTAAGGACTATATTACAAGTGGCTTACTAATGATATGGACACGATATGCAGTATCGCTGGACTGTGTTAACATTAGTGCGCAACTAGACACTACAAGACAATGGTAAAACTGATTTACTAGAAAATGTTTAGTGTTACCACCATCACTCTAGTGCAAACAATATACTTTCAATAGGTATTGCGACCACTCTAAATAGCATTACAAGTTGAAAGTTACAAGTTGCAATCGAAAGCCGAAACTGCGCGAGAATATTTAGCGCTACTTGAGCCCTGAAATATAGTGTAAGGGTTAAAAAAGAAAAGCAAGGCAGAAAGTTCCACAAGATAGGGGCCAATCTGGAGAAGTTTTGTATGTTGTAGATGGAAATGTGAGGAAGTAACAAAAAATGTTGAGAGACGAAGGTCATGAGCAGAGCAAAGGGGACGGAGAGAGAGTATCTGGAGATGAAGATGAAGATAGAGGGAGGGAACAGTGTTATTGAGAGCCTTGAATGTCAGAGTCAGGATTTTGTGTTTTATTCTAGAGGTTAGTAGAAGCAAGTCAAGGGATTGGCAGAGATGTGCAGCAGATGAGGAGCGAAAAGTTGAGATATTTTTAAGGTGTAGGCAGCAGGAATTGGCCAACAACCTGATATGGGGAGTGAAAGAGAGATAAGAGTTAAGTGTGACCCCAAGACATCAGGCATGTGGGGTTGGGGTATTGATGTTATTATAAGTAGTTTTAGAAAGTTGGGGGGTAGAGATTTTGGATGGGGGGTATAAGGAGCTCAGATTTGGAGAGATTTAGCTTAAGGTAGTGAGAAGACATTCAGGATAAATATTAGAAAGACTGTTATTGACACAAGTTAGTAAGGAGGGGGATAGGTCTGGTGCAGAGAGGTAGATTTGGGTATTGTCATTATACAAGTGATATTGAAACCCTTGAGACTTTATTAAGGAACCTAATGATGATGTATAAATTGAGAAGAGAAGGGGACTAAGGACAGAGCCTTGTGGTACCCCATCAGAAAGTGTTAAAGGGTCAGAGGATATGCTAGAGAAGGCTACACCAAGGTCTGCTTAGACAGGTAGTAGGATAACCACGAGAGGGCTGTGTCACAGATGCTGAAGGATTGGAGGGTTTGGAGCAAGAGAGGGTGGTCAACAGTGTCAAAGGCTGCAGAAAAATTGCAACTAATTAACAGAGAAAAGTGGCCTTTTGATTTTGCTGCAATAAGGTCAGTAGTAACTTTATGATTGCTGTTTATGTGGAGTTTTGGGGTCCAGAATGCAATGGATCATGGGGGGGAATTATAGTGAGGAAATGTGATAAATGTGTATATATAGCCTTTCTTGAAGTTTTGAGGCAAGGGGGAGTAGGGAAATAGGGTGGTAGTTGGATGGGGATGATAAACTAAGAGAATATTTTTTGAGGATAGGTGTGATTAGAGCATGTTTAAGGGATGAGGGAAATATACCAGTGCTGAGGGAGAAATTAAAAATATGTGTGAGGATTGGAGTAAGAGTAGGAGAGAGGAAGGGCAGTAGTTTTGATGGGATGGTATCAAAGGAAGTGAGGTGAGAGGAGGATAAAAGGGCAGAAACGTATTTCTCAGTAGCAGGGCCAAATGAGATGAATCTGTGGCTTTGTGGTTTCGAAGACTGGTAATATGTTGAGAGATGATTTAATTTCTGATGGAATCAATTTTTTGGTGAATTGGTTTGCAAAATCTTAAGATGAAAGAGAAGTGAGAATAGGAGGTGGGGGTGGGCGGAGGAGGATATTAAATGTGGAGAATTGTCATTTTGGATTTCAATATGACTAGAGAAAAGAGTAGAGAAGTAATCCTGCTTAGAGAGCTTCAGGACAGAATAGTAGGCATTTTAGATGAACTTATAATAAAGAAGGTTAGCTGAACACTGTGACTTTCTCCAATATCGCTCAGCAGTGCAGAAACATCTGCATAGGTAACATGTCAGAGGAGTGTACCAGAGCTAAGCATGAGTGTATGACTTTGGGGCTGTGGTAAGAGGTGCCAAATTGTCAAGGACCGATGTAAGAGTGGAATAAGAGTTACAGATAGATTGGTCAGAGAAGGAAAAGGAGGAAATGGAAGAGAGCAGAGATTTTAGAGAGTTTGAAAGATGTTTCCAATCTTGTGACTTGATGCTTCTGTGGAGTTTGGTGTGAGGGGTAGAAAGTAGGAGAGCAATAGGAAGTGCTGTGATGTTGCAAGTGAGGGGATGATGGTCAGAAAGAGGAAAAGGATAATTTGTGAATGTTGAGAGAGTGCATCAATAGCTGACAATCAGATCAAGGGAGCGTCCATCTTTGTGAGTGGGAGAGTTGGACCATTGTGACAGACCATAAGAGGAAGTGAGCTGAAGTTTTTTTTTTTGCAGCAGGGGCAGTGTGTCAAACTTCTGTTTGATTGATCCGAATTAACTGTATTTCTTTCAAGGTTACTGTGAATCTCAACTGCTGACTTGAAGCATTGAGATGATATTTACAATAGTTGTAGATGATATGTTCAATTCACAAATCTATAGTACAATACAATTAGATATTCTGTGCAAGTGTGTTCAGATTAGTCCGTATTAATTCTGGCACAAGATATAACAACAGGAGTTGTTAACACAGCTATCATATATTTACATAGAAGGCTAGATATTTAGTTTGAATCATATAGTAAATTATTGGTTTACTGTAGCCCAGTTTACTCTCAGACATACTATTACTGGGGAGCGCCACAGAAAGATACCCAGTAGTAAGCTAAGTATGAGTACCGGTAAATTAGTAAGAAAAGGATAAACTTACTTGCTTATACAGCTACAGCTGTAACGGCTTTGGTTCTTAGCCTCAGTTAGTGTAACTGCAGTATTTCTGCAAACTGTCAGCAGACGCTGAATCTCTGTGAGGGAGGCAGAGAACGAACTGCGTGTGAGACCACGCCCACCAGGAAGTCCAGGGGACGCTATGAGGATCTGGATTACGGAGAGGATACAAAGTCTTTATTTCTAAAAGATTCGTTTTCTTTCCTGATGATACTTTGTAGCAAATGATAAGCATGAAGTTAGGCACAGCTTGCAAAACTTTAGGTCCTTGAAGAAGGCAATACTAGAACTTTGGAAAATGACTTGACAGAGATAGGATTCCTGCTGCAACAACATAGAATACAAAATTATCAAGCAATGAGGTAGGAGCAGGTAAGTGATTTTATAGGCAGCATGGAAAGTAGAGTCCGCCTCTTAAAGGTGCAAAATGTGATATGTATTCCTGAGATGATTCTGACACAGTGGTATTGTCAACAGGTAGGTTGAAATCCCCAAGAACAAGGGAAGGGGTGTCTGAGGAGAGGAAATAAGGTAGCAAAATAATAAAGAAATTGTGTTGAGGAGCCAGTATGAGAATAAATTAATCACATGGGTTACAAAGGAAGAAAATGTAAGGGAAAAGAGGATGTATTTGTTGAAAGGTGTAAGGAGAGGAAAGTAAAATAGCTACATGACCTCCTTGCCTGTTTCCAGGCCTTGGGGTGTGGCTGAATTGGAGACCTCATGTGACAGCACAGCAGGAGAGGCTGTGTCTGAAAGAAAGAGAAAGGTTTCTGTGAGAGCCAGAAGGTTTAGGGAATGAGTAAAGATATCTAAAGGTATAGATATATATTTAAAAAAAAAAAAATCTGATATATATATATATATATATATATATATATATATAAATATACAGAGAACATTTTCTTCTATGTGAAGAGCATAGGAATGTAAAGTTTTCCTAATGCACCTTCGACTTTAGCACAGTTGGTCTTGTGCAGGTTTGTGTTAGCATGCAAGCAATAATTAATAAGGATGATTTCAGCGTGTCCTGTAGAAATCTATTGGGAGAAGAAGTTAGCGTGGTCACGATACCTGTAGTCCTGAAGTTAGCGTGCCCGGGTCTTTTACTCACATGCTACCTTTTACTTTCTACTTGTAATATACAGGTGAGCTGACCCAGGTGAGCTGATTTTTTACTTTGGGTGCAGATAGCACTTGTAATCTGGACCTCAATTGGCAGATGAAACAAGAACCCACAGGCATCTAACAAAAAATATATTTTTCGATATAGATAAGTATAGTTTTAAAAAAATGCAAATCATTATAAATACTCTGTTTTATGTTCAGGCAAAGAGAAACGTGGCTATAATTTCATTTTGCATCAGTTGTAATTAGAGTAAAAGCTTTAGTTTTTATTCATGAGCTTTTTTATACTCTACCTGATGCAGAGTGGCTGTACCACTTCAGATAGAGATACTAGACTTGCCGACTGACTAAAATCAGTTACTTTTCCAAGACCTATATGATCTCTCTGTAATGACTGTAAGCTGATTATAACTGATCGTAGCAACAGGCTGCACAAAATACTTAACTTGGTGTGTATTAATTCAAGCCAGATAGGGAAACGCACAGCAGAATTCAATTTAGCTCATTTTTTTTACTTCTTTTACATGAAATTACAATTCCAAAATGACTGTGCAGAATATTACAATTGAATTTCATTGAATACATTTATCATTTTTTCCACATTGAATTTATGTATGCTAACTATAATTGTCTCAATACATCTTTTAAATAAATGTAATATTACAGATATAACTGAGTTATATTCAAATACTAGAAGATTAAACCATAACTACAAAAGAGGGGGTGGTACAATTATGAATATAATACAATAACAATGAAACACAGTAACATATTTATTGGGCACAGCTAAATCATTAAACAACACAGGCATATTGACATAGAGCTCTTCCAACTATTACTTGGATACATCCATATTGTTTGTATTATTGGCACTTCAAATAAAATGCAAACACAGTTTAGAGAGAACATCAAAAGTTCACCAAATTTGTTCCTAAAATGTAATGAATTTCCACGAAACAAAGTAATAATTATAATTCAGCTACATACCTACAATGTATTTACGTAACAACAGCTTAAAACTATTTAATCAAACCTGCAGAACGCACATAGTCATTGGAGGACGAGGATTTAAAAGATAAAACAAACAAATCTGTAAAATAACTGAATGATTAATTACTAAATAAAAAACTTAACACAAATACCATATCAGGAGCGATAAAAGAGAATGACCAAAAGGATGATACTTACATCAGAAGCTGTGGTGGTGGTCCAATGTCTTCTTCCTATTCTGTCTTGTTTGTACATAAACAAGTGTTTCTACACAATTTCTTGTGGGTGGGGGGTTCCAGCTATTTAAACAGCCATCCAAAATCACTGATTTGCATGTGCAATTCATTTTATCCTGTATGATTCACTTATCTATATTGACTTTGTAAGATTTTTTATGGTTTTACCATGTTCTGGATTCTGTTTTGTCTCTACATAAACAATTTTCATCCAGCTTTAATATTCCTCTGAATATTGGCTTTGACCTTGTCCCCTGCAAACATATATATATACTGTATATATAACTTGCCTACACATTGTTATCTCTATTGCCTGTTCCCTGGGTAACGTGACTGTTTTTTTTTTTTACTAATTAAAGAACTTAAGCTATTTTCTGTTCCCTTTTCTGTTATTGTGTTTTGTTTTTTGTTTTTTTAGAATTTTGATTTATATTACGATAATAGCTTACTGGAAGTACATATAGAAAACGTTTCTTAAATCTAAAGAAGAAAGAAAGAAGAAAATGCACAGATACTGATATAAAAATCCAATACAAAACCTTTTAAAAACTTACTTAGAAGCTCCCGGTTTAGCACTGTTAATGAGATTAGGCTGGGACACCCAGTGAAAGGGGCTGGAAAAGCAGAAAGAGTAGACACTCCCCCTTCCCTGCATAGGAAAAGACAGATTACACAAACAATAGCAGCAAGAATCTGTAGACCTGGGTCTAAATCTGATACTTTGGAGCTTGGTTAGGAATCTGAAAAAAAAGAACATGGTTATTAAAAATAAGCAAAACTAAACATTGTTTCAAAAACACTGCCAGATGGGCTATATAAATGGATCATCTACAAAACATTTATGCAAAAAAAAAAATCTAGTGTACAATGTCCCTTTAAATGGACTGGATAGAGCACAATATTTTAAACAACTTTCTTGTCTTGACATTTTGTGCGAGTCAGATACCCCATGTATTACAAGTTGAAAGTAAAACAAATTCACTCAAGTACTAACACACGGCTAGATTTAGAGTTTTGTCGGTAAGGACCCGTGTAGCTAACGCTGGCTTTTTTCTGGCCGCACCATAAAAATAACTCTGGTATTGAGAGTCCACATAAAGGCTGCGTTAGGCTCCAAAAAAGGAGCGTAGAGCATATTTAACGCAGCTTCAACTCTCGATACCAGAGTTGCTTACGGACGCGGCCAGCCTCAAAAGCGTGCTCGTGCACGATTCCCCCATAGGAAACAATGGGGCTGTTTGAGCTGAAAAAAAACCTAACACCTGCAAAAAAGCTGCGTTCAGCTCCTAACGCAGCCCCATTGTTTGCTATGCGGAAACACTTCCTACGTCTGCACCTAACACTCTAACATGTACCCCGAGTCTAAACACTGCTAACCTTACACTTATTAACCCCTATTCTGCTGCCCCCGCTATCACTGACCCCTGTATATTATTTTTAACCCCTAATCTGCCGCTCCGTAAACCGCCGCTACTTACATTATCCCTATGTACCCCTAATCTGCTGCCCCTAACACCGCCGACCCCTATATTATATTTATTAACCCCTAATCTGCCCCCCACAATGTCGCCTCCACCTGCCTACACTATTAACCCCTAATCTGCCGAGCGGACCGCACCGCTACTATAATAAAGTTATTAACTCCTAATCCGCCTCACTAACCCTATAATAAATAGTATTAACCCCTAATCTGGCCTCCCTAAAATCGCCAACACCTAACTTCAATTATTAACCCCTGATCTGCCGACCGGAGCTCACCACTATTCTAATAAATGTATTAACCCCTAAAGCTAAGTCTAACCCTAACACTTACACCCCCCTAACAAATATAATTTAAATCTAACGAAATTAATTAACTCTTATTAAATAAATTAATCCTATTTAAAGCTAAATACTTACCTGTAAAATAAATCCTAATATAGCTACAATATAAATTATAATTATATTATAGCTATTTTAGGATTAATATTTATTTTACAGGCAACTTTGTAATTATTTTAACCAGGTACAATAGCTATTAAATAGTTAAGAACTATTTAATAGCTAAAATAGTTAAAATAATTACAAAATTACCTGTAAAATAAATCCTAACCTAAGTTACAATTAAACCTAACACTATACTATCATTAAATTAATTAAATAAAATACCTACAATTACCTACAATTAAACCTAACACTACACTATCAATACATTAATTAAATACAATACCTACAAATAACTACAATGAAATAATCTAACTAAAGTACAAAAAATAAAAAAGAACTAAGTTACAAAAAATAAAAAAATATTTACAAACATAAGAAAAATATTACAACAATTTTAAACTAATTACACCTACTCTAAGCCCCCTAATAAAATAACAAAGACCCCCAAAATAAAAAATGCCCTACCCTATTCTAAATTACTAAAGTTCAAAGCTCTTTTACCTTACCAGCCCTGAACAGGGCCCTTTGCGGGGCATGCCCCAAGAAGTTCAGCTCTTTTGCCTGTAAAAAAAACATACAATACCCCCCCCCAACATTACAACCCACCACCCACATACCCCTAATCTAACCCAAACCCCCCTTAAATAAACCTAACACTAAGCCGCTGAAGATCATCCTACCTTGTCTTCACCATACCAGGTTCACCGATCGGTCCTGGCTCCAAAATCTTCATCCAACCCAAGCGGGGGCTGGCGATCCATCATCCGGTGGCTGAAGAGGTCCAGAAGAGGCTCCAAAGTCTTCATCCTATCCGGGAAGAAGAGTAGATCCGGACCAGCAACCATCATCTTCCAAGCGGCATCTTCTATCTTCATCCGATGAGGACCGGCTCCATCCTGAAGACCTCCACCGCGGACCCATCTTCATCCGGCGACGTCCAACTGAAGAATGACAGCCAATAGAATGTGAGCTCAATCTGATTGGCTGATTGGATCAGCCAATCGGATTGAACTTGATTCTGATTGGCTGATTCCATCAGCCAATCAGAATATTCCTACCTTAATTCCGATTGGCTGATAGAATCCTATCAGCCAATCGGAATTCGAGGGACGCCATCTTGGATGACGTCCCTTAAAGGAACCGTCATTCTTCAGTTGGACGTCGCCGGATGAAGATGGGTCCGCGGTGGAGGTCTTCAGGATGGAGCCGGTCCTCATCGGATGAAGATAGAAGATGCCGCTTGGAAGATGATGGTTGCCGGTCCGGATCTACTCTTCTTCCCGGATAGGATGAAGACTTTGGAGCCTCTTCTGGACCTCTTCAGCCTCCGGATGATGGATCGCCAGCCCCCGCTTGGGTTGGATGAAGATTTTGGAGCCAGGACCGATCGGTGATACCCGGTGAGGTGAAGACAAGGTAGGATGATCTTCAGGGGCTTAGTGTTAGGTTTATTTAAGGGGGGTTTGGGTTAGATTAGGGGTATGTGGGTGGTGGGTTGTAATGTTGGGGGGGGTATTGTATGTTTTTTTTTACAGGCAAAAGAGCTGAACTTCTTGGGGCATGCCCCGCAAAGGGCCCTGTTCAGGGCTGGTAAGGTAAAAGAGCTTTGAACTTTAGTAATTTAGAATAGGGTAGGGCATTTTTTATTTTGGGAGTCTTTGTTATTTTATTAGGGGGCTTAAAATAGGTGTAATTAGTTTAAAATTGTTGTAATATTTTTCTTATGTTTGTAAATATTTTTTTATTTTTTGTAACTTAGTTCTTTTTTATTTTTTGTACTTTAGTTAGTTTATTTCATTGTAGTTATTTGTAGGTATTGTATTTAATTAATGTATTGATAGTGTAGTGTTAGGTTTAATTGTAGGTAATTGTAGGTATTTTATTTAATTAATTTAATGATAGTATAGTGTTAGGTTTAATTGTAACTTAGGTTAAGATTTATTTTACAGGTAATTTTGTAATTATTTTAACTATTTTAGCTATTAAATAGTTCTTAACTATTTAATAGCTATTGTACCTGGTTAAAATAAATACAAAGTTACCTGTAAAATAAATATTAATCCTAAAATAGCTATAATATAATTATAATTTATATTGTAGCTATATTAGGATTTATTTTACAGGTAAGTATTTAGCTTTAAATAGGAATAATTTATTTAATAAGAGTTAATTAATTTCGTTAGATTTAAATTATATTTAAGTTAGGGGGGTGTTAGTGTTAGGGTTAGACTTAGCTTTAGGGGTTAATACATTTATTAGAATAGCGGTGAGCTCCGGTCGGCAGATTAGGGGTTAATAATTGAAGTTAGGTGTCGGCGATGTTAGGGAGGGCAGATTAGGGGTTAATACTATTTATTATAGGGTTAGTGAGGCGGATTAGGGGTTAATAACTTTATTATAGTAGCGGTGCGGTCCGCTCGGCAGATTAGGGGTTAATAAGTGTAGGCAGGTGGAGGCGACGTTGAGGGGGGCAGATTAGGGGTTAATAAATATAATATAGGGGTCGGCGGTGTTAGGGGCAGCAGATTAGGGGTACATAAGGATAACTTAAGTAGCGGCGCTTTGCGGTCGGCAGATTAGGGGTTAATTATTGTAGGTAGCTGGCTTCGACGTTGTGGGGGGCAGGTTAGGGGTTAATAAATATAATATAGGGGTCGGCGGTGTTAGGGGCAGCAGATTAGGCGTACATAAGGATAACGTAGGTGGCGGTCGGTAGATTAGGAGTTAAAAAAATTTAATCGAGTGGCGGCGATGTGGGGGGACCTCTGTTTAGGGGTACATAGGTACTTTATGGGTGTTAGTGTACTTTAGAGTACAGTAGTTAAGAGCTTTATGAACCGGCGTTAGCCCAGAAAGCTCTTAACTACTGACTTTTTTCTGCGGATGGAGTTTTGTCGTTAGAATTCTAACGCTCACTTCAGACACGATTCTAAATACCGGAGTTAGAAAAATCCCATTGAAAAGATAGGATACGCAATTGACGTAAGGGGATCTGCGGTATGGAAAAGTCGCGGCTGAAAAGTGAGCGTTAGACCCTTTTTTGAGTGACTCCAAATACCGGAGGTAGCCTAAAACCAGCGTTAGGAGCCTCTAACGCTGGTTTTCACGGCTACCGCCAAACTCCAAATCTAGGCCACAAAGAGCGCAAAAAGTCGAAGTTACAATATTAGAATCGCATTGACGTATTTCCCCAATTAATTGTATTCCGTATTAACGTGCATCAAAAATACATTTAAAAGTACAGTTACACTAATAACACCATCTAATAATAAAACCATCTTATAAAAATGATTTAAATTTTTTTTTCATTAAAAATGTATAAGGGCTCAAAGGTTTGAGGTCTCAGGTGTTAGAAAAAAAGGCATTCAAAGGGCTTTAACAAAGAGATACATACATATACATGTGTATATGTATGTGTATATATATAGTATATATATACTGTATATATATATATATATATACAGGTAGCCCTCAGTTTACGCCGGGGTTAGGTTCCAGAAAGAATGGTTGTAAATCGAAACCGTTGTAAATTGAAACCCAGTTTATAATGTAAGTCAATGGGAAGTGAGGGGGTTAGGTTCCAGGCCCCTCTCAAAATTGACATAAGTAACACCTAATAGTATATATATATATATATATATATATATATATATATATATATATCTTACACAACCTTAGCACTTCCTGCAACCCTGTAAGTTAACAATGGCCAGTGCAGAGTCTCCAAACTCACTCCAAACAAATAATTTGCACCCCGTTTCAATAAGGATGTACACAAATTTAAACACCCACATTAAATAATATCCCACATAGAGATCTATACACACTTCTCATCTGAAAATCACCAAACAGGAACAGCAGGCACCAACTTCCTGTGAAGACATCATCACAAAATTAACAAAAAAACTAATCTAAAGTTTAGAAAAAAGTACTGAAAACAAATTTCCACATCAAAATAAACATCAGGAGGGCTAAATTGCATCCTTGTGCTACATATTCTATGCATATATCATCCAAAAATAATAAAATATAAAACGATCCGTCGTCATGGCAACAGAAAAAAAATAAGTCAAATTACAAAAACTGAAGTTGCTGCCTCCTGTCCCTAGGTTATTTACATAAATACACAAAAGTACTAATTTTAAGTACCAATCAAAATCACAGTAGGGTAAATCATACTCCATCAAATACTGAGCACCTTACTTACTAATTCTATCTCACACTTTTTCTAACTGATTTGACTAAGATGACCAAGAGATATGATCTAAGATAAAACTTAAGCACATAGTTAATGCAATCAAAGAAAACAAAAACAAACAGCAACTAAATTATCTTTCATCCAAAAAACATGAGAGCCAGACTTGCTTATTGAGACCCAGGGTGCCATTGTTTGCAACTTATAAATCCACTCAATCTCTCTTCTGAGTAGTAATTTATTCACATCTCCACCTCCGGGGGGTCTGTTGACTTGATCTATAGGCATACAGCGAAGGTCAGCGACCGTATGATTCTCTTGCAAAAAATGCAATGCCACCGGCTGGTCACTCTTTCATTTCTTCAGGGCTTGTCTTATGCTTGACCGGTGATTGGCTATTCTGTCCTTCAGGGGGCACTCCATTTTGCCTACATAGGTAAGGCCACATGTGCATTTAATAATGTAGACCACCATCTGCGAAGAACAGGTTAATCTATGCTTCAAATAGATCCTTTTGCCCTTCCTAGGGTGACTGAATAAATTGCCCACAATTGCTGTTGCAGGTTATACATCCATCTGATCTATGGCAGCCTGGGTTAATGTCCCAACTTCTGACATCATAACTTCGAATAGGGTCAGTTCAAACCAGAAGGTCCTTCCAACTTTTTCCTCTCCTATATCCAATTAGAGGGCGGGTTTTGAAAACACACTTCATAGAGTCATCTGTAGATAGAGTGTCACAATACGTGTATATTGATTGTTTCATCTGCTGAGTGACTAATTTAAAACTAGGGGTAAAGATACATGAAGGTGGATCAGAGCTTGCAGATCTCTTGGTCAGCCTTCTCCTTATTTTGGCTCTCTCAACACTTTTTAATGAAAAGCTTCTATCAAGGAATTTGTTGGTCATTTACTCCTCCCTAACCTTTATCTGTCCCTCATCAGAGACAATTCTATTGATCCTTGAAAATTGGCTAATAGGTAAGCTATCCAATAGTGATTTGGGGTGAAAACTGGAAGCCAAAAGCAGTGAAATTACATCTGTATCCTTCACATAAAGGTCAGTCTGTAGCACCCTTCCCTGCTTCACTACCATCACATCCAAGTATGGAATATGAGTGTAGCTTGCATTTATGGTAAATCTGATTTTCGAGAGAATCCTATTCAACTTGTTAATAAACTCAGTCAGTTTGTCCATGGTGTCAGTCCATACAAAAAACAGGTCATCTATATATCTACAATAACCTTTTATCTTGTCACCAAATTCAATATCTCCCAAGATGTGTCACTGTTCATATTCGAACATAAACATGTTGGCCAGCGATGGGGCCACATTCAAACCCATTGCTGTCCCAACCCTTTATCTATAGTATGACTTCTCAAATTTAAAATAATTATTAGACAAAACAAAATCCAATAGAAAACCGCTACAAGGACCATTATACTGACACAGCAATGGTTTTGAATGTGGCCCCATCGCTGGCCAACATGTTTATGTTTGAATATGAACAGCAACACATCTTGCGAGATATTGATTTTGGTGACAAGGTAAAAGGTTATTGTAGATATATAGATAACCTGTTTTTTGTATGGACTGACACCATGGACAAACTGACTGAGTTTATTAACAAGTTGAATAGGATTCCTTCGAAAATCAGATTTACTATAAATGTGAGCTACACTCATATTCCATACTTGGATACAGATAGAAATTCACTGCTTTAGGCTTCCAGTTTTTGTCCAAAATCACTATTGGATAGCTTACCTATTAGCCAATTTTAAAGGATCAATAGAATTGTCTCTGATGACGAGGAACAGATAAAGGTTAGTTAAGAGGAAATGACCAACAAATTCCTTGATAGAAGCCTTTCAGTAAAAAGTGTTGAGAGTGCCAGAATATGGAGTAAGATGACCAAGAGATCTGCAAGCTCCGAACCACCTTCATGTGTCTTTACCCCTAGGTTTAATTTAGTCACTCAGCAGATGAAACAATCAATATACACGTATTGGGACACTCTATCTACAGATGATTCTCTAAAGGGTGTTTTCAAAACCCGCCCTCTGATTGGATATAGGAGAGGAAAAAGTTTGAAGGACAGTAACCCAGGCTCGCATAGATCAGATGGATGTATAACCTGCAACAGCCTTATTGTGGGCAATTCGTTCAGTCACCCTAGGATTGGCAAAATGATCTATTTGAAGCATAGATTAACCTGTTCTTCGCAGATGGTGGTCTACATTATTAAATGTCCATGTGGCTTTACCTATGTAGGCAAAACGGAGTGCCCCTGAAGGACAGAATGGCCAATCACCGGTCAAGCATAAGACACACCCTGAAGAAAGGAAAGAGTGACCAGCCGGTGGCATTGCATTTTTTGCAAGAGAAACATACGGTCGCTGACCTTCGATGTATGCCTATAGATCAAGTCAACAGACCCCCCGGAGGTGGGGATGTGAATAAATTACTACTCAGAAGAGAGATTGAGTGGATTTATAAGTTGCAAACAATGGCACCCTGGGTCTCAATAAGCAAGTCTGGCTCTCATGTTTTTTGGATGAAAGATAATTTAGTTGCTGTTTGTTTTTGTTTTCTTTGATTGCATTAACTATGTGCTTAAGTTTTATCTTAGATCATATCTCTTGGTCATCTTAGTCAAATCAGTTAGAAAAAGTGTGAGATAGAATTAGTAAGTAATGTGCTCAGTATTTTATGGAGTACCCTACTGTGATTTTGATTGGTAATTAAAATGAGTACTTTTATGTATATATGTAAATAACCTAGGGACAGGAGGCACCAACTTCCGTTTTTGTAATTTTACTTTTTTTTTCTGTTGCCATGATGACGTATCGTTTTTTTATTTTTGGATGATCTATGCATAGAATATGTAGCACAAGGATGCGATTTAGCCCTCCTGATGTTTATTTTGATGTGGAAATTTGTTTTTAGTGTGCCTTTCCTCCAATGGGAGTATAGAGTTTTGATAGTAGTAATTTGGGCTGTTGAACGGTGTCAATACACTTTTATTATTATTATTTTTTTATTTAATTCATGGGCTCTGTGTCTTTGTGAGCTCTAGTGATGGGATCTATAGTCTATTAAGACAGACTTCAACACATTTTTATTCTGTACACGGTTTAATCTCTATGCTTATTTTTTAGCACTTGAATGTTTTTTTCATTGGTAGAGTGTTTAGGGGAGGGCCACATAGGCCTCTTTAAGTTTTGTTTGTACCACATTTGTTTGCCAGAGGAAGGGGTTTGTTTACTCAGAAATGTCATGCTTAAAATAAATTTAACCTTTGAGCAATTGTTGACTAAAGACCAGTGAGTACTTTTTTTGCTTTGCTTGAACTATATATATATATATATATATATATATATATATATATATATATATATATAGGTATAGAAATATATTTTACCAAAACATCATCAGATATATAAAGAAATATGTATTTATAAATAAATAGAACTTATACTGTTATGTGAAGAACATTGGAATGTTAATTATTAATAAATAATTTCGTTAGGGCACTTGATGTGATCAGGTTTGTGTAAGAGCATGGGTGTTTTTTCCATTTTTTATGCTCACTTGAAGTTTATAGGGGAATATTCTAACTTCGGCTTTTTGGGTAAGTCGGGTTAGCATGCAAGCAAAAACGTTTTTCTTTCAACTTGTAATAAGTATCTGACACACTCAAAAAGCTAACCTTTAGCGGAGTAAGCACGCAAGTGGGAGCAATAAATAGCGCTCCACTCGTAATCTAGCCCTGTGTTATATTTCTGGCCTATTATGATAATATTATCTATCCATTGTTAATGGTGTTGTTACTATCAGTGCAAATTATTATTAGTGGTTTGTATTTTTCAGGTGCTGTGGTTTGAAGAAGTGGCGGCTCTTTATAAAAAAGGTTTTCCTACTGCATTATCTTTTCCTAGACTTTCTAGCAAGCATCGGGTTGCACACATACTACAACTTGAAAGCGAAAAGTTTGCCTACGAGCAAAACCCGATACGCGCTAACCAAAGGACTTCGGAATATTGTGCGCATTAAGTTATTCTCCCCATAAAAGTAAATGGAGAGCGCCGAAGAAAAAAACCTAAAACATATCACTTGCGTGCTACACACACATATATACAGTCGTATGCAAATGTTTAGGCACTCCTGACAATTTCCATGATTTTCATTTATAAATAATTGGGTGTTTGGATCAGCAATTTCATTTTGATCTATCAAATAACTGAAGGACACAGTAATATTTCAGTAGTGAAATGATGTTTATTGGGTTAACAGAAATTGTGCCATATGCATCAAAACAGACAATATAGAAAAACAGTGCCACATGGCCCAATATTGTTTGATGCAAATAAAGATGTTATGTGTGATATTTACACTCACATATTGTATAACACCCCTAATGGTGCAGAAGGAACGGTCTGGGGTCAATGACAGTCACCCAGTAGACTGACCTCTGGTGGGTATTCAGTAGTCTGCAAAGGATGATATAAAACACGAGTGCCTATATGGCCTAGTATTGTTTGTATAGGCAGGAGATATATAATACTAGTATATAATGCACTCACATTTAGTAGAGCACCTCCCTTGGTGCAGTCAATACAGTCTCCCAGTAGACTTATATCCGGCTGTCTGGAGCTCCCAATGATCCAGGGGTGAAGGTGTTGGTCATAGAGTAATAATAGTAGTCCGGCAGCAGGTGGTAAGTATATATAAAAACTTACTTTATTAAAATGTTAAAATATATTCACAAAACATTTCTTAGCCAACCAGTGACTGTTTCATCAGGCTTATAAAAATGAATGCTTAACACCTACTATATATGCCAGACATACAAACTTAATTAATGAACAGCACCTGGAATAGGTGCTTACCAATTGGACCAGTCATGTGGGTTTATAGAACCAATCAAATGAGACCACGTTGTGTGACCTCACAATGTAAACAAACATTCAATAACAAGACTAAACAATCTAATATAGGGAGTTCACAATACCAAAGAATCATTGTTTAAACATATTATATGTTTTAACTATTGCACATTATAAATAATCACTAATCTGTTCTTATACCAAGGTATATGGTAAATCAGATAATCTTTAAGATCATTTATACAAATAGTTTGTCAATATTTAAACAATTAGTTCATCTTCATATCAAAACCCTTTTTTCAAAACAGAGTGTACAGTATTTAGTAAAGGTGTCTAACATTATTGGTTGATCGCCTAATAGCAATTTATTTAGGGCGAAACTAACTGGTAATAGATTGAGACAAGAGAAAACAGAAGCGCCACATGGCCCAATATTGTTTGGTCCAAAACTTGTAGATCTTAGAGTAATAAGCAGACTCACATTTGGAAGAGCACTTCAATTAGTGCTAAATAAGCAGTCTGGAATCTATTCGGTCACCCAGAAGACCAACTTCCTGCACAGGAACTGATGTCTGTGTTGACAGAAAGGAGACACAGGTGCCTATATGGCCTAGTATTGTTGGTACATAGAATCAGATTCAAACAATGAGAAGGATGGTACTCACAATAAATAAAGCACCTCTTATGATGCTATAGAAGCGTGAAGGGATCAATTCAGTCACCCAACAGACTTGTAGCAAGGCATCCAAGTGGATTCAGTAGTGCAGAGGATCCCACAGTGAACCAGAAGGTGATTTTCCTCAGATAAAAAGGAAGAAAAATCCCAAAGAAAATGCAGTAAGTGTTCAAATGCTAAAAATGACTTTAATAAAAATTATAAAATCACAGGCAACGCGTTTCTCAGCCAATGGCTGTTTCATCAGGCTTCATAAAATGTTTACTGAACACTTGCTAAATATACCCTACACCCAAATAAAATAATATTGAACAGGTGATAGTGGGAGGAGTCCACTTAATTGGTAATGTCCTCATAGCCAATCAAATAATACCAGATAGAGCAAACATTATACAATAAACAATGTAACATACAATGCATAATCACCAATTTCATTTGTAAATTCCTAGTTAATATTATTCATATTGTATTTCATGTTACCCAATACACATTGTCATTATCATTTGAGCAAAAATATTTAATAAAATAAAAAAAATCATACCTTATTATGAGTCAAATATCGTATGGGCACTGAGTAATTTGGATGACAAGCATGAATGAAACAGATCACAACAATTCCAGTGTTTGTAAAGTGATATAAGTTTGAGGTGAATGTTACAATAATCTGCTACCTAGTTGCTATGTGTGGTTCAAATTAGGTGCCGACGAAGTCGGCGTCCTAAGGCGCTGAGTGCGCATGACTAGCCACAGTAAGTCAATCAAATAGAGATAGCTCAGTAACGAATGAGATTACCAAGCGTGGCGCTAGATGATAGACCTAATACAATAGGGGAGGAGTGATCAACCAAATCCGAAACACAACCTCAGCTGTATGTCCTATAAGAATTATAATTAGAATCAGGCTAAAAACGCACCAGTATTGGGACAGACATGGGGGAACCCAATGACCAAATTCACCTAAACCTATCTAGTAAAAATAATCCTACTGCCGCTCGATGTGAGATAAGCCTGTCAAAACAGTGAGTGTGACCGGACTAGCTTTAACACAGTTGTGACAGGATGACATAGCGTAGAGCGTCATCAGACCGCATGACCAACCACAACTTATCAGAAGAGGACATTTTCTCATAATGAGTAGATGTACTATATGTCAATCAAACAAGAGCTGTTTGATGATAGGATGAAACATTGTGTGTACAGTACACCGATGAGTATATAGTATATCGAAGGGGCATACTCACCCATGTGTCTAGGGTTGAAAAATCATACTGTACAAACCCACAACATATAAATAATATAATGCGGTGAGAAATACCAAAATACCAGCAACAGTACTAAAACTAGTGGTTAGATTGAGATGAGTATTGAACTTACACAGAAAGCCATATATGTACAATAATCAGAAGGTATACTCCTAGCTTGTGTGCCTATCAATTGTTATGATGGTACTCAGTCTCACTTACTGTAATTGTATATAAGAGAATCTTGATCATTGTGGTCTGGATTCGTTATTTGTTTGTAGCCGTAATGGCGTGGAGGAGGTTAGCTCCAATCGGCACTTGAAGCTGGTGCATTAGTCAAATGACTTTGGGGGAAATCTTAGTGACGTGGCCTATAGTGATAGGTCTTATGCAGAAAGTAGTGACATAGCCTATAGTAATAGGTCTTATGCAGAAGGTATTGACTGGGATAGCCGATGGGAATGTAGTAATGGTAAACAGGCATTGATGAGACAATGTAAATTGTCTCTATGACAACACGCTATAATAACGAAGAGCCCATACAAATAGCATTAATCTTTATAACTAGAAGGATAAAAATAGGTGCCCTATTTGCAATGAAATGGATTATAACAGCAAGATTAATTGCTATCTGAAAGAGTTTTATTATAATGACCATTAATAGGTGCATATGAACTATATGTTGGTATTATGTGAAAGAAATTATTCATACTGTAAACTATGAACCAGTGTATATATCAGGTTCCACTTCATAATGTAAGTGACGCTATCAACTAAAGGAAGTGTCCCACAATGTGTTGTGGTTTCCGTAAGGGTATTGTAGTATAAGTGAATATAGTATGTGATGTGCTGTGTATATACTGATAAATAATGACTTACGCTGGGTGCCACCATGCTCACTATCCAACTCCCCAACAACTAAGCATCACATTACATGACTGATAATGGTTATCATTATTTATCACTATATACGCAGCACATCACAAACTTTTTTTTTAAATATGTATCTATAATTTTTATCCAATAGTGTTTACATGAGTGTAACTTATTTTATATGTGTATATATTTTGTTTGGTGCCACATGTTTAATGCTCTATGCTCTAAGCAAGGTTTTCAGTCACACTAACTCGATGAGTGTAAAAGCGATTGCGCGCTCACTCTTACTTTCAAATTGTAATATGCGCGCTCTTTCTGTCATGCACAAAAAGCCAAAAAGAACTATATGGCTTGTGTGCAACAGTTAGCGCGCCACTTGTAATCTAGCCCATAATTGCACCTGAGCATAGAGCTCTAGAGAGCTGAATCCCCAAAAAAAGTTTAGCGTTTATTTCAAAAATATTTATAGAGTTTTTACTTAAAGGGACAGTATACTGTAAAATAGTTTTTCCCTTAATGTGTTTACAATTGCTTTTTTTACCAACTGCAGAGTAAAAAATGTATGAAAATTTGCTTTTTAAGGCTTATTTGTGTATATTATAGCTCTGATTTTGTGTTTTGAAGCCACAACCTAATAAAATAGGTTGAGCTTGTAGGTATAATCCGATCTCATTACTGTATCACATTGTGCACATATACCTGCTTCTTTATCTTATATCTGTCCTTAAAACAATCACCAGTACTTTGAGAGAACAATGGAAAATCAACATTTTATTACCTTATCTCTGCTATATCGCACTGGGAGTGTAATTTCTTCTGCTGGCTGTGTTTACAAAGCTTATCTATAGCTGGTACGCGCGGCCACAAACTTTCATAATAGGTGGGGATACCACATGCTAAATTAACAATTTCAAATGCCAATATAAGGGTAAAGGAGCTACTTGTAAACAATTTAATACACTCCAGCAGGTAAAGTGGATCATTCGGAACAAATTAAAGGGGAGAAATGTTTTGAGTAAACTGTCCCTTTAAGTCACATAGCAAAATAATTAGTCAAAAAACGTTTTAAATAGATCAAATAAAAATATATTTATTTTATTAAAATGTAGCCACATCAATGGGTTTTAACTCTTCACATTAACACTCTTAACATTGTAAGAATCAGTATAACAAAAAAGACAACGTATATTGGTAATCATTTAATAGGACAACATTTACTAAGCAATAGTAAAGTCATATAACTTCCCAAATTTGTTGTAAAGTCAAGGTTTACATTAAGTAGACCATTAATTAAATATGCACTAACATAAGAATTTTCCTTCTAGTAAGCAAAATAGATTTAGCTCATATATAAGACAAATATGATTATTTCTTTAGAGTGAGTATAGTGCATATTCTATACAATAGAGATTAGAGAATGTTTTTCTCTCTGGAGAGAAAGCTCTGCAGTGCCCATACACCAACAGAAGTGGAAGGCAGGAATCTGCTTATTAACCATTGACCAAGATATTTGAATAATAAGGCAAATATTACTAAATTGTATGTAGTTGAATATAACAAGTTAATCTGAATAAAATCCTATAGTGAATGTTTTTGACTTTTAAACACATTTCAGACATAACAAATGTTATATCACAATGTTTATAATGTACAATGTTTATAAATCAATAAAAACCCTTATCTTCTAGAAGAGTAAAATAAATGCAATTACATTTATGGCTATTTTAGCTTAGTGCCTAAAAATGATAAGCGACACCTAGTACAAAATATTCATGAAAATAGATCAAATAAATATTTATTATAACAATACAGAATGTACCTAGCACATAGTTCTTTCTATATCCATTTTTCATTAAACTGGATATTATTTTACTCACAAGTATTTGAATATATGTAAAATATATTTATAGGGAACTCAATACAATTCACATGATTTTTTTTTTTTTTTTAGCAATACCTATTTATTTCATGTCATATGATATCTACTTCACAGCATACATATGTTGAAATACCATTTGTAGTGATTTCACCAGAATACTAATTTATATATTAAAGGGACAATTGTATGAGATTATTCTAACTAATGCCTCTAAATAAATATTCCACTGAAAAAAATTCTGTCTTGCTGATTGTGCAAGTTTTAAATATAAATAGTTTTATTTTATTGTCTTGTAATATGTTGAATATCTAGTAATTTTGCACTGGCTAACAGGGACCACTCCCACAATTCTATTGGTCAAAAAAAGTCTGAAAAGGCTGGTATGTTCAGCACAATAACATCCTTGATGTAAATAATACATTATGAAAAACTCCTTCCCTTTTTTTTTTTGGTTTAGATTATACAAATAAACCATATAAATAATATCCTTTTTAAGATGTGTAATATTAAAACAGATACTTTTTTTAAATATCAATACATGTACACTGTGAACAATGGCCACAATTTAAGTTGATGTGTTTATCTGTAAGAGATACAGCACATAGAGACAGTGATTCATGATTTCAATGGTGTATGACAGATTTCTACCTTTATATGCCTTACTATGCAACTTGCTGGAAGCGTTTTTATGTCATGACCCCAGTACTGACACAGTAAAGGATAATTTATTTTCTGTGCAAAAGCTGAAATGTCACCAGTTTCAAACAGCACGGATGTAAAACTTCTTTATGAAGCATTCTTTTAAATAAAAAAAAAGAAAACAATAAATACATCAAAGTATTATATCCAGGTAAATGTTACTAAAGTAATGTCTACATCTAAATGAGTCAAGTGAATTATCAAATGTATATGGCTGTTTAATATAATCTCACATTTGAAGAAAATAATTTGATACAATAACATTTCATAGGCACTATTATTTGTACTTTAAAGCTAACCTCAGATGGATTACCCAAAACAACATTTATTGTAACTTTATAAACAATGCTATCCAGAAAACAATAAACTATATCTAGAATTTTATGTTTATTAAAGGGACATTAAACTTCTGGGTACAACTACAGCAGCATGGTTACCACTCAACTGTGCTTGCATCTCTCTTTAAAGATACTCTCTTATTTTAACCCCTTAATGACTGACGTTCCCCATTACATCTACAAGATCTGCACTATAAACAAGCCAGATAAAGAAGGCTTTTTATCAACCGCGGTCGTTAAGGTGTTAACACTTCAAAAGTGCTGGTTAGTAAAGCTCTGTATCTTCACATCAGACGCTGACATCTTTAAATATTCTTGTAACCTGTGACAGAAGTGGTACAAATTCCTAATCAGTGACACTGTTTTCTTGACAAGCCATATAATGCACTCCGTTTTAGTGTACACAATAGAGAGCAGGAGCTATACTTATTTGCCTAGGCTATATTGACCTATATTATTCCTAAGGGCTTTTTTTATATTTTATATCACTTTTAAACTGGTGAGAACGAATCATATCATTGTAGTTTTACTCTGCACCTTTAAAGAAAAACCCTGTGTTTGAGTCGAATCTGAAGCTCTTTTTTTAAAACAAAATAATGCACACATTAAACGTAGTTTGTTTCAGGTATAATATAGTCTAAATATGAATATAATTTTTAGTCTGGGAAAAATCATTTTTATTATTATATCAATAAATCA
Source organism: Bombina bombina (assembly GCF_027579735.1). NCBI lineage: Eukaryota > Metazoa > Chordata > Amphibia > Anura > Bombinatoridae > Bombina > Bombina bombina. Next base: position 1,099,630,689 of record NC_069502.1, on the reverse strand, counting down.
TTGAATCTAAAATTAGGTTCCTCCAACTATTTAAATATTTGTAAGGCATTTCCATGTATACTAATACAAATTTAGTTTCTGTACTTCAATATCTGTGTTTTACACATAAATTCTGATTGTTTATTTTAATTAAATTCTATATTTGATACATTCTATTGGCTACATACTATTAATGACAGTAAATACAAAACTACAGTACCATTTTTTTTTTTCAAACAATCTTGTACTACAGATAAGTTTGTATCATTTGGCATGTTTCTCTAACACATAGTGCTCTGTGATAAGGTTCCTCTAGTGACACTGACGTAGCTGTCACATGTAAAAATAGCTCTTGGCAATGCTGTTAATGGAACGTCTGATGAACATTGCAAGTACTAATTAAGGAATTCATTTGACAAGCTTCTGCCATACCTTGCAGATTTATACTTAAGCTCGTGATAACACTGTACAAAGCTGTGGTAGATAAATGTTATAGGCAAGGCCAGTAGAACAATTCCACTAACCACACATACTCCTCCGAGTATTCTTCCTGGAACTGAGATGGGATACATGTCACCATATCCCACAGTTGTCATTGAAATAATCACCCACCAGCAGGCTGCAGGAATACTAGAATAATCCTCATTTTTCGTTTCAAGGTCCAAACCATGTTCAAGAAGCTGGGAAAGTGCTCCAAAGATTGCCATGGCAACACAGATAAAAACCAGCAACATGACCATTTCTCTATAACAACGTTTTAATGTTAAACCAAGTGTTTGTAGGCCGATAAAATGTCTGGCAAGTTTTATTACCCAGAATATTCGCATCATCCTCAGAACCCTCAAAGTGACTCCAGCTCTTTGTAGTTGAGGATTTTCTCCTGTGACGATTGTCATGAAAACCGAAACGTAGTAAGGAGAAATGGCCAACAAGTCAATGATGTTCAAAGGCCTTTTTACAAATTCGCATTTATTCTTGGAGACGATAAATCTCACAATGCACTCTGCAGTGAACCAGCCTATGCAGATAGCTTCAATTATTCTGTTGAAAGAAAACAAAATGAAGAAATTATTATTTGTAGCAACATTTTAATTAGATGTGTTTTTATTCCAAAACGTTAGATGCTTAACATTACATGTAACTGACAGGGGGAGGGGCAATAAATATGTTCCAAAATTGAGCAATATATTATATTTATATTTAATTAATCAAAATGTTCCCATATAAATTCTTTACCTTCCCTAGTGAAGCATATGGCTGTATATAAGCCTATTGGATTTTGGGCATACAGCAGTAAAGATGTTTATTCAGAAAAGGATTTTATAATATAATGTATAATTTATATTTTTAAGCAAAAGCAATATTTCTGCTTCACTTAATAATACCAGCGCACGCAAATGTGTGTGCTGGTATTAACAAGTTATCCACAATGCGAACACGACTTTGCATTCGCATTGCATGGAAACATTGTGCTCACAAGAGAGTGCTTACATAGGCTCCAATGGGAGCCTCATTCTCATGCCGTGAGACACGGCAGAGAACCTAATGCAGCGAAGGGGGTAAGTTGTGCAGCGATGGGCAGCAAATGATAAACATATATGAATATGCTTATATACATATATATTTATGCGTTAATATATGTATATTCACATATTAACACATAAATATATATGTATATAAGCATATACATATCCATTTACACACAGTTCCCCATAGACCGCTATGTAAAGGGACTTTCCAGTGACATTTTTATTTTTCTAACACCCCACTTTTAACCCCTAAAAAACTGCTTTGTGCAGTTGTTTTTTCCATTTTAACAAAATGCTACGTTTCTCTTAAATTTGGGGTCAATTGGGGGACATTTAATAAATGACCCAAATATCTGATATTGCAGAAGCAATAACCAGCCACTTGTAATGGCTGGTTACTTATTGCGTGCCCATAAACGGGCAAATTTGCAAGTTTATGGGCACACAATAAATTAGCGCTTCACTTGTAATCTAGCCCAAATTATTCTATTACTGGCACCGTGCAACTTTATTTATAATTCACATTAAGTATAGGAGCAGGGGGCATGCTGCTTAGAAGCCTATATCTCAGGCATCTAAGTAGCTACAGACCCCCAAGACCCACTGCTGGGAAGGTAATCGCCTAACCTTTTTCCAACAGTGTAAGTCTTGGGAATCTGAAGAAGAAAAAAAAAAGGTTACAAAAAATTATTTAAAAAGGTTAAAAAAAAAAACAACTTAAGACAGCCTAGCAACCAGGTGGGAAAGTGCTTAGCACTCAAAGGGTTAAAATCGTATATGCTCTATATATGCTCTATCTGAATCATTAAACAAAATGTTTGGGTTTTAAGGCCCTTTAAAAACAAGAAGTTGTGATCTCAATCAGCAACAAACAATATGGAATGTGAAATAGTTTATTCCTGGTCACAATGATCCAATTGCTGATAGATATTTTGTTTAAAACGATTAAAGTAATGTACATTACAAAAATGCGATTATGAAATAAAAAGAAATATTTTAAGAATGGCATTGCTAAACTTATTTTCTTCATGAACGCTGTTATCTTTCCTACAAATCTTGTTAGTAGTATGAGATATAACATATTTGTCTGTTAAATAGATAGATGATAGATAGATAGATAGATAGATAGAGACATATTTCTGTAATGCCCAATACTGATGGGCTCTGCAATAGTGAGAATTAGTTGCAAACACCTTGAATAGACCTTTATTGCAAGCTGGTAAAACATAGAAGTATGTAAGCTGTGGGTAAAACAAATAATGATGTGGGGGCCGGCGGTTTAGGGGTTAAAGGTATGTTTAATGGTGGAGATATGGGAGGCCGGAGGTTTAGGGGTTAATAACTTTATTTAGTGGCGGCGATGTTGGGGAGCGGCAGAATAGGGGTTAATAACTTTATTATAGTGGCGGCAATGTCGGGGTGTGGGGAAATAGGGGTTAATATATTTGGCATTGTGGATGGGCGGCAGATAAGGGTTTAATAACTTTATTGAATAGTCGCGATGTGGGTGGGTGGCAGATTAGGGGTTAATACTTTGTAACACTTTAGTTATGAGTTTTGTGAAACATTTTTGTTACACAAACTACTAGTTTCAAGTGGCGGTATGGATTGTGTCGGTATAGGCTGTAACGCAAGCATTTTAGTCTCACCGCAACACCTGTAATACCGGCGCTATGGAAATCCCACGCAAAAAAAAAATTTTTAGTGCAGGATTGACGTTGTGTTACAGGCTAAAATGCTTGCAGTATAGCTATACCGACACAACTCGTAATATACGTTCCTGGCCATTACACTGAAATTGCATTTTTTCAGCGTTAAAAGCCGCAACGAAAAAATTGTAATCTAGGTGTATATGAAATAAAAGTTCTAATTATATGCATATCAATATGGATTATTGCCATCATTAGTTTTATTATTCAGTACTATTCAGCAAGGTAAGAAATCCAGTTATATGATTTCCCAGTAAATGTATTAATTGAAATGTTTTTGATATATTTAAAAGTTTAGCACAAGCTTAATTATAATGTACATTTTACTACCAAGGGGAGGATCCCCTTTGCTTTTAAACATGTCTGGAGTATTTCTCTTGAGGATAGAAAACAAGACATAAGTCAGCTCCTTACATGATGGTAAAAGAGACATAAGTTAGATGTTCACACGATGGTAAAAGAGACATAAGTCAGCTCCTCACACCATGGTAAAAGAGACATAAGTCAGCTCCTCACACCATGGTAAAAGAGACATAAATCAGCTCCTTACATGATGATAAAAGAGACATAAGTCAGCTCCTTACATGATGAAAAAAGAGACATACGTCAGCTCCTCACACCATGGTAATAGAGAGATAAGTCAGCTCCTTACATGATGATAAAAGAGACATAAGTCAGCTCCTCCCACCATGGTAAAAGAGACATAAACAAAGAACAAAGGCTTGCTGTCCATTAAACCTAACTTTTATTGACAATGTCCATATTAAAGTTACACATCCAGAGTGTCTCACATCCAGCATGTGTAGGGTCAATATTGGCTTATGCTTTTCAGCTGTAAAGCCGTAATCATAGCCATATGGTCTAAACCGACATTTATAAGACATGTAAAAGTGCATGATTGGCTGATACACATTGATTACCTCCCCAATATCTGACATAAGTCAGCTCCTTACATTATGATAAAAGAGACATAAGCCAGCTCTTTACATTATGGTGAAAGAGACATAAGTCAGCTCCTCACACCATGGTAAAAGAGACGTAAACAAAGAACAAAAGCTTGCCATACATAAAACAACTTTTATTGACAATTTCCATATAAATGGTATACATCCAGAGTGTTTCTGTCACGCCGCTCCGCTCTAGCCGTTGCTAGGGGTGTGGCGTCTCCTTCCCTGCTCGTTGTCAGGGGCCGCATCGGCTCTGGATGCGTGCGTTACTGATGTCATCGCCGCACACTCCGTATGCCGGTCGGAGCTCAGAGGCATGAATCTACGCCTATTTAAATGTTTTTAGAATGATCTGTCACTGCCCAAGTATAGGTGTTACTTTGTGTGCTCCTGGGTGTGACAGATCATTCTTTCTTGTGTCTAATATCATTAATGAACCTGCCTGCCTGACTACTCTACCTGCCTTAACCCTTACACTGCTGGATTGATCACTGTTGCTGAACCTGCCTGTCTGACTACTCTACCTGACTTAACCCTTAAACTGCTGGACTGCTCTACTGTTGCCAAACCCTGCCTGCCTGACCATTCTAGTGGTTCATCCACTGCTCTGCTGTTGCCGCTGGGGACTGTCCTGCCTGGGGTGAGTGCCGCCTTCCTCATCTCACTAACTTTCTCTGCTCTGGGATATTCCCTATCATTCCACCTCGACGCTGGGATAACAAGACTACTGGCCAAGTTTGGTCTGATAGAGAAGTATCCCACGAGCATTACATTTTCACATCCAGCATGTGTAGGATCGAGACAGGCTTACGTGTTTCGGATGTAAAGCCGTAATCATAGCCATATGGTCTAAACCAACATTTAAAAGTGCATGTTTGGCTGATGCACATTGATTACATCCCCCTGTCTGACACAAGTCATCTCCTTACATGTTGATAAAAGAGACCATAAATCAGCTCCTTACATGATGGTAAATGAGACATGTCAGCTCCTTACAAGATTATAAAAGAGACATGTCATCTCCTTACATGATGGTAAAAGAGTCAGCTACTCACATCATTGTAAAAGAGACAAAAGTAATCTCCTTGCAGGATGCTCTGTTTAGCAGGTTTGAACATAACAATTTTCTAACCCATTAGACACCTAATACTAAAAAATAAATCCATAAATCTATTCAATCAATACTTTCAAAGAAGAGCAATCACATCATTGTTTAGAGGTTGATTTAGACATAGCTATTTTTTATTTCATTATACTATATATTAGGGGAGAAATTATCATTTAAAACAGAAGAGCCTCCTCTAGAAGTGAAATGATTGGTCAAAATACAATGAACACTTGGTTCTCTAGACACCAATTTTAGAGAAACAAACTGAAGTGGAGGAGATATCTGTACAACACTTTCTACCAAAAATAAGCCAATTGACACCAGAGACCCCATATTATAAAGAATATAGTCCTTCTTTAAAACAATAGGTCACATAACCCACTAAATATAACATATATACTGGATTTAATTTTCACATTCTTAAGGTTGAACATTTTTATTTTCTAACCCCAAAAAAATATACAGGCACCCAAGTATAATTCATAAAACTACTGCACCATCTATCGTAACTAGGTTTATTTTTTGGAAGACTTGGTTGCCATTTTGTTAAAACTGATTTTTATTTATAATAAAAAAATGCAAGATATGCAAAAATATTGAAAACTATTGTTTCTAATTTTTTAACATTCTCACAGATGTTTTTGAAACTTTTGCTATGCGCACAAAACGCTGAATTTACAATATCTTACGCACGCAATAACTTATTACCCCATAGAAGTCAATGGAGAAAAAAAAGTGAAAAAACCCTACGTGTGCACAAACCCGGTCACATTTTCTCCAGTATGCTAACCTGACATGAAAATATCAATATTTCCCATTATATAAAGGTATATATATATACAGATATAATATATATATATATGTATATATATATATATATATATATATATATATATACATATATATATATATATATATATATATATATATATATATATATATATATATATATATATATATATATATGAAAATCATAAAACATATTATGCTATGTGCAGGACATTGGAATGTAAAATATTTACAGTAAATACATAGTTAAGATATTTATTAAATATGAATATTGCATGAATATGCTTTTTTATTTCTTCATCTACTTAACTGCAAAGGGCTCCAATGCCCCCTGTCCCCTCAAAATAATGCAACACACAGCCATTAATGTCTAAACTGTTGGCAACAAAAGTGAGTACGCCCTTAAGTGGAAATGTCCAAATTGGGCCCAATTAGCCATTTTCCCTCCCCGGTGTCATGTGACTCCTTAGTGTTACAAGGTCTCGGTGTGAATAGGAAGAAGGTGTTAAATTTAGTGTTATTGCTCTCACACTCTCTCATACTGGTCACTGGAAGTTCAACATGGCACCTCATGACAAAGAACTCTCTGAGGATCTGAAAAAAAGAATTGTTGCTCTACATAAAGATTGCCTAGGCTATAAGAAGACTTCCAAGACCCTGAAACTGAGCTGCAGCATGGTGGGCAAGACCATACAGCGGTTTCACAGGACAGGTTCCACTCAGAACAGGCCTCACCATGGTCGACCAAAGAAGTTGAGTGTATGTGCTCAGCGTCATATCCAGAGGTTGTCTTTGGGAAATAGACGTATGAGTGCTGCCAGCATTGCTGCCGAGGTTGAAGGGGTGGGGGGGTTCAAGATTTTTTCTCACTACTTTTTACATTTTATGTTTCATTTTTTCACCACATATCAGCAAGTTTTAGGCTGAAATGCGTCAACATAACTACAAGTAAGCTAATTACCTTTATCTGAATCTAATGGTTTATATATTCTGCAGTATTATTTTTGTTTTTCTCCAATAGATCATTTTAGGAGAATTTGTATATCCATGGTGATATCTATGGATTTTTGAAGACATAAGAAGTTCACTACACCATTCTTCCAACACCTGCATCTTTCTTCCCAAATTTGATAACATTTTTTAATTTTTTTTATATCTTTCACATTTTTATGATGTTTTTTATGTCATCACATTTTTCACATGTTTGATAATGTTTTTCTTGTGATCAGTCACATTCAAGATTTTTTCTCACTACTTTTTACTTTATATGTTTCATTTTTTCACCACATATCAGCAATTTTCATTTTTTTTTTTCACCACTAATCAACAATTTGGATTTTATCTCTAATCTTGGACTATTTTCTTTCTAATATTTGAACACAAAGGACAAAACGTTTATTATATTGAACTGGACGGGACTGCTTTCGAACTGGGACTCTTTTTGGAATACACATTAATCACCTTCTATATCTACCCTATTTGGGGGGATTTACCACCATATACACACAGTTGCTTTTTATTCAGATACTGCTTGTATTTATGGACTTTTGTATGTGACTTTTATTATTGTGATTTTTTTATTATTGTGATTTTATTTTTGAATTATATTTCTGTAAAACATGGATCCATTCATTTTACTGTATTATATTGAATTTTATTACATTGCATATTTTATTGTTATTCAGGAGTCTAGGAATTTCTTTAGTTTTTTCATTCACCTACTTTAGCTTTTTTGGCGCTCACTTCTCAACTTACACTATTGTACCTACAAGTGTCCAGGATTTGTTCAACTTCATATCCATGTGGACGTATGGATAACTGGGTGAATACAAAGTTCAGAAGGACATTTGAGTCTGTAAGCATTTGGATATATTACTTTATCAATTATGTAAGGTCCAATATAATGGTCTGACAATTTTCTGGAAATTGAGAGAAGTACTTTCTCCTGTAGCATAGGTAGGAGATGGGATTCTATGTTTGTCAGCATGAGTTTTATAGATTTTTTTTAAATATTGTAGGTTGTTATTTAGTTGAGAAATATTGCCCTTGATTTGTTCAATGAAAGATTGAGTGCCAGGTTGGTTAAATGGGGTGAGATGAATAGGAAGGAACTATAGATGATATGCTAGGTTAGAAAAAAAAAAGAGATTGTTTGGTGGATGAATGAGTAGAGTTATTATAAGAGAATTCAGCTAAGCATAAAAGTTCATTTCAATCAGATTGTAAGAACAATATATCCATAAATGTTGTTCAAGTACTTGCTTGATTCTTTCAGTTGGGCCAATACTTTGTGGATGAAATGCTGTGGAAAAGTGATGATCTATTTTAAGTGATTTACACATGGAACTCCAGAATCTGGAGGTGAACTGAATACTTCTATCAGAAATAATCTCATTTTGAAAACCATGTAGTCTAACATATTCTTTAAGGAAGGTTTGTGAAGTGGTGCTGGCATCTGGAATGGAAGGTAGGCTTATGAAGGGAACCATTTTGGTTAGTCTATCAACGATAACAAGAATACCAGTTTTTTTCCCCTTAGATGATGGTAGGTCCACGATAAAGTCCATGCTGATGGAATCCCAAGGTTTTTCTGGAAGGGGTTGAAGTAATCTGGCGGGTAACTGTTTTGAAGGTTTTGTTGCATTGACATGAATCACAGGAGTTAACATTGGATTTCACATTGTCTCTTATATGTGGCTATCAGCAATATCTAGTTATAAGGTGAGTTGTTTTCTGTACACCAGGATGTCCAACTAAAGGAGAATCATGTGTGAGTTTGAGAATTTCTTTTCTGTTTGAGGGTTAAAAATACATTTTAATATTCTTGTAGAATATACCATCTTGAAGAGATAAAGTGACACCATTAGGAAGAGGAACAGTGGGTGTTTCAGAAGTCAAAGTTTCATTTAAGGTAATGGTAAGTAATACAAACTTTGTATGAGATAAAACAGGAGTATCATCATGATTAGTCTCAGGATAGAGAGACTAGAAATAGCATCTGAGTTCCCATTTTTGTTTGCTGTGAGGTAAGTTAAAAGAAAGTCAAATATTTCAAAGTACATAGCCCAGCATGCCAACCTGGAATATAATCTTTTATCAAATTTGAGGTAGGTAAGATTTTTGTGATCTGATTGTCAGTAACTTTTTTCTCCAACTGTATAATTCCTTTCAGAGGGTGTAAGTTTGCAAAAGGGAAAAGCAATAGGGATCTAAGGGCTATTGGGACTTTTTAATTTAGACAAAATCACCCCTAGAGGAAAAGCAGAAGAATCAACTTCTAACACGTATGTCAAATTGAGATCAGGTAAACAGTGAAAAGGAGCAGTAGTGAACATTTCTTTCAAAGTATTGAAAGCTAGATCAGCTTCCATATCTCATCCATATCTCAGACAAAATGGATACCTTTTTTTTGGAAAGGTCAGTAAAACGAATAATTATATTGGAAAATCCTTTTATAAATTCTCTGTAGAAATTTGCAAAGCCAATTAAATGTTGTACTTCATTTTTGGAGGCAGGAGTGGGCTATTTAATGATGGCATCTATCTTCTTTGGATCCATTTGAGGAAGGAAAAATTATATAGCCAAGGAATAAGATAGAGGTTTTTTCAAAAAAACACTTCTCAGGTTTAGCAAACAAATAATGTAACTGTAACCTTTCCAATACCTTTTTTTACTTGTAGTCTGTGAGTTTGTAAATATGAAGAGTAGATGAGAATGTCATTGACGTAATGCAATATTAGTTAACCAAAACTTAGTTCCCATCCCATCCTACATATTGACAGGTCTTCTTGTTACAGCATTATTTCTGAATTTATTAATAGCCGGCTACACAAGATATTGTTTGTATCTAACTGCTTGATATTATACAAACCAAGTACAATGTTTCGCATCTAGATACATGATTCTCAGGGGTATTATTCACACACTTTTGCTATATATTGATATCTAGATAGTTTAAGCAGACAGAATCTATTACACTGAGCAGCTGTGCTAAAGTTAACTGTGCAAGCAAGAACTTTATAATTACATCTAGAGAGTTTAAGTGTTTTTAAAGGTGTATGATTGAATAGTTAAACCAATAAAGATAAAGGGGCCGAATTAATAATGTGCAAATGGACATGATCCGATATTGCGGATCATGTCCGCTGCACATCGATAAATACCAACAGCATACACTATCAGCATTTATCATTGCACCAGGAGTTCTTTTGAACTGCTGGTGCAATGCTGCCCCCTGCACATTTGCAGCCAATCGGCCGCTAGCAGGGGGTGTCAATCAACCTGATTGTATTGGATCGGGTTGATTTCCAGCGATGTCTGTCCGCCGCCTCAGAGCAGTCGGACAGGTTATGGAACAGCAGTCTTTAGACTTGTGTTTCTGGTGAGTATGAAGGCTCGCCAGAAACACGGGGCATCAAGCTGCATACGGAGCTTGATAAATATGCCCCAAAGTATGAATGGTTAAAAATCGTTCCTGTATTATTCAGTGAGAATTTTTCCTATATAATTGTAGGGGTAAAGCACTCTTTTATGTTACAGACTTTGTAACTCATTTTTCTATGAGTCTCTTTAGTGCTATATTGCCCCCCTAACAGGTGCTTGTTGATTACAAAAATATTTGGCACCTATAGGTACTTACCATTAGTACTACTTTACCTACTATCTTGTTACTATAGTCCAAATAACAGGTTTGATGAATATAATATGCAAGCCAGATGACAAGCTTAGTTAATAGAAGGCAAGTGAAACAAGCTGCAGTTTGTCATACGCAAAAGGAAGACAGGATTCAATGGTATTTACTTTGTGAGTCAATCCGGAGAGAAATCTTAACAGTCAAATAAGTAGAAACTGAATGACATCTTAGGCAGATGCTTATACTCGTGGCTGTTTTCTTAGGAGAAACCGGCTGTTAGAAGTTGTATGAGGAGTGTGATCTGAGTAGTAAGGTTCTTCTGGGTTTGTATCCGTTCAGGTGATTGTCTGTGAAACAGAGAGAGACAGGCTGAAGGATCCGGTGCTGTGAAAAGGAATTTCGATGCAATGTTGGAAGATCCGGCTCAAAGTGATAGAAGTTCAGCAACAGCAATACAGAGTGTGGATGGTCACAGGCAGGCTAGAAATACAAAAGATCCAAGGAATCCTGAATATAGTAAGTAATAAAGCTAATCCTTTAGGAAAGATTATAGCTTACTGCTTGGCGTTAAGCAATAAGGTCTTTGTGAAGCTGCCTTAAGTATGGTTTGAAGAGGGAGGTGCTTAGAGTTAAAGTGATATGACACGTAAACTATGATGAATTTATCTAGAAGGTCACAGAAAATGTAATTTATAAAGTACTGAAACGAGACGGGGCGTTACACAAGCCGAACAGCATAAAACGGTATTTAAAGTGACCATATATTATTCTGAAAGCCATTTTCCACTCATCTCCAATTTTGAGACATAGTAAATTATAGTTGTCTCTCAGATCAAATTTAGTGAATATTTTGGTATTCTTCAAACTTTCTATAAGTTTGGATATTAAAGGTAAGAGATAACTTTTTTTTTATGGTTATCCTTTTGAGTTGTCTGTAATCCACTATTGGTCTGTACCATCTTTGTTAGTAACAAAAAATATTCTGGCACCTGTAGGAGAGGTGGAAGGTTGGATGAATTTTTTCTTCAAGTTTAGATCCAGGTAGTCTCTTAAGGTCTTAAATTCTGGTTCTGATAGAGGGAATATGTGGCTAACAGGAATCGTGGAGCCCTCTAATAAATATATAGGATAGTCATATGGAAGGGTGGCAGCTTCTATTTCACAAAATACATCTTGATATTCACTGTATACACGTGAAATCTGTGTTGTTTCATTTACAGTGTTTCCAATATGAAGGATATCATGACAATTTTTTGCACAGTAGGCTGACTCAAAAGTTTGGTTTCATAGTCTATTTTAGGATTATGTATTGAGAGCCACGATAATCCTAAAACTGATGAAACAACATCAATGTTTTAGTATTTCAGTATGTCCTGAATCAAATGAAATGCAAAGAGGTATAGTTTGCTTATTGATGGGACCACATTTTGCCATTCTTCCATAAAAAGTTGTAATCTTAGTGGTTTATGTTTATCAGCGCAGGGGATGGAGTGTTCCAAGACAAGAGTTTTATCATTAAAACAACCACTAGCACCGAGTCTATAATAGCATTCAGTGGTAGTGTTCTTTTTTCCGAGAGTTATGAAGAAAGGAACTAAACAGTGAAAGAGGTTAAGATCACTGTGACATGCAAATAGACAGAAAAAAAAGGTAGTAGGTGATCTGATGAAGCACAATAGAGGTATAAAAATTATTAATCCTCCTTCAACATTTTACCTCCTTAGCAAAAGGATAACCAATGACCCTTACTTCTATAGGTTAGATTTTTTGTGGGTCAGTGGAATGGGTACATTTTGGTTGTATGGGGTAGTAAGTTTTTTACAGCCACTGAGGAGTCCTAGATCAAGCTAATTCATCTTTTAAAAAATTAACTAGGCCTGTCTTGTACTGGTTCTTCAAAGCTGAGTCGTTCCAAGTAGTGTCGGAAGCCCATATGAGGAATTAGGCTGAATTAGGCTGTATAATCCTCTACAGGATGTCTGCCTGGGTATAGTGAATGAGATTATTCTCAGGCATCTCAGTTTTGTTAGAATCATCATACAGTTGAGACATTTCTCCCCAAAAGTCATCTAAGGAATTAAGTAAAGGACTATCAGTTTCTCAAAGAGAGTGTGGCCACTTAGCTGGATCACCCTGTAAAAGGGAAATAATAGTCCCTACTTTAATAGTCTTTAATAGAACAATGAATAAAGGCTCTAAACAGGAGACAATTTCTATTACATTTGTCATTCATTATTGCAGGAGGTTCAGGAGTAATTGTGAGAGATTATTTAGTTTTGTAAATCTGCACATGCTAGCTGAATATCTCAAACTCTTTTAGTTAGGTATTTAAGCCTTTGGTTAATAGTTTCCAGAGTCTGTGATAGTGACATATCCCTTGCGCTGCTAATGTCATTTTAAATCAAAATGAAGCTGACATGCACTACCTCCAAATTACGTGCCTTTAACCCACCTGTTACAAGACATGCATTATCTTTATTCTGAATGGCTGTAAAGCATTTGGTGATATTTAAATGACTTTAAACTTTGATAAATCATTGAAAAGAAATTTGAAAAACAATTTTAGTAATCAGTTGACAGCTAAAATTAATAGATTACTATATTTTGCAAAAACATAATTCTGTGTTTTGACATCACAGTGAGAATAACCAGCTAACACTGATGTAGATGAAAAAAATATAAATACTGATATATATATATATATATATATATATATATATATATATATATACATATATATAGAGAGAGAGTACAAAAAGAGGAAGAAATGGTATAAATATCACTATTTCAAGCAAAGGCCGGGGAACCAGCACTCTTTTAGACCTGTAGTCAAACAGCTCAAAAAAATGACTTTAGAAAACAATTTATTAGTTAAAAAATAAGAAAACCACACATTTTTCTAAAAAAGCAGACATATCACGTCTCTATTAGACCTGCATAGTGCAAAAATAGAATCTTAAATGGACATAGAAGAAAAAACACTCATATAAAAAACCTCTGACAGGTCAATGTAAGCACAAGGCGCCAGTGTAGCTGCATGAAAAGTACAGTAAGGATTCTATCTCTTTCACTTTTTGTACTCTATATATAAAATGTATAGTCTATATGTAGATATATAACATATACCCTTCTTATACAGCTGTTATCTAGCAATTGCTTCCCTCTTTGTTTTTTTCTTGATATATATATATATATATATATATATATATATATATATATGGGTGCTTCTTACTAAGACTGAAGACCTCACGTAAAGTTAGGGCTAAACATGACATAAATACAAACACAACATAAATACATTAAAATAAAGAAAAAAGGGGGTGATACAATGGCACTACTAAAAAATCAACTAAAACTTCCTATAGCTCAGATTTCAGGATAGAATAAGGTAATTGAAAAATAAATAGAGCTAGGGGATGCTGTGTATAAATTGAACTAGGAAAGAAATTATTAGGGGGTAAGTAACCCACCTAATGAAAGTATAACACATATAGATATCTGACTGTAATCTCAGAATTTACAGGTTTGCCAATCTTATACATAAATGGACAGGCAGGAATGGTTATTTAAAATATAACTTTTAATAGAGTTAAATTTAGAATAGGGAAAACAAACTTTATGTTAAAAACACTCACACTCCAGATGGCTTCACAAGCCATTTCTATAAATCCTACTCCCCTCAGATTTCTCCAATTCTCTATAGGGTATTTAATGAGGCATTAAACAGAGGTAGCTTTCGGAAGGAATTCCTTGAAGCCTCAATTACCACCATACTAAAACCGGGCAAGGATCCTCAGGACTGTGGGAGCTACCGTCTGATCTCTTTACTTAACATAGACACTAAACTTTACGCCAAGATATTGGCAAATCGCCTTGCCCGAATCACCCCCACCCTGGTACACCCAGACCAAGTGGGATTTATACCCCGAAGAGAAGGTCCGGACGCCACACGACGGGTTCTGGACATATTATTGGAAAGTGCAAGAGGAGATACCCCCACGTTAGCCCTATCATTAGACGCTGAGAAAGCCTTTGATAGGGTGAGGTGGGAGTACTTATGGGAAACTCTGTGCGCCTTTGGGATTCCAGAACAATTTAGTATTGCAGTTCAAGCTCTCTATTCTAGTCCGACTACCAGAGTTAAGGGAATAGGATTTAAATCCAATAGTTTTGACATAACAAATGGGACAAGGCAGGGTTGCCCCCTCTCCCCACTCCTGTTTGCTCTCTCTATCGAGCCACTCGCTCAAGCTATCAGATCGGACCCGGATATTTCCGGCTTCCCTATTGGTTTCCATCAACACACCATCTTTTTATATGCAGATGATGTAACTCTTTTGCTCACAGATCCATTCAGGGTCACTCCCTGCTGTGTTTAAAATCATCTCTAAATTCAAGACCCTAAGTTACTATAAACTGAATTTTTCTAAAACTGAGGCTTTATATATCAATGTTACACCTCAAGATCTCCTTATTCTATGCGATAGATATAGATTTCAATGGTCACCCCACTCCCTAAAATTACTAGGTATTCACCTCTCCCCAATGTCTCCACTGTCGTCTTCAAGAACTTTACGGAGAGAATTCCAGAATGGAAAAAACTATTGGACTCCTGGGATTTTCGTGAAATTTCCTGGACAGGCAGAAACGCGGCCATTAAAATGTCTTATATTCCAAAGATTATCTATCTATTTCGCACTATCCCACTCAATTTACCTCGGCCAACTCTTAATAAACTCCAGAGCCTCATCACCTGTTATGTTTGGAAGGGTAAGAAACCTCGAACGTTGAGACAAATTCTTCAAAGACCTAGTGATAAAGGCGGTCTAGGAATGCCTAACATCATTCTCTACTATCAAGCGGCACGCCTAGCTCATCTGATAGAGTGGGGTCGCAATGATAGCCCAGCCTCATGGAGAGAAGTGGAACAGTTACTTCTCCCTTCAGACTTGGAATTGACAGACCTCCCTTGGATACCCTCCCATTATTGGAAAAGTCTCCTTACAACACATCCGGTGATTCTAGACACCCTTCGTTTCTGGGATCAAGCGAGACACTTAAATTCGATCGCTCGCCATCCTTCCCCATGCCAAACCATTACTAGTGTTCTCTTCTGCCTACCTGATACTCATATCTCCAGCTGGTCTTCTCTCAGAGCAGACCATGTAGTTGATCTTTACGATCATACTAGAGGTATGTCCCATTTAACGATTTGCAATAAACTACAGATTTCAGCTCCGTTAAAATTTGAGGCCTTTCGTCTTTGTTCCATAGTCAGATCATGGGGATTCCCCAGAGAGAACCTTAGACCTGTTACAGTATGGGAACGGAGATGGTCCCTACCTCACAAAATTAAGGGAACCTTGTCGTTCCACTATGAGATCTTACTATATCCCTCCTCTCAACAAAAAGTTTCGCAGTTTATAGCTTGGGAGACCGAACTTAACTTCACGGCTGACGCCGACTCCTGCTACAGAGAACTTAAGTCTATGAGAAAATTATTACATTGCACATCCCTCTGGGAACTCCACTACAAAATCACAGTAAGATGGCACTTAGTACCAGTCACCCTTCACAAGATATATGACTCTCACTCCCCTGTTTGCTGGAGGGGCTGTGGACAACTTGGAACTCAGGCACATATCTGGTGGTTCTGTCCTAGAGTCTCCTCCGTGTGGCTTTGGGTAACTAACCTTCTTCATTCTCTAGGCATCATTATTCAGCTTAGTCCCCAAACTGGCCTGCTTCACCTGGATTCCCCTACCATTACCCCTCCAGATAAAGCCTTATCTATCTATGTTCTAATGGCCACTAAATTAAAAATAGCGAAAGCATGGAAACAACTTACTCCCCCTACCACCTCACAAATTTTAGCTACAGTCAACTATTTATCAAAAATGGAAGCTTACTCCCATTCAGCCCTAGATAAACTAGATTTCTATCATGCAACCTGGGCACCCTGGTGGGAAACATTCTCTAATTAAACAAGCCTTTTGCTAATTAGACCTTGGTCACCTCCTTCTAATATAATATACTATTTTTACTGTTTACACCTATTTTTCATCCCCTTTCCTGACCCAATATCTTTATTTTCTCCATTTCTTACCCCTTTATCTTTCTTGGACTATTCTATGAGAGTATATGTTCCCGCTTACTTATGTTTATGTTTAAATACGCTTAATTAATATAGAACTGAGAAAAATTTTAACTGAAGTGCCATGCAACACTTGAATATCTTTTATACTGAAACTGCTGAAGCTGTACTAGGGGTTGTTATTATTTCTCTTTTGTCTGTATCATTGAAAGTGTTGCATTTGTTTGATATCCTTGTATTATGTGTTTTTCTCAAATAAAAAATGTATTTAAAAAAACAAAAACAAAAAAAAAAAAAAACACTCACACAGAATACATGTGTTGCAATATTAATTTCACAAATATGGTTAGATATTTTGCAATGTGGTTGCCTAGAGGGACATATGGATGTCAAATGATTAGTTCTTTTGTATTGAAAGTCATATATATAGTTAGCTTGATAGACTTATTAAGTTGCTTTAATAATACTGTTGCTGTACTGCAATATCAAAAGTTTTACTATATTGGTTTTGTTTAAACCTCAGTGTGTAATCTCACTGGACTCAACTATAATGACAATAACGATCTGTGATAGTGAGTCAGGAATCACATCTGTGTGGTTATAAATTCAAAATAGACAATACTATAAGTCACAGTGTTTGAGAAAAATGACCTGAATATATCACCAATCCTGAAAGGTTATTATATATTCATATATATTCAGTATTAATTTGTTTGGAATTGTCATTTGGATTGTCTATGGCTAATTTAAGATAAGATCAAGATGTTTGTTCATCTGAGTTCAAATAATTATTTGTATTATGAAATGACAATCACATAGAACATAGCCTGAATATTGCAAACACAAAAGAAGAGAGAGCGCAGCCACGACTCACGGTAAAAGTTTTTAATACATCCTTAATGCGCAACTAAACATATTGCACTTACAAACGTTAAAATAAAAACAGGCGTCTCTTGGTTCACATTAGTTGTAGGTTACTGCGGTGAGGCTGTTCACTCCTGTCCCGCTGTGTAAGTTCTATCTTTGAACCACCCCAAGTCACGCTCCTCTCGATTTCTTACTCTTTGTAGCGGTGCTTTAACCGACTGTCCTTTTTTGTGCCGTCTACGCGTTTCTTCCGTCTTCTGCTGACTTTATCAAGACTCCTTGGCAATGTGTGAAGTGTTCGCGGGGATCCACGATTTAAAAATCCATTGCTCCTCCCTTCTCAGGTGACGTGGCCCAATTGGCTATTAGATATTCTTACGCCCACTTGCACAGTTCATCGGGCAATTGTGAGGAAGAAAGGTAACAGTGTTATTAACATCCTGTCTCGTACAAGACATGCTTTTACATTTACCTCACGCATATATAGCGCTACAATGTACCTCTACCATACATGTTCAATTATCCATACCACACGTTACAATGCTACAATGTTATTCTGTCACAATCTATGATATCACTTAAATAAAATACCGTATATTAAAAACACTTTCCATTTCCCTATCTAAAACCTAGTGTCATTATAAGACATTTATATACAATTAATCTACTTTTAGTACAGCAGCATGATTCTCCCTATTTTGACCTATTGAGATTGATCGTGCAATATACTCTATCTTTGATTATTACAATTTATATATGGACTCTAGCTATCATTCAATTTTACCTATATTGATCATCTAAAAAATGTTGTGCATACTTATAACATAAAGGTTTGGAGATCCAGGTCGATATTTAACCCTTTTGGAGCCAGACTTTCTAAAATTTGAATCCATTTGGTTTCCTTCTTTCTTAATACAATTAATCTTTGATGTGGATTCGAATCTATGGGCACTACTTCTAAAATGCTTATCCTTAGGCTAGCCTGAATATTGTATAGATTCTTGTAACTGTGAATATAATTGATCTTAAATAATTGCGATCTCAATGATCTGAATAAAAAAAATTTTATTGTCCGTGGTTTCTTTGTTCTGTGCAAAGATCTGCAGAGGTATCTGTTGGTTTTGATGTATCACTGGGAAGCGCAATACTGTGAAATGAAAGCAAAGACGAATGGCAACAGTTACTGAATATCAGAAAATGTGAATATAACAGAAGCTACTAAATAGCAAAGTGTGTAATTCTTAGCAACTATATTGACAATTGTCTGACTCTTTATGATAATGTTACCAGTTGTTTATTTTATACATAATGCTGTGAAACGATAACATAAAGAACTAGCACGAGCTGCTTAGTGATAGAGCGTATAGATGTCTGGCATTAGGACATATATCTCAATGGCATCTGATGGTTTTGTGTGTATAAACGAAAATCATTATGTTGTAAAATAAAACCAAAGAGGTCTGGCACAAGCTTTTGCGTATTAGAGCATACAGCTATTTCAACTGAAATTGACAGTCATGTGACTCTTTGTGATGATGTCACAAATTATTTATTTTTGCTATGCAAAAAACTGCAGTTATTTGTTGATTTTTACTCAGTAAAGTAAGTAAAACTTTTGATATTGCAGTACAGCAATAGTATTATTAAAGCAACTTAATAAGTCTATCAAGCTAACTATATATATGACTTTCAATACAAAAGAACTAATCATTTGACATCCATATGTCCCTCTAGGGAACCACGTTGCAAAATATCTAACCATATTTGTGAAATTAATATTGCAACACATGTATTCTGTGTGAGTGTTTTTAACATAAAGTTTGTTTTCCCTACTTTAAATTTAACTCTATTAAAGGTTATATTTTAAATAACCATTCCTACCTGTCCATTTGTGTATAAGATTGGCAAACCTGTAAATTCTGAGATTACAGTCTTATTATTATTTAAGATCATATTATTTTCTAATAAACTTCCTGAGTGCTATATGTGTATACTTTCATTAGGTGGGTTACTTACCCCCTAATCATTTCTTTCCACATTAAAATAAAGGGTTACACTCATAAATACACTATACAAAAAAAATAATTCATACAAAAATTAATAAAACTTTTTTTTATAAGAGTTAAAAGGTATATAGGGATTGAAATTTTTAGTGGTCCACTAGTCCTGGACAACTTAGAAATTGCAGCGGATGACTTAGAAATTTGATTTTTTTTTCTGTTTTTAACATTGAATGGACAAGTAACTTCTTTCCTCTGGGCTTTTTCCACCCCTGTATGTATATACATTTGATATATATGAGCCCTTTCCACTCAAATACCTTAAAACATAAAAAAAAACATTTTAATTTAATTTTAACATTTAATATTAATTTTACTGTACATTCAGTGGATTTTTTTTTTACATTGCAATGTTCTTCATAAACAATATACAAAAAGTCTATGGGGAGAAGAAGAAAACAATGTCATGATATCCGAAGTCCAGAAATTAGCATGCGCAGGTTTTCACTCACGGGCAAACCATTTACTTTCAACTTGTAATATGCATGCTAACCCTTGTATGTCAAAAGTTTACTTCTGGCTGTGTTTACGTGCGATCAAAAGCACTAAATAGCACACCACTTGTAATCTGGCCCATAATGTGACAAAGATAATAGCAGACAAAAATGTATGCAATATAAAACTCATTTTTATTAGGTAAAACACTAACATGACAGATCTACAGACTCGCACCTCACTCCCCAGCAGACAAAGAAACTACATGCACTTCCCACCCTATGGTTTAGTCATTTATATAACCACTCCTTGTATTGATATGAGGTGCAATTGTCTCTTCACCTGACAGGAACCACCATGCAATACTGCTCTGTTATCTCTTTCTGCTACACCTTTCATATATCCTCAAACCACCATACTTCAAACACAATGTCTCTGATCTTTCAAACTGTAGCTCACTTTGTATAAAAGTGCATCTTCTACTGATTGGGCTCAAATTCAGGACTCTCCTCCCCTTTTGTGGAAACTTGACTTTTAGTGATTTAAGTGACTTTTGAATGATTTGTTTAAAAAAAATTGTGCAATGTATGAACCTCTATATAGCACTGAGTAAAATGTTGATGCTTTATAAGTAAATGTTAGTAGTAATAATAATATATTTGGCAGGCTTAGGCTTGTGAAGCCTGTTATGTGCAAAAGGGTCATAATACTCATTTGCTAAATCACATGAAAGTGATGCAGAATAACTGTAAAAAGCTGACAGTAAAATATCACCTGAGGATCTCTATGTAAAAAAGGAAGATATTTTACCTCACAATTTCATCAGCTCACCATAGTTAGTGCTGTGTAAAAAAGTGATATTTCAATTAATGCATAGCTGCAAGGAGAAAAAAAAAGGAAAAAAAAGAACAGCAGCCAATCAGCATTAGCAGTGCTGAGGTCATTAACTATTTTACTGTGATATCATTAACTCTCATGAGATTTCATAGTAAACTTCCTTAAACTGAATAGGGAAATAACATGAGTATGCATGAGGCACGCTCCCTAGCAAGTCCCAGAACAGGCATACTGATTTGCTGCTTAAAGTCCTTTACAATGGGATGTGAATACTTAGGACATTTTGAGGCAAAATATCTTCCTTTTTTACATAGAGATGTTCAGGTGATATTTTCTAATCAGCTTTTTACAGCTATGCTGCATCACCTTCAAGTATTTTAACATTTGGGTATGATGGCCCTTTAACCCCTTAATGACACACGTCGTACAGGGTACGTCTTATACAAACTGGTCTTTAAAGACCAGCGACATACCCTGTACATCATCAGGGGTTTCAATTGGCTGGAAGCGATCTTAATAGTGGGTACAATTGTGGGGTGGGGGAGGGAAGAGGGCTGTTTGGGAGAGATCAGGGGGTGAGATGTATCAGGTGAGAGGCTGATCTCTAAATTTAAGCTAAAATTAAGCATAGATCAATACTTTGGGTTGTCTACTACACTACCCTAAAGCTGAAATTAACCCTACAAGCTACCTAAATAACCCCTTCACTGCTGGGTCTAATACAAATGTGGTGTGCAGCGGCATTTAGCGGCCTTTCTAATTACCAAAAAGTAATGCCACAGCCATAAATATCTGCTATTTGTGAACAAAGGGGATCCCAGAGAAGCATTTACAACCATTTGTGCCATAATTGCACAAACTGTTTATAAATAATTTCAATGAGAAACCTAAAGTTTGTGAAAAAGTTTGTGAAAAAATGAACAATTTTTTTTATTTGGCGGTGAAATGGTGGCATGAAATATACCGAAATGGACCTAGATCAATGCTTTCGGTTGTCTAATAATATATATATATATATATATATATATATATATATATATATATATATATATATACTGTATATACATACACATGTCAGGGGATAGTCAGGGATTCCTGACAGATATCAGTGTTCCAATGTAACTATCGCTAATTTTGAAAAAAAAAGTGGTTTGGAAATAGCAAAGTGCTACTTGTATTTATTGCCCTATAACTTGCAAAGAAAGCAAAGAACATGTAAACATTGGGTTTTTCTAAACTCATGACAAAATTTAGAAACTATTTAGCATAGGTGGTGGTTGTAGATGTGCAACACATTTTGGGGGTCAAAGTTAGAAAAAGTGTGTTTTTTCCATTTTTTCATCATATTTTATCATTTTTTTATGGTAAGATATGATGAAAATAATGGTATCTTTAGAAAGTCCATTTAATGGAGAGAAAACGGTATATTTATTTTATTATCTTATTTATAAAATATTTTACCAGGAAGGATACATTGAGATTTCTCTCGTTTTCAAGTATGTCCTGGGTCCACAAAACATTGCATTGATACAATGGGTACAATAAAATTCAAAAACAATAATAATAAAATTTACATAGAACAGGTAAGAAATATATAATCAACCATGACAGGTGCATTCTGTTTTGAGATATGTAGAGAGGGATCTCTTAAAGGATATTAGGCTTGGGGAAGGTTTGAAAGTGTGCGGGAGGTCATTCCATAACTGTGGCGCTCGGTAGGAAAAGGAGGATCGAGCTGCTTTCTTTTTGTATTGAGGCAAGCTAAATAATGTGCTGGTACTGGATCAGAGGTTATAGGAGGTGGGAATAGCCGGGGAGATCATTCTGCTCAGGTAGGGTGGGAGCTTTCCAGAAAGGCACTTTAACACAAGGCAGGAAAGATGGAGGGTGCGTCTGGATTCCAGCGTCAGCCAGTTTAGTTGTTTTAGCATGTCACAATGGTGGGTCTTGTAGTTACATTGTAGCACAAAGCGGCTACAATGTAATATGTGTGGGTACAGTAAATGAGTAAGAAGAAAGTTACAGCTAAACACAAACACCGCAGAAATGTAAAAATAGCCCTGGTCCTTAAGAGAAAGAAATTTAAAAATGGCCTTGTCCTTAACCCCTTAAGGACAAGGCCATTTTTCAATTTCTTTCCCTTAAGGACCAAGGCTATTTTTACATTTCTGCGGTGTTTGTGTTTAGCTGCAATTTCCCTCTTACTCATTTACTGTACCCACACATATTATATACCGTTTTTCTCGCCATTAAATGGACTTTCTAAAGACACCATTATTTTCATCATATTTAACAATTTACCATAAAAAAATTATAAAATATGATAAAAAAATGGAATAAAACACACATTTTCTAACTTTGACCCCCAAAATCTGTTGCACATCTACAACCACCAAAAAACCCTCATGCTAAATAGTTTCTAAATTTTTTCCTGAGTTTAGAAATACCCAATGTTTACATGTTCTTTGCTTTTTTTGTAAGTTGCTATTTCCAAACCATTTTTTTTCAAAATAAGCAATAGTTATATTGGAACACTGATATCTGTCTGGAATCCCTGAATATCCCTTGACATGTATATTTTTTTTTTTTAGTAGACATCCCAAAGTATTGATCTAGGCCCATTTTGGTCTATTTCATGCCACCATTTTACCGCCAAATGCGATCAAATAAATAAAATTGTTCACTTTTTCACAAACTTTTTCACAAATATCAGGTTTCTCACTGAAATTGTTTACAAACAACTTGTGCAATTATGACACAAATGGTTGTAAATGCTTCTCTGCGATCCCCTTTGTTTAGAAATAGCAGACATACATGGCTTTGGCGTTGCTTTTTGGTAATTAGAAGGCCGCTAAATGCCGCTGCACACCACATTTGTATTAGGCCCAGCAGTGAAGGGGTTAATTAGGTAGCTTGTATGGAGCTTGTAGGGTTAATTTTAGCTTTAGGGTAGTGTAGTAGACAACCCAAAGTATTGATCTAGGCCAATTTTGATATATTTCATGCCACCATTTCACCGCTGAATGCGATCAAATAAAAAAAAATGTTCACTTTTTCACTAACTTTGGGTTTCTCACTGGAATTATTTACAAACAGCTGGTGCAATTATGGCACAAATGGTTGTAAATGCTTCTCTGGGATCCCCTTTGCTCAGAAATAGCAGACATATATGGCTTTGGCATTGCTTTTTGGTAATTAGAAGGCCGCTAAATGCCGCTGCGCACCAAACTTGTATTATGCCCAGCAGTGACAGGGTTAATTAGGTAGCTTGTAGGGAGCTTGAAGGGTTAATTTTAGCTTTAGTGTAGAAATCAGCCTCCCACCTGACACTTCCCACCCCCTTATCCCTCCCAAACAGCTCTCTTCCCTCCCCCACCCCACAATTTTCCCCGCCATCTTAAGTACTGGCAGAAAGTCTGCCAGTACTAAAATAAAAGTTTTAATTTTTTTTTTTATTATTTAAGAAAATAATAATCATATTCTGCTGTGTAGGATCCCCCTCTTAGCCCCCAACCTGCCTGATCCCCCCAAAGAGCTCTCTAACCCTCCCCCCACTAACTATTAGTCACCACTTTGGGTACTGGCAGCTGTCTGCCAGTACCCACTTTGCAAAATAACTTTTTTTTTTTTTTTTAAACCTAACATTTTCTGTAGTGTAGCTGCCTCCCTCCATACCCTACACCCTCCCCCTCCCAGATCACCCCCAGATCACTGCTTGATCACCCCTCCTCTGTACCCACCACCCTATTCCAGCAAAAAAAAAATCACAATTGCCTTAGATCGCGCACACGCGCGAACGCGCACCCGCCCCCCACCTCCAGCGCAGGCTCCCGCGCGCACCCGGCATAGTAAACAGCCGTAAGGAAGTTCCCCAGTGATGGGCCACCCACCCACCTCCCTGCAATGGCTCCCACCCACCAACGATCGGCACCATCACTGGCCGATGCAGAGAGGGCCACAGAGTAGAAGGAAATGTTCTTTTATTATATATATATATATTATTTTTAAAATATGTCTGTACCTTTATTTCTATCTATATCTATCTATCTATCTATCTATCTACATACATACATACATATATAGTATATTCAGCTATATATATAAAAATATCTATTTAAAAATAAATTTTTTTTTTTTTTTTACTTTAACTCTATTTAAAAGTAAAAAGTACACTTTTTTAACGCTTGCAGTGTACGTAAGTTCTGAAGTTACACTAAATATTCTAGTGCAGTTTTAGCTTTCACTTGAGGGCAAACTATAACTTTCAACTTGTAATACCAGCGCTATTTATCGTGATCGCAATATCCATTAAAATAGGTTACAACTGAGTAAAGACGGCTGTGCTAACCCTCCTCTGGTTAAAGGGACAGTCTATAAAAAAATTAAACTTTCATGATTCAGATAGAGCATGCAATTTTAAATAACTTTCCAATTTACTTTTATTAAATTTACTTTGTTCTCTTGTTATTATTTTTTGAAAGCTAACCTAGGAATGCTCAAACTGATTTCTAAACTGTTGAAACCGCCTCTTATATCAGTGCATTTTGACAGTTTTTCACAGTTAGATAATGCTAGTTCATGTGTGCCATATAGATAACAGTGTGCTTACTCCCATGGAGTTATTTAGAAATCATCACTGAATGGCTAAAATGCAAGTCTGTCTAAAGCACTGAAATAAGGGGGCAGTCTGCAGAGGCTTAGATACAAGGTAATCACAGAGGTAATACGTGCTTTAATAATGTTGGTTGTGCAAAACTGGGGAATGGGTAGTAAAAATGCAATCCTAGGCATAAACTTTATTGTAGACTGAAATACTATTGATGAATAATAAGGAAAAGACATCTTTTTTGTCATCCAGCCTTCAGTTATACACTAACTTCATATTAACTTGCTACCTATTGCTTTCTATTAACCTACAAAGAATCTGTAATAGAACAAATCCACTGAATCATGTCCCCAAATTGTACAGATATTTAATTTTATAGCTATAACTCTAATATGCACAGGGTTAGAGATATTCTCATAAATTAAAATGGAACACACACTGATTCCAGAAATTAAGGTAATAAAATGTGTGGTTAGTTGTATATAGAATAAAGAAAACATCAGAAAGCCAATACATATTTTTTTCTATTCACTTCATTTTTTTATTTTTTTGTTTGTTTTTATATTGGTCTGACATGTTCAGCTGGACCATAACATTTATGAGCTAGATTACGAGTGGAGCTCAAGGCATTTAGCGAGCACAATATTTGCGCTCTACTCTGTAATACTAGTGCACGCAAATGTGTGTTGGTATTACAAGTTAAGCGCGATGCAAACGCGACCTCGTTCGCATTGCCTGGAATCTTTGCTCTAAAAGAGAGCGTGCTTCCATAGGCTCCAATGGTAGCCTTGTTCTAATGCCTTGTGACATGGGAAAGAATCTAGCGCCACGCAGGAGGTAAGCCGCGTAGTGTTGTGCAGCAAATTCAAAATATATATGTATATGAATATATAAATATATATTTATGTGTTTATATGTGTATATATGTTATGGGTAAAGTCAGATATTGGGTAATCCTAGCATTACCCGGGTAATGCTCGGATTACCCAAGCGACTGTGGGTAAAGCCTGATGTAAGGTCATAAATCTGTTTGAGATACTGCATATATATGCAAGTATATAGACAATGCACTGTAATTTCCCCATCTTCACTATCTTTTTTGCCTCCGCCTGGTTCATTCCACTTGGGGTGGATGCCAGAGGATCGGTGGGGAAAAAATAAAAATAGTGTAGATGGGGGAATTACAGTACATCGCGCTTTACCCACAGCCGCTTGGGTAATCCTAGCATTACCTGGATAATACTAGGAATACCCGGATTTCTGACTTTACCAGTAACATATACACATATTCACACATAAATATATATGTATATAAACATTTACATATATATTTAAAGTAAAAACACAGTCCCCATAGCTGTAATTTTCCTCTTACTCATTTACTGTTCCCACACATATTATATACTGTTTTTCTTGCCATAAATTGGACTTTCTAAAAATACTATTATTTTCATCATATCAAATAATTTACTATCAAAAAAACTTTGACCCCCAAAATCTGTTGCACATCTTCAACCACCAAAAAACACCCATGCTAAATAGTTTCTACATTTTGTCCTGAGTTTAGAAATACACAGGCCTAGATTTGGAGTTCGGCGGTAAAAGGGCTGTTAACGCTCCGCGGGCTTTTTTCTGGCCGCACCATAAATTTAACTCTGGTATCGAGAGTTTAATCAAATGCTGCGTTAGGCTCCAAAAAAGGAGCGTAGAGCATTTTTTCCGCAAATGCAACTCTCGTACCAGAGTTGCTTACGGACGCGGCCGGCCTCAAAACCGTGCTCGTGCACGATTCTCCCATAGGAAACAATGGGGCTGTTTGAGCTGAAAAAAAACCTAACACCTGCAAAAAAGCAGTGTTCAGCTCCTAACGCAGCCCCATTGTTTCCTATGGGGAAACACTTTCTACGTCTGCACCTAACACTCTAACATGTACCCCGAGTCTAAACACCCCTAACCTTACACTTATTAACCCCTAATCTGCCGCCCCCGCTATCGCTGACACCTGCATATTTTTTTTAACCCCTAATCTGCCGCTCCGTAAACCGCCGCCACCTACGTTATCCCTATGTACCCCTAATCTGCTGCCCCTAACACCGCCGACCCCTATATTATATTTATTAACCCCTAATCTACCCCCCTCAACGTCGCCGACACCTGCCTACACTTATTAACCCCTAATCTGCCGAGCGGACCTGAGCGCTACTATAATAAAGTTATGAACCCCTAACCCGCCACACTAACCCTATCATAAATAGTATTAACCCCTAATCTGCCCTCCCTAACATCGCCGACACCTAACTTCAATTATTAACCCCTAATCTGCCGACCGGAGCTCACCGCTATTCTAATAAATGTATTAACCCCTAAAGCTAAGTCTAACCCTAACACTAACGCCCCCCTAAGTTAAATATAATTTTTATCTAACGAAATAAATTAACTCTTATTAAATAAATGATTCCTATTTAAAGCTAAATACTTACCTGTAAAATAAACCCTAATATAGCTACAATATAAATTATAATTATATTATAGCTATTTTAGGATTAATATTTATTTTACAGGCAACTTTGTAATTATTTTAACCAGGTACAATAGCTATTAAATAGTTAAGAACTATTTAATATTTACCTAGTTAAAATAATAACAAATTTACCTGTAAAATAAATCCTAACCTAAGATATAATTAAACCTAACACTAGACTATCAATAAAATAATTAAATAAACTACCTACAATTACCTACAATTAACCTAACACTACACTATCAATAAATTAATTAAACACAATTCCTACAAATAAATACAATTAAATAAACTAGCTAAAGTACAAAAAATAAAAAAGAACTAAGTTACAGAAAATAAAAAAATATTTACAAACATAATAAAAATATTACAACAATTTTAAACTAATTACACCTACTCTAAGCCCCCTAATAAAACAACAAAGCCCCCCAAAATAAAAAATTCCCTACCCTATTCTAAATTAAAAAAGTTACAAGCTCTTTTACCTTACCAGCCCTGAACAGGGCCCTTTGCGGGGCATGCCCCAAGAATTTCAGCTCTTTTGCCTGTAAAAAAAAACATACAATACCCCCCCCCAACATTACAACCCACCACCCACATACCCCTAATCTAACCCAAACCCCCCTTAAATAAACCTAACACTAAGCCCCTGAAGATCTTCCTACCTTGTCTTCACCTCACCAGGTTCACCGATCCGTCCTGAAGAGCTCCTCCGATGTCCTGATCCAAGCCCAAGCGGGGGCTGAAGAGGTCCATGATCCGGTCAAAGTCTTCATCCAAGCGGGGCAGAAGAGGATCTTCCATCCGATTGAAGTCATCATCCAGGCGGCATCTTCTATGGTCTTCCATCCGGAGAGAAGCGGCAGGATCCTGAAGACCTCCAGCGCGGAACATCCATCCGGACCGACGACTGAACGACGAATGACTGTTCCTTTAAGGGACGTCATCCAAGATGGCGTCCCTCGAATTCCGATTGGCTGATAGGATTCTATCAGCCAATCGGAATTAAGGTAGGAATTTTCTGATTGGCTGATGGAATCAGCCAATCAGAATCAAGTTCAATCCGATTGGCTGATCCAATCAGCCAATCAGATTGAGCTCGCATTCTATTGGCTGTTCCGATCAGCCAATAGAATGCGAGCTCAATCTGATTGGCTGATTGGATCGGCCAATCGGATTGAACTAGATTCTGATTGGCTGATTCCATCAGCCAATCAGAAAATTCCTACCTTAATTCCGATTGGCTGATAGAATCCTATCAGCCAATCGGAATTCGAGGGACGCCATCTTGGATGACGTCCCTTAAAGGAACAGTCATTCGTCGTTCAGTCGTCGGTCCGGATGGATGTTCCGCGCTGGATGTCTTCAGGATCCTGCCGCTTCGCTCCGGATGGAAGAAGATCGAAGATGCCGCTTGGAGAAGATGTTTGCCGGTCCGGATGTCCTCTTCTTGCCGGATAGGAGGAAGACTTTGGAGCCTCTTCTGGACCGGATTATGGATCGCCAACCCCCGCTTGGGTTGGATGAAGATGTTGGAGCCAGGACGGATTGGTGATACCTGGATGGTGAAGACAAGGTAGGAAGATCTTCAGGGGCTTAGTGTTAGGTTTATTTAAGGGGGGTTTGGGTTAGATTAGGGGTATGTGGGTGGTGGGTTGTAATGTTGGGGGGGGGTATTGTATGTTTTTTTTTACAGGCAAAAGAGCTGAAATTCTTGGGGCATGCCCCGCAAAGGGCCCTGTTCAGGGCTGGTAAGGTAAAAGAGCTTGTATTAGGTTTAATTATATCTTAGGTTAGGATTTATTTTACAGGTAAATTTGTTATTATTTTAACTAGGTAACTATTAAATAGTTCTTAACTATTTAATAGTTATTGTACCTGGTTAAAATAATTACAAAGTTGCCTGTAAAATAAATATTAATCCTAAAATAGCTATAATATAATTATAATTTATATTGTAGCTATATTAGGATTTATTTTACAGGTAAGTATTTAGCTTTAAATAGGAATAATTTATTTAATAAGAGTTAATTTATTTCGTTAGATGTAAATTATATTTAACTTAGGGGGGTGTTAGTGTTAGGGTTAGACTTAGCTTTAGGGGTTAATACATTTATTAGAATAGCGGTGAGGTCCGCTCGGCAGATTAGGGGTTAATAATTGAAGGTAGCTGTCGGCGATGTTAGGGAGGGCAGATTAGGGGTTAATACTATTTATGATAGGGTTAGTGATGCGGATTAGGGGTTAATAACTTTATTATAGTAGCGCTCAGGTCCGCTCGGCAGATTAGGGGTTAATAAGTGTAGGCAGGTGTCGGCGACGTTGAGGGGGGCAGATTAGGGGTTAATAAATATAATATAGGGGTCGGCGGTGTCAGGGGTAGCAGATTAGGGGTACATAGGGATAACGTAGGTGGCGGCGCTTTGCGGTCGGAAGATTAGGGGTTAATTATTTTAAGTAGCTGGCGGCGACGTTGTGGGGGGCAGGTTAGGGGTTAATAAATGTAATACAGGGGTCGGCGGGGTTAGGGGCAGCAGATTAGGGGTACATAAGTATAACGTAGGTGGCGGTCGGCAGATTAGGGGTTAAAAATTTTAATCGAGTGGCGGCGATGTGGGGGGAGCTCGGTTTAGGGGTACATAGGTAGTTTATGGGTGTTAGTGTACTTTAGGGTAGAGTAGTTAAGAGCTTTATGAACCGGCGTTAGCCAGAAAGCTCTTAACTCCTGCTATTTTCAGGCGGCTGGAATTTTGTCGTTAGAGCTCTAACGCTCACTTCAGAAACGACTCTAAATACCGGCGTTAGAAAGATCCCATTGAAAAGATAGGATACGCAAATGGCGTAGGGGGATCTGCGGTATGGAAAAGTCGCGGCTGAAAAGTGAGCGTTAGACCCTTTAATCACTGACTCCAAATACCAGCGGGCGGCCAAAACCAGCGTTAGGAGCCTCTAACGCTGGTTTTGACGGCTACCGCCGAACTCCAAATCTAGGCCCAAATGTTTACATGTTCTTTGCTTTTTTGCAATAAGTACAAGTAGCACTTTGCTATTTCCAAGCCATTTAAAAAAAAAAAAAAAATAAGCAATAGTTACATTGTAATACTGATATCTGTCAGGAATCCCTGAATATCCTTTCACATGTACATTTGTTTTTAGTAGACAACCCAAAGTATTGATCTAGGCCCATTTTAGTATATTTCATGACACCATTTCACCGCCAATTGCGATCAAATAAAAAAATTATTTTTTTCACAAACTAGGTTTATCATTGAAATTATTTACAAACAGTTTGTGCAATTATGGCACAAATGATTGTAAATGCTTCTCTGGGATCCTTTTTGTTCAAAATAGCAGACATATATGACTTTGGCGTTGCTTTTTGGTAATTAGAAGGCCGCTAAATGCCGCTGCGCGCCACACTTGTATTATGCCCAGCAGTGACGGGGTTAATTAGGTAGCTTGTAGGGAGCTTGAAGGGTTAATTTTAGCTTAAGTGTAGAGATCAGCCTCCCACCTGACACATCTCACCCCTTGATCTCTCCCAAACAGCCCTCTTCCCTCCCCCACCCCACAATTGTTCCCACCATCTTAAGTACTGGCAGAAAGTCTGCCAGTACTAAAATAAAAAGGGTTTTAGCAGACATATATGGCTTTAGCATTGCTTATTGGTAATTAGAAGGCCACTGCGCACCATACTTATATTAAGTGAAGGGGTTAATCAGGTAGCTTTAAGGGTTAATTTTAGCTTAAGTGTAGAGATCAGCCTCCCACCTGACACATCCCACTCCCTGATCCATCCCTGACCACTCTCAAACAGCTCTCTTCCCTCCCCCACCCCCCCAAAAGTCACCCCCCATCTTACCCCCTTAGCATGTAAGCCTAAGAGCCATGTTGTTTGTAGATCATCTTCTTTAGAGCTGACTACAACAGTGCCACTATACCCGCCTGATCCCTATAAATGTTTTGTTGTATTCCGCCTATTTTTATAGCGCTGCAGAATCTGTTAGCGCTCTACAAATAACCGATAATAATAATAATAATAATAAAGTACTGGCAGAAAGTCTGCCAGTATAAAAATTAAAGTTTTCTTTTAAATATATATTCTGCAATGTAGTTACCCACTCTGCATCGGTTGCTTAGCAGAGGGTATTGCATGATGCCTCAATATCGAAGCATCGCTGCAATACCCTGAAAGCGGCTGGAAGAAATCCCTTAGGACGTACAGGGTACGTCCTTGGTCATTAACGACCGGTTTTTGGTCATTAAGGGGTTAAAAAAAGATGCTCATATTTTTTTATTAAAAAAAAGGAACTGTCCGCTTTATTTTGGGGGCAATTGCGGCACATTTTTTTAATTAACCAGAGGTCTGACCTCTGGTTAATTGCGCTAAGCCACGTAACAGCTGGTTATTTAACATGCGCCCGTAAACTAGCAAATTTGCCCCGTTACAAAAGCATAGATTGCTTTTGTATATTTATTTTTTACTTCTCTGATGGCAAAAGAGAAGAGGCAACGGGACGTTCATTGTCATAGTTGCTTTGAAAATTGTACAGTTTAGAATTATAAGAAAAAGACTAACACAGAAGAGAAATAGATTTTTAAGAAAACAGATAAATCTGAGTCAATAGCAAAAATGTCTAAATAATAATAAGGTGATACT
This sequence comes from Bombina bombina, assembly GCF_027579735.1. Classification (NCBI taxonomy): domain Eukaryota; kingdom Metazoa; phylum Chordata; class Amphibia; order Anura; family Bombinatoridae; genus Bombina; species Bombina bombina. Next base: position 1,099,597,915 of record NC_069502.1, on the reverse strand, counting down.
TATTAAAGAGCAGCCATTCCTTTATTACTGATAAATGGTGAGCTAATAAAGTCACGTTGAGAATTACAAGTACTAGAGATGGGATAGTTAATATGTTGCATGGAAAAGTGGTTTTGAACTTAAAATATGTTTAGAAATATTTTTAGGTCTTTATTTTTGTCAGCACATTTTATAAAACTTTTATTTTAAACATTTAGGGCTAGATTTACCAAACGCCAGACAGACAAGGGTGGACACTGTTGCCCCTGTTCATCCGGGACTGGCATGGTTGCTAGTGGGCAGCAATACAAAGCCTGCATTTATCATTGCACAAGCTGCTGTTTGTGCAGCACTACCCCTGCTCGCAGGGGGCTGTCAGTCACCTTGGTTGGACAAGTCCTATTGGATGAAAAACACCAGTTTAAAATTGGCATTGAAGTTAAAAGGCAGCTTTCCCAAGCTGCATTCACAGCTTCTTAAATGGGTCACTTAGGCTTAGATTAAAATGGAGTGGAAAAATGCAGGTGGTATGGAGCATTAACACAGCTGATTACACTCAATACATTTTGTTAATATTTATCATGCGAGGAGTAGTAGTATGGTATGTTCTACAGTTGTCATGGTGGATAGCGCAGTACTTTTCCTTAGGTAATAGATCTCAATGAGTGACCACACTAAAATATGTCACATAACACAATAATGCAGATCAAGCTTAAAAATTCAGTTCAGGTACTGGGGTTTTCTTTAGCATTTAATGTACAGTTTATTTGAATGTACAGTATCATGTGCTTAAGGTTAATATCAGGTTTTCAAAAGTGTCAAGCATGAGCACAACTTATCTGATCATTGTAGTATGTGAACAGTTCTACTGCTTTACAATATATATTAAATACGTATTGGCTGCGTAAAATGCTATAGTTAAAGGGACAGTGTACTTGAAAGTTTTTATTGTTTAAAAAGATAGATAATCCCTTTTATTATCCGTTTCCCAGTTTTGCATAACCAACACGGTTATATTAATATACTTTTTTTCTCTGTTATTACCTTGTATCTAAGCCTCTGCAGACTGCCCTCTTATCTCAGTTCTTTTGACAGACTTGAATTTTAGCCTATCACCACGGGGTCATAAATAACTCCACTGGAGTGAGCACAATGTTATCTATATGGCACACATGAACTAGCACTGTAACTGTGAAAAACTTTCAAAATGCACTGAGATAAGAGGTGGCCTTCAAAGGCTTAGAAATAATTTATGAGCCTACCTAGGCTTAGCTTCCAACAAAGAATACCAAGAGTACAAAGCAAATTTGATGATAAAAGAAAATTGGAAAGTTGTTTAAAATTGAATGTCCTATCTAAATACTGAAAGTGTAATTTTGAATCGACTGTCCCTTTAAATGTTTTAATTAACGGCTTGTAATATCCAGTGAAATGTTATTGATAGTGTGGGGCTAAGTGCAAAAGGAAGCACTTTGTGTTATTAATTGAACTCCACTAGTATTCTAGGCCTTAGAGTATTTATTGAATAACTGAAAATAAAAGCAAAGCTAGCAGGTATAGGTGAGTTTAGAAATGACTACTTCAAGAAATGTTCATGAAATTTGACTTTATAAATAATAATAATAATGTTTAACAAGATAGGCAATGAAAAGTGAAGCCACTTAATACAAAGAAAAGCAAAGATTATTATGATAGTAAATTATTTGATTATTATATACAGACAAAAATAAAAATTCTAACACCTAAATTACGAGTTTTGTGTTAGAGGGTATGCGGTGCCACTTACAGACAGCGATGGTTTTACGGGTTTTTAGAAACCCGGCATTAACAGACAAAAAGTGAGGATTGAGCAAAATTTTGCTCCACATCTCACTCCAATCCCAGCGCTGCTTACGTTAACGGTGAGCTGGTTGTGCATGCTCGTGCATGATTTCCCCATAGGGATCAACGGGGAGAGCCGGCTGAAAAAAAGTCTAACACCTGCAAAAAAGCAGCGTTTAGCTCCTAACGCAGCCCCATTGATTCGTATGGGGAAATACAATTTATGTCTACACCTAACACCCTAACATGAACCCCAAGTCTAAACACCCCTAATCTTATACTTAGAAACCCCTAATCTGCCGCCCCTGACATTGCCAACACCTACATTATATTATTAACCCCTAATCTGCCGCTCTGGACATCGCTGACACCTACATTATAACTATTAACCCCTAATCTGCTGCCCCCAACATCGCCAACACCTACATTATATTTATTAACCCCTAATCTGCCGCCCCCCAACGTCGCCGCCACTATTATAAATTTATTAACTCCTAAACCTAAGTATAACCCTAACCCTAACACCCCCTAACTTAAATATAATTTAAATAAATCTAAATAAAATTACTATAATAAACTACATTATTCATATTTAAAACTAAATACTTAGCTATAAAATAAACCCTAAGCTAGCTTCAATATAACTAATAGTTACATTGTAGCAAGCTTAGGGTTTATTTTTATTTTACAGGCAAGTTTGTATTTATTTTAACTAGGTAGAATAGTTATTAAATAGTTATTAACTATTTAATAACTACCTAGCTAAAATAAAGACAAATTGACCTGTAAAATAAAACCTAACCTAAGTTACACCTAACACTAAACTACAATTAAATTATTTCCATAAATTAAATTAAATTAAATACAATTAAATTAAATTATCTAAAGTACAAAAAAACAAACACTAAATTACAGAAAATAATAAACAAATTACAAGATTTTTAAACTAATTACACCAATCTAATCCCCCTAACAAAATAAAAAAGCCCCCCCCAAATAAAAAAAGCCCTACCCTACACTAAATTACAAATAGCCCTTAAAAGGGCCTTTTGCGGGGCATTGCCCCAAAGTAATCAGCTCTTTTACCTGTAAAAAAAATTACAAATCCCCCCCAACATTAAAACCCACCACCCACACAACCAACCTTACTCTAAAACCCACCCAATACCCCCTTAAAAAAACCTAACACTAACCCCTTGAAGATCACCTTACCGGGAGAAGTCTTCATCCAACCGGACCGAAGTCCTCAATGAAGCCGGGAGAAGTATTCATCCAAGCCGGGCGAAGTGGTCCTCCAGACGGGCAGAAGTCTTCATCCAGATGGCATCTTCTATCTTCATCCATCCGGCACAGAGCGGGTCCATCTTCAAGACATCCGATGTGGAGCATCATCTTCATCTGATGGCTAACACTGAATAAAGGTTCCTTTAAATGACGTCATCCAAGATGGCGTCCCTTCAATTCAGCCAATTGGAATTAAGGTAGAAAGAATCCTATTGGCTGATCCAATCAGCCAATAGGATTGAGCTGACATTCTATTGGCTAATTGGATCAGCCAATAGGATTGAACTTCAATCCTATTGGCTGATTGCATCAGCCAATAGGATTTTTTCTACCTTAATTCCGATTGGCTGATAGAATTCTATCAGCCAATCGGAATTGAAGGGACGCCATATTGTATGACATCATTTAAAGGAACCTTCATTCAGTGTTAGCCGTTGGATGAAGAGGATGCTCTGTGTCGGATGTCTTGAAGATGGACCCGCTCCGTGCCAGATGGCTTGAAGATAGAAGATGCCATCTGGATGAAGAATTCTGCCTGTCTGGAGGACCACTTCACCCGGCTTGGATGAAGACTTCTCCCGGCTTCGTTGAGGACTTCGGCCCGGTTGGATGAAGACTTCTCCCAGTAAGGTGATCTTCAAGGGGTTAGTGTTAGGTTTTTTAAGGGGGTATTGGATGGGTTTTAGAGTAGGGTTGGTTGTTTGGGTGGTGGGTTTTAATGTTGGGGGGGGGATTTGTAAAAATTTTTTACAGGTAAAAGAGCTGATTACTTTGGGGCAATGCCCCACAAAAGGCCCTTTTAAGGGCTATTTGTAACTTAGTGTAGGGTAGGGCTTTTTTATTTGGGGGGGGGCTTTTTTATTTTGTTAGGGGGGTTACATTAGGTGTAATTAGTTTAAAAATCTTGTAATTTGTTTATTATTTTTTGTAATTTGGTGTTTTGTTTTTTTTGTACTTTAGATAATTTAATTGTATTTAATTGTATTTAATTTAGGGAAATAATTTAATTATAGTGTAGTGTTAGGTGTTAGTGTAACTTAGGTTAGGTTTTATTTTACAGGTCAATTCAATTTGTCTTTATTTTAGCTAGGTAGTTATTAAATAGTTATTAACTATTTAATAACTATTCTAGCTATTTAAAATAAATACAAATTTGCCTGTAAAATAAAAATAAACCCTAAGCTAGCTACAATATAACTATTAGTTATATTGTAGCTAACTTACGCCTAGATTTAGAGTTCTGTGTTAGCCGTCAAAACCAGCGTTAGGGGCTCCTAACGCTGGTTTTGGCTGCCCGCTGGTATTTAGAGTCAGTCAGGAAAGGGTCTAACGCTCACTTTGCAGCCGCGACTTTTCCATACCGCAGATCCCCTTACGTCAATTGCGTATCCAATCTTTTCAACGGGATCTTTCTAACGCCGGTATTTAGAGTCTTGGCTGAAGTGAGCGTTAGATATCTAGCGACAAGACTCCAGCCGCAGCAAAAAGCCAGGAGTTAAGAGCTTTCTGGGCTAACGCTGGTTCATAAAGCTCTTAACTACTGTGCTCTAAAGTACACTAACACCCATAAACTACCTATGTACCCCTAAACCGAGGCCCCCCCCCACATCGCTGCCACTCTAATAAATTTTTTTAACCCCTAATCTGCCGACCGCACACCGCCGCAACCTACATTATCCCTATGTACCCCTAATCTGCTGCCCCTAACACCGCCGACCCCTACATAATATTTATTAACCCCTAATCTGCCGCCCCCAACGTCGCCGCCACCTACCTACACTTATTAACCCCTAATCTGCCGACCGGACCTCACCGCTACTATATTAAAGTTATTAACCCCTAATCCGCCTCACTCCCGCCTCAATAACCCTATAATAAATAGTATTAACCCCTAATCTGCCCTCCCTAACATCACCGACACCTAACTTCAAGTATTAACCCCTAATCTGCCGACCGGACCTCACCGCTACTCTATTAAATTTATTAACCCCTAAAACTAAGTCTAACCCTAACACTAACACCCCCCTAAGTTAAATATAATTTTTATCTAACTAAATAAATTAACTCTTATTAAATAAATTATTCCTATTTAAAGCTAAATACTTACCTGTAAAATAAACCCTAATATAGCTACAATATAAATTATAAATATATTGTAGCTATTTTAGGATTAATATTTATTTTACAGGCAACTTTGTATTTATTTTAACCAGGTACAATAGCTATTAAATAGTTAATAACTATTTAATAGCTACCTAGTTAAAATAATTACAAAATTACCTGTAAAATAAATCCTAACCTAAGTTACAATTAAACCTAACACTACACTATCAATAAATTAATTAAATAAAATACTTACAAGTATCTACAATTAAACCTAACACTACACTATCAATAAATGAATTACATAAAAATACCTACAATTATCTACAATTAAACCTAACACTACACTATCAATAAATTAATTAAATAAAATACCTAGAATTATCTACAATTAAACCTAACACTACACTATCAATAAATTAATTACATACAAATACCTACAATTATCTACAATTAAATAAACTAACTAAAGTACAAAAAATAAAAAAAGAACTAAGTTACAAAAAATAAAAAAATAATTTACAAACATTAGAAAAATATTACAACAATTTTAAGCTAATTACACCTACTCTAAGCCCCCTAATAAAATAACAAACCCCCCCCAAAAATAAAAAAATGCCCTACCCTATTCTAAAATACAAATAGAAAAGCTCTTTTACCTTACCAGCCCTTAAAAGGGCCTTTTGCGGGGCATGCCCCAAAGAATTCTGCTCTTTTGCCTGTAAAAAAAAAACATACAATACCCCCCCAACATTACAACCCACCACCCACATACCCCTAATCTAACCCAAACCCCCCTTAAATAAACCTAACACTAAGCCCCTGAAGATCTCTCTACCTTATCTTCACCACGCCGGGTATCACCGATCCGTCCAGAGGAGGCTCCGAAGTCTTCATCCAAGCCCAAGCGGGGGCTGAAGAGATCCATCATCGGGCTGAATAGGTCCATCATCGGGCTGAAGAGGTCCATCATCCGGCTGAAGAGATCCATCATTGGACTGAAGAGATCCATCATCGGGCTGAAGAGGTCCATCATCGGGCTGAAGAGATCCATCATCCGGCTGAAGAGGTCCATCATCGGGCTGAAGTCTTCTATCAAGCGGCATCTTCAATCTTCTTTCTTCCGGATCCATCTTCATCCCGCCGACGCAGAACATCCATCCTGGCCGACGACTTCCCGACGAATGACGTTTCCTTTAAATGACGTCATCCAAGATTCCGATTGACTGATAGGATTCTATCAGCCAATCGGAATTAAGGTAGGAAAATTCTAATTGGCTGATGGAATCAGCCAATTAGATTGAGCTTGCATTCTATTGGCTGTTCCGATCAGCCAATAGAATGCAAGCTCAATCTGATTGGCTGATTGGATCAGCCAATCGGATTGAACTTGAATCTGATTGGCTGATTCCATCAGCCAATCAGAATTTTCCTACCTTAATTCCGATTGGCTGATAGAATCCTATCAGCCAATCGGAATTCGAGGGACGCCATCTTGGATGACGTCATTTAAAGGAACCGTCATTCGTTGGGAAGTCGACGGCCAGGATGGATATTCCACGTCGGCGGGATGAAGATGGATCCGGAAGAAAGAAGATTGAAGATGCCGCTTGATAGAAGACTTCAGCCCGATGATGGACCTCTGCAGCTGGGTGATGGATCTCTTCAGCCCGATGATGGACCTCTTCAGCCGGATGATGGATCTCTTCAGCCTGATGATGGACCTCTTCAGCCAGATGATGGACCTCTTCAGCCCGATGATGGATCTCTTCAGCCTGATGATGGACCTCTTCAGCCCCCGCTTGGGCTTGGATGAACACTTCGGAGCCTCCTCTGGATGGATCGGTGATACCCGGCGTGGTGAAGATAAGGTATGGAGATCTTCAGGGGCTTAGTGTTAGGTTTATTTAAGGGGGGTTTGGGTTAGATTAGGGGTATGTGGGTGGTGGGTTGTAATGTTGGGGGGGGTATTGTATTTTTTTTTTTACAGGCAAAAGAGCAGAATTATTTGGGGCATGCCCCACAAAAGGCCCTTTTAAGGGCTGGTAAGGTAAAAGAGCTTTTCTATTTGTATTTTAGAATATTGTAGGGCATTTTTTTATTTTGGGGGGCTTTGTTATTTTATTAAGGGGCTTAGAGTAGGTGTAATTAGCTTAAAATTGTTGTAATATTTTTCTAATGTTTGTAAATTATTTTATTTTTTGTAACTTAGTTCTTTTTTTATTTTTTGTACTTAAGTTAGTTTATTTAATTGTATTTATTTGTAGGTATTTGTATGTAATTAATTTATTGATAGTGTAGTGTTAGGTTTAATTGTAGATAATTGTAGGTATTTTATTTAATTAATTTATTGATAGTCAGGGCCGCCATCAGGGGGTGACAGGGGTGACTCCTGTCAGGGGCCCAATGGGCCAGGGGGGCCCCATGAGGCAAGAACTAAAAAAAAAAAAAAAAAAATTATTTTGGCAGCCACCAGTGGGTACTACAGCAGAGTGCTAATTGAGCATGGGAAATATTATTACAAAGAGTAAAGTATTAGCATTTGAGAGGATTTCTGAGTGTGCACTAAACCACTATGCACAGTGTGAGACAGACTTGGCACTTTGTTTGTACAGTGTGTGCCTGAGTCAGACGGCAGATCACTTTAATTTGCAGAGGAGATAGGACTTACTTAGCAAATGTTTTTTATTTCTTTGTGCAATTTCGGATTGTAACTTCAGTTACAATCCGATTGTATGGTGGGGCCAGGGGTCCATAAAAACACAATTTTTTTTTAGCAGCAGTGTATTTATGATTATTTGACAATGCTGTAGAAATTCTATATTTGAAACCATGCAGAAATGTTTCCTCCTCAATACGCAAATGGTAGGTGCCCTTTTGGCAGATATGTATATATATATATATATATATATATATATTACATTCAAGTTTACTGCCCCTTTATGCAAGGACTTTCCAAATGCAAAGAGGCATTTTATCTAAGATTTTTACATCTGAATTAAATGTTATACTCTCAGACTAAGATTGCTCAGTGTTTGAAATGAGACAGATTAACTTAAAACTGTTCAGTTTACACTAGAGCTGACTTAATTGTGAAATACATACCAACAAGCCTAAATCCTGCATTTAACCAGATCTAATGGTATGAGTACAGCTTATGGTTCCACCAAGACCATATAGAGTATTTTCAAAATCCATAAGTACAGCTGACAGATGGGAACATTTGTACACTATATTTGAAGTGGTGCTCTTGGTTGGGGGAAACAGGGAAAAAAACAAACATATGTCAACCTTTTAAAAGTACTTTTCTTCATCTAGCCATCTAACCAGATCATTAATGTACAATTTTGAATTCACAGAATTATATTTGTTTGCACATTTACAAATATGATTCTTTAAAAAGTGATCTCTTAATTTCTGCAATTTTTTTATCATGCATGTCACACACTGTTGATTTAGGGGATGCAAGGTGCATAAATGCTTCCTCCTGTGGGTGTCTGTGTTTATGTCTTTGTGCTTTGGTTTGTGTCCCTATGAGTGTGTATGTATTTTTTTTTTCTGTGGGTCTCTCTGTGAGGGTGAGTGTGTATGTCTTTGTGCATTTTCTGTGGATGTCTGTGAGGGTGTGTGCATATGTCTTTGAGCTTTTTCTATGGGTGTCTATGTGAGTGTGTGTGTATGTTTGTCTTCGCGTATTTTCTCTGGATGCCTCTGAGAGGGTGGGTGTGTATGTCTGTGTTTTCTGTGGATGTCTCTGTGAGGGTGTGTGTGTATGTATGTCTGTGTTTTCTGTGGATGTCTCTGTGAGGGTGTGTGTTTTCTGTGGGTGTCTCTGTGTGGGTGTGTGTATGTCTTTGTGTGTTTTCTGTGGATGTCTCATTGAGTGTGTGTGTATGTATGTCTTTCTGTGTCTTATGTGGTTGTCTCTCTGTGTGTGTATGTCTTTGTGTGTTTTCTGTGGGTGTCTCTGTCAGTGTTTCCTTGGGTGTATGTGCAAGTTTGTGTGTGTGTGTGTCCATTGTCTGTTCCTTTTTAGGACATTTTGACCTTACTACTGATTATTCACATCTTTCTAAAGACTTTGAGACTAACGAGACCTTTCCAGAAGTCACCAATCCACCATTTAACCTTTAAATTATTGTTTAGGCAGTTCAGGGCCCTTCCTTTCAGCCACTGCATGCTGTTGTCATCATTTAGTTGGCATCTTCCTTTACAAAAAGATAATCAGAACTTCATATTTTGTTTTCTAAATCTCCTTTCTCCTTTCTACAAAATTGTAGTTTACCTCATTACTTGTCAGTTCAATGTAAACAAGTGCTGAGTGTCTGTTTGGGTGTCTGTGTCTAAGTGTGTTTCTTTGCGTGTCTGCTAGAGTGTCTATATGTGAATCCTTATGTGTGAGTGTGTGTGTGTATGAGTGTGTCTGTGTGTGTGTGTGTATGTTACTACCTTTACAACATTTCCAAGTTTAAATAAACACTTAAGAATAAAGTGCATATACGTTTTAGTCACTTGGTCAAAAATTGCACATGTCAAAGGGGAGGGGGAGGGGGGGGGGCCCTGATCAATGGTTAAGTCAGGGGCTCCAAAATTTCTAGTGGCGGCCCTGTTGATAGTGTAGTGTTAGGTTTAATTGTAACTTAGGTTAGGATTTATTTTACAGGTAATTTTGTAATTATTTTAACTAGGTAGCTATTAAATAGTTATTAACTATTTAATAGCTATTGTACCTGGTTAAAATAAATACAAAGTTGCCTGTAAAATAAATATTAATCCTAAAATAGCTACAATATAATTATTATTTATATTGTAGCTATATTAGGGTTTATTTTACAGGTAAGTATTTAGCTTTAAATAGGATTAATTTATTTAATAAGAGTTAATTTATTTTGTTAGATAAAAATTATATTTAACTTGGGGGGGTGTTAGGGTTAGACTTAGCTTTAGGGGTTAATAACTTTATTATAGTAGCGGTGAGGTCTGGTCGGCAGATTAGGGGTTAATAAGTGTAGGTAGGTGGCGGCAACGTTGGGGGCGGCAGATTAGGGGTTAATAAATATAATATAGGGGTCGGCGGTGTTAGGGGCAGCAGATTAGGGGTACATAGGGATAACATAGGTGGCGGCGGTGTACGGAGCAGCAGATTAGGGGTTAAAAAAAATATGCAGGGGTCAGCGATAGCGGGGCGGCAGATTAGGGGTTAATAAGTGTAAGGCTAGGGGTGTTTAGACACAGGGTACATGTTAGGGTGTTAGGTGCAGACTCAGGAAGTGTTTCCCCATAGGAAACAATGGGGCTGCGTTAGGAGCTGAACGCTGCTTTTTTGCAGGTGTTAGGTTTTTTTTCAGCTCAAACTGCCCCATTGTTCATAGGAAACAATGGGGCTGCGTTAGGAGCTGAACGCTGCTTTTTTGCAGGTGTTAGGTTTTTTTTCAGCTCAAACTGCCCCATTGTTTCCTATGGGGGAATCGTGCACGAGCACGTTTTTGAAGCTGGCCACGTCCGTAAGCACCGCTGGTATTTAGAGTTGCAGTGGCGGTAAATATGCTCTACGCTCCCTTTTTGGAGCCTAACGCAGCCCTTCTGTGAACTCTAAATACCAGCGGTATTTAAAAGGTGCGGGGGAAAAAAAGCATGCGTAGCTAACGCACCCATTTGGCTGCAGAACTCTAAATCTAGCGGTATGGGTTTATTTTACAGGTAAGTATTTAGTTTTAAATTGGAATAATTTAGTTAATGATAGTAATTTTTATTTAGATTTCTTTTAATTATATTTAAGTTAGGGGGTGTTAGGGTTAGACTTAGATTTAGGGGTTAATAACTTTAGTATAGTGGCGGCGACGTTGGGGGCGGCAGATTAGGGGTTAATAAATGTAGGTAGGTGTCGGATATGTTAGGGGTGGCAGATTAGGGGTTAATAATATTTTACTAATGTTTGCGAGGTGGGAGTGCGGCGGTTTAAGGGTTAATATATTTATTATAGTGGCGGTGATGTCCGGTTTGGCAGATTAGGGGTTAAAATTTTCTTTTAGTGTTTGCGATGCGGGAGGGCCTCGGTTTAGGGGTTAATAGGTAGTTTATGGGTGTTAGTGTACTCTTTAGCACTTTAGTTAAGAGTTTTATGCTACGGCTTTGTATTGTAAAACTCTTAACTACTGACTTTAAAATGTGGTACCGGTCTTGACAGGAGAGGGTGTAACGCTGACTTTTTGGCAGACTCGTAATACCGGTGATATGCAAGTCCTATTGAAAAAAGAGGATACGCAATTTACGTAAGTAGATTTGCGGTATTTCCAAGTCTGGCCAAAAAAGTGAGCGGTACACCTGTACCTGCAAGACTTGTAATACCAGCGGGAGTTTAAAAGCAGCGTTAGGACCTCTTAACGCTGCTTTTTTTTTTGCTTTTTTTTTTAAATAGTTTTTTATTGAGGTATTTGCGATATCAGCAACATACAATGAACGCCTTATGACCATAAAGACATATATAGCAATGTTAAGAATACATTAACGATTGTAGGTAAACAGAACAATACAACAGTGTATAACAATAGGTGGGCTTCTCATACCTCCATTTTTTAATATTATAGAGTGATTGGCTGACTACTTGAGTGGCCACTTTTGGGCCAGATGATTGTGAAAACTGGGAGATTAATGGTAGCCAGGTGAGCAGCCACTTTTGGGCTGTATAATTATATTAAATAGGAAATAGTCCCCACATCTGCCAGGGGGGCATGCTATATTCTTCCACTTTAATGTTAACATGATGTGGGGAGTTAGCTCTTGTAAAAGCCACTCTTAGGCCATAGTTTAGGGGGGGAGGGGAAGAAGTCAGCGGGCGAGAGACGCTCAAAATATAGGGGATGATGGGGGAAGGGGGTGGGCGGAGCTTTCTATGATTCAACAAAGAATTAGCTGGAGAAGCGAGTAAAGATTAAATGGTGCGCATAGAGGGGTAGTAATACTTAATGGCATGCATCTATAACAGGGTGTAAATACTGATTATAGTGCAGCCCAGTGTTGCAGAATACCTCACCTAATCTAGGCACTCAATCAGGGCAAAAGCCAGTTTATGGCAGTAAGGAAAAATATATCACTTAATCACTTAATACCGATCTTAAGACATAATATACAGTCACTATTCATACCAAGATTCAGCAGTTGTACATTAATGTATGTGTAACTTACAAGTAACTCATATAAGGGCATGAGGAGAGAGATGTGCTAAGTATGATGTTATAATATGCAGTAAATTCTGCCGAGTCACGTTAATGATACTGACCAATGGTATATTAAACATATCAGCAATGACAAACATTCTTACTATAAGCTTGATCAATCTCCCTAAGGTGCTCACACACCTGTGCTTGAGGAACTAAATTAACCAAGGTATACTTCCTGTCATGGCCGCTGACAGGGGAGCTTGGGTTGTAGTTACCTTTTAAATGAGAAATAGGGATGCCCACAAAGTACAGACCTAATAAGTAGGAATTTACCAGATACTATCGGGAAAAAGTCATATATCTAATAATAAGTCTGGATCATAAGAAAAACATGAGGGATCTGTACAGTAGTGGTTTCATAGGAATATGCAATATATCTAAATATTTAACTTATTAAGGGATGGGAAAAGAGAGGTGAAAAACACCACTAGGCTACGTATCTGGTATAAGTCTGTGTAGATAGTGTTACCCTATTCAGTTACCAAGAGGTAGATATGAAAAAAATTAAAATAAAAATAAATAAAGTATATCAGATAAGCAAATATATTCCAGATCTGTAGAGTAGTCTCATGTTGGATCTAGTATGGGCTGCTGAGGTGTGACTGAAGGTTCCCAATCCTCTGATATAGTGAATGCACCCAGACAGTGGACAAGCAGAGAAAACTAGTTTGTACTGTACGTGAGCCTCTGAGCTATTAGATACTGTGTAAGCTGCATTAAACCTATAAAAAATAGCCAATGATGATGGCTGCCTACAATAAGAAATAGAGGACAGCAGAGAGCATCAGTAACTTAGATGTTCAGTGAGAAATCAATCTAGCCTACGCCCAACTTCTGAATTTGTCTGGGGAAGTCTCTGCCATTCATGAGGCAGGTGTCTGTCGGATTTATCTGTAACTCAGCTACTGCCGTCATTAGGATCGCACCATTTGGGGAATAAAGAAACCATATATAGGCTATATATAATGAATATGCTTTAAGTATTTTCTAAGGGTTGTGGTTAACATCATCACAGCATTAAGGTATACATTTGAAGTTATTGGCACCTAGTATACTATGTGGCATGCTACAGCATTTGGGGGATGAAAAAGCAATATATAAGCTAGTTGTTTTTAGTATGTTTTAGATATTTACTAAGAGTTGTAGTTAGTATCATCCCAGCATTAAATTATAAATTTGAAGTTACTGATACCTAATGTGCTATATGGCTTGCTACATTATTTGGGGGATAAAGGAGTAATATAAAAAGCTATAAGTTTTGAATGTGTTTTAGGTATTTCCCAGGAGTTGTAGTAAACATTATCACAACATTCAATTATAGATGTAAGGTTACTGGCACATATAGTGTAGGGAGTCAGCTGGCCCCAATTCTAGGACCCTGCTTTCGACAGCATATAAAACAGCAGAGGCCCTTCCACCATCGTCGTGATCCAAGGAGTTAACTGTCTCCTCTAGCACTACGGGATCTCTGTTGCCATTGGAGTTGGAGTCCGGCGACCATACAGGAATTGGTGCGCTCCTTTCAGACCAGGCGGAGCTTTCTAAGATGGAAGGTTGGTGAGTATCCGTGTTTAGCTGGGCTAGATTGTTTTTAGACTCTGACCTCTTCGGTAGAGAAGAAGAGGGGGCAGCCGATAGAGTGTCTACATGTAGAGATTGCCTTGTGTGGGGTACGCATTCCTCCTGAAGTATTTCGCCCTGAAACAAGTTTCTCATGTAGCTCGAGGAAGTGAATATCCAGCTTTGCCTCCAGTTGCTGTAAAAAAAGTAAGATCGTCGCCATCTTGGTTAAGATTCGAGTCCAATGTAGAATAGTAGTCCTTTTGAGGAATTAGCCGTGTGAGTAATTAAGTTAAGTGGCGATGCTGTATTTTATGAGAGGAATGCATGCTGAGAGCTTTTGTTGTTACATATAAGCCACGCTACCGACCGGCTCTCCAGACTCTGATATATAATGTTGCGTGGTGGTTCCTTGAAAGAAGTGTAAAAGCTCCTCCAAATTCCTGCTCCTCCGACTTTTCCTCAGCTCAAAAATTGCTGCTATTCCTTCTGAACTTGAAATTGGAAGAACTTGGTTATAGTTTTTAAAGAAAATAGCAGTGTTAAATTAGATAATGACAGGAGCTTCCTCAGAACATGTCTTGCTTCTTCAATGGCTAGCTCCACCCCTCTTAACACTGCTTTTTAAGCCTAACGCAAAACTCGTAATCTAGTCGTAAGTTAGTGCTTACAAGCAAGTGATGGTTTTTACAAGACTTTCCTATTTAGGGCTAGATTACGAGTTGCGCTCTGACTGTAACACGGAAGCGATAAGGGGTATTTATGTCTCTTTGCATGCAAAGAAAATAGCATGCATATTAAGAGTTAAAAGTAAATGCGTTCGCTTGAGCGCAATAGAATTTAATGCACGTCGGATTAGCGCTATTTCAGAGTTCTGGTTGACTGTTACACGAGAGACGAAAAAGTAAAGTTACACTTATAATAATACTTTTTGATAAAAAATATTGGGAGAAATTACGTAAAGATACGAAATCTCATTTGTTAGGAAAAAAAAGAAGAAGCATATATATATATATATATATATATATTTTTTTTTATATATATATATATATATATATATATATATATATATATATATATATATATTTTTTTTAAAAAATTGCCATATTTTTTCTTTTTTCATATGGTCTGGAGATGCGGATTAGGAGAGTGTTTGTATTGGTTTGACCTATCACATGATGGTTGCTTTTTTTCCTGCACACGGATCAACTGCAAACTTTTTTTACCTGCCTATTTGATTACACCTTGGCCATTGAAGACTAGTGTGGAACATTGGGGTATGTAGCACAACTGTGTTTTGTTTTTCTCCCAGGATATGCATTGGTTAACAGTTTGCTGCTTTCGAAAATACCCCTGTTTGTAAAGACTGTTATTCAACTGTTCCCATTAGAAATTTTATATTATGTATACGGCTATTGAGACTAACTGAATACTTGCAGGAGTTTGCACAATAAACTTTCAAGATGGCTGTAATATACTTTACCCTTTTCTCTATGTATCCCGTTAATACTGGGCAACAGTGATAGGGATCACTTTGAACGTTCCTTGTCGGTCTCCAGAATTGCCAGTCCCGTGACGCTGCTGGAAAGCGCAGTCTGTTGATGACGTCACTATCGTGGGACAACACAGGCATAGAGGCACACTGCAGCAACGACGCCGTAATGGATCTGATCCCCAGTATTCACAGCCCAGCCGGAACCTATCTTCATCCCCCAGCATTGTGCAGTTAAAAAGGAATCGTTTTCTACCGACTAACACTTACTGCACATAGGGGATTGTGTTTCCAGGATTTGGATAACGGAGCTGCTGGACATTTATACAGTAAGAGAAAAAAAACATTTTCTTTTATCTAATACAGCAATTAATTATGTGATATCTTTATTCAAGGTTATGGAACTGATATTAGCTTGTTAAATGTGAAGTTAAGCTATCACTGTCTGGAAAAAGCTTTTTCATATATATACACTTTTTCAGTTGCTTAGCTGTTCACACAAAACTCTTGTTGTTTCCTCTTGGAGTCTTTTAGCTATCATAAATACACTCTTGCTATATCTCCTTTTCTTTCAAAAGTCTAGAAAAAGATCTGTTATTTTACCAGAATAATGGGAGGCATTTATGTCCTAAAATACATTAATATAGACTGTGATTCCTCTGACATGGAGGACATTCTGGATGATATAGAGACTGTGTTGGATGATTTATTTCAGCAAATGGACAATCTCAGGAAAAGGGACATCAGTTAGAATTGGACATTAAAACTTTTCAGATTTACCAACAACAGTCCAGAATTCCATGGGGCTTAAGAATTTCTAAATTTCCCTCTTTTCAAGTGACCTGCCAAGATTTTATAACTAAATGGAATGATGTATTGACAGCTTGTTCCAAAGCATAAATAAATTTGTTAATTGAATACAAAAAGAAACAAAGATTGCAACTTATCCAACATATGCAGGAGTTGCAGGGAGATTAAAAAAAAATAACATAAATATCAAAAAGAATTTAAAGATTATGACAAACAATTCCAGGACAATATGAGGTCCTTTAAAAAGGAATTGTGGTTATTCAAACAACAGAAAATGCACAGGGACAAGCTTGATTATGAGCTTAATAAGGTTTATAAGTGATCTAGTGGTAATGATCATAGGACACTATATAAGAACAGAGTTACACATAAGAAAGGCATGGGTAACAAAAATGCAGGGCCTAAACAATCCAAAAGAGTTACATTCATTGAAACTGAATATGACTATGACACTTCTGACCAGGAAACCTCACAACAAAATACATTTAATGGCAATCCAATAGGGGATACCATTTCTGTATTAGATACCCCAATCCCCAGTACATCCTCCCAGTCAAAAAATGGGGTGGGCCCCAGCAAAACGAACATAAAGATAAAAACAAAAAGGAAATACATAGAGGGAGCAGGGGACGAGGGAGAAGGTGTAAATTAAAACAGGTATCCCCAAAGGAAAAAAGTGTCCTACAGGACAACTCCTCCTTAAACAATGAAATTAATTTATCATCTAGAAATCTTAACAATCAGGAAATCTCACTTTTACAAAAAGGTTTGAGCTTTGCCCCCAGCTGTAACTTTGACTTATTTTCCACTATTCTAGATGTAAATAGATTTGTAAGAGACCTCACTTTGAAAAAACACTTTTTTAATGATGAGTTAGAGGAACATAGTGTAACACAAGAGCCCACACATCATTGCAACTTTAACTTTAATGAACAAGCAGCCATGACAGACATGCAAGAACTTATGAGGCACAGCAATGTTAAACAAAGATTTGGCCCCTCAGAAAAAGATATCGATCTTGGTAGATTTAAAGATAAAACCCATTTCTAACCTTTACATAGTAGGTACTTAAATCTACAGGTTTTTCAACAGACACTTGAGACTCAGCTCATTGAATTGGATAGTAAGAATAAAAGCACTACAAGCAAAGGATTTAGAAACAATAATCTGACTGTACTTGAAAGAAAAGCCATTAACAATCTTTAAAATGATCCGAATTTAGTCATTAGGGAATCAGATAAGGGTGGTAATACTGTTATCTTAAACAAATGTGATTATGTGGCAGAAGCCAATAGGCAACTTGCCAATGAGGATTTATATCAGCCCTTAATCTGTGACCCTACTGACAACTTTCGTAGATCATTAGCTGAGATAGTTCATAAGGCAAAATTGGATGGAGTGATTTCTGAAAAAGTGGTGGAGTATCTATTACCAAAATATCCAACTATGCCGATATTACACCACTTGCCTAAACTTCACAAAGACCCCAATAACCCTCCCGGTCGCCCGCTCGTGGCCGGTATTGGTTCACTCAATGAGAGACTTTCGGATTTAGTTGACACGTTTCTACAGCCTATAGTTACTAATCTATATGGCTATCTACGAGACACTACAGCATTTATTGCGCAGGTCGAACACATAACTTGGTGTGATAATTACAGATTGGTCACAATGGATGTGACATCATTATACACATCCATCCCTCACGATATGGGATTACAAGCATTGATGTTTTTTCTTACGAATCTCACCACGTATGATTTTCTCACAATTCAATTTTTGCACACTGCTGTCGAATATTTACTTACACATAATTTTTTTATGTTCGAGGGCAAGTACTATCTCCAGAGACTAGAATCAAAGAATTCCAGCAGCACAACAAAAGTAAGATATATTCCAAATTTATTAGGTACCTGGAGGAAAAAGCATGACGTTTCGGGCTCAGTTGCCCTTAATCATATGATATGATTAAGGGCAACTGAGCCCAAAACGTCATGCTTTTTCCTCCAGGTACCTAATAAATTTGGAATATATCTTACTTTTGTTGTGCTGCTGGAATTCTTTGATTCTACATTGTGTTGGAGTCTTCAAGCAGTGGCTCTTCCAGCTTGCACACTGAGAAAATAAGCCACTGGTGCTTGAGTATATCTGACTTTGCATCTCCAGAGACGTGGCATAGCCAATGGTGTGAAATTCGCACCATCATATGCAAATTTGTATATGAGGTTTTGGGAGCTGTGCCACATCTTTGGAGATACTAATCCCTTTCGTGAGAACATTGTTTATTTCGGTAGGTATATAGATGATTTGCTCTTGGTGTGGGATGGGGACAGTTATTTGGTCCACCAGTTCCTTGAACATGCCAATAGCAATAATCTAAATCTTGAATTCACTATGTTTGTAAGTAGTGATCGTCTAAATTTTTTGGATGTCACACTCACTTCACATATTGACACACATTCTTTGGAGGTAGAACTATACAGAAAGAGTTCAGTGGGTAACACTATTCTTCACTCTTCTTCTTGTCACCCCAAGCACACCATTAACTATATACCCTATGGCCAAATGATTAGGACTAAAAGAAATTGCATCTCTGAGGATAAATTTCAATTACATGTAGCCAATACCGGCCACAGACTGGAAGCCCGAGGTTATGACACAAAACTATTAAAGGAAACCAAGAATAGAGTGGATAAATTGAATAGAGATGATCTTCTCACTACTAAATGTGGGAGTAAAACACAGAACAAGAGACATAACAACAAACCATACTTTACAACAAATTACAGTAAAAACTACAACAAAATTTGTGGCATTATCCGTAAGTGTTTGCCAATCTTAAAGAGTGATGCCAAATTATGTAAAATAATTCAACATGGTTGTAATTTTTCAGCACGTAAAGCAAAGACCTTAGGAAGCTTATTAGCTCCATCAATGTTACCGTCACAAACTAACCAATCCTGTTTAAAGAGAAGAATAGGTTCTATAAAATGCCAAGGAAACATTTGTAAAACCTGTACACACATACAACAGTGACCCAAATTTGTATCAAGTACAACAAATAGGGAGTTTGATATACGCTTTAGTATTTCATGTAATACCAAATTTGTTATCTATTTACTCACATGCCAAGGATGTAGGAAACAGTACGTGGGGCGCACTAAGCATGCCCTACGTGACAGGTTTTTACAACATCTTAGAGACATTGGTAACCCGAATTGTACTTCACCAATAGCTAAGCACTTTAGAGAGGAACACAATTTTTTAAATATACTGTAACCAAATAAATCATTTGTTTTTTAGACGCTTTACTGATCTGATTTTATTAACACTTCTAACATTTATCACGGATATCTATCACAGATAGTATAATTTTCACATAAGTATCTTCAGCTATTAGCGCCCTTACAAAACCTCTTTTTTCCACGATATACTACTTTTAGATTGAAGGATCTAAAACACTGTAAGGGGTCTGATACTATATTTTACCAGCGCACTATTTTCCTACACTCTTTCACAGTACAAGGTATTGACCATGTCCCCAGACAGGGAAGTGTTTTGGATTTTCCATCTTAAAACAAAGCACCCCTTTGGTCTAAACTCCATAATGGATGTTGATTTATTTTACTAATAAATTAATGAGTGGTTTTTTCATTTCTCAAAAAAAAGAAACTGAATAAAAGTAAAAAAATCTTTAAGTTCCAACAACCATTTAGATTAAATAAGGGTAATATTTCTTATATATATCTAGCCATCTGATAGTTTAAAAATATACTTCACATTTATGTTTTCTTTAAAATAAAAAAAAAATTAACATAAGAAAACAAAGGATAATCAGTGATAATTCATTGTCTAACCATGACCATTAAGTCAGTCATGGGTTAATTTAATAGATGCATGTAATTGACAATTAATTTTCCTTTAAATTAAGGCTTTACCCAGCATTAGTTATGCCAGTGAACAAGGGCTGACACCAGGCCCGAAACATGTTTGGCTGCTGCTGCTGCTCTATGCCAGTTACAGGACTGTAGCTGATTTCTTGCTTTTTTTCATGTTTTTACATGCAATTGATTTTAACATTTTTTGTACCCAATAAAGCTATGTTTTTCAATTTTTAAAAAATTGCCATATTTGTACTTTTTTCATATGGTCTGGAGATGCGGATTAGCAGAGTGTTTGTATATATATATATATATATATATATATATATATATATATACATATATATATAAATAAATAAATGAATGAATGAAAAGTACATTTTCTATGTGAAGAACATTGGAATGTAAAATATGTGTAATGAGTATCAGGTATGCAATTTAACACAGCCATATTAGTGCAAGAATTGCTATCTTCAGTGTGCATTATTGACATATTAAATATAAAATATTGGAAAAAATTAATATGTTAATTCTGTATAATAAAATATATAGATATTAGTGATGTTGCGAATAGTTCGCAGCGAACATAGCATGACCTTGTACCTCACAGTCAGAAGACACATTACATCCAATCAGCAGCAGACCCTCCCTCCCAGACCCTCCCACCTCCTGGACAGTATCCATTTTAGATTAATTTGGAAGCTGCATTCTTAGTGAGAGGAGGGACAGTGTAGCTGCTGCTGATTTAATAGGGAAATCGATAGCTAGGCTAGTGTATTCAGTGTCCACTACAGTCCTGAAGGACTCATCTGATCTCTGCTGTAAGGACAGCACCCCAAAAAGCCCTTTTTAGGACTAGAACATCAGTCTGATTTTTTTTTTTTTTCTGTGTAATCTAATTGCAGTTGCCTGCCTGCCAGCGTGTGTGTCAGGCTCACAGCGTATACTGTGCCCACTTGCCCAGTGCCACCACTCATATCTGGTGTAACAGTAGTGTACATTTAAAAACAACACTTTTTTGACTGTGAAATAATAGCCGACAGCTGCCAGTACCCAAGATGGCCGCCAATAAGGCAGATGGGGAGGGTTAGAGAGCTGTTTTGGGAGGGATCAGGGAAGTTGGGGGCTAAAGGGGGATGCTACATGACAGCATATGTAAATATGCTAAAAAAATTAAAACATTTTTAAAAACCTTTTATTTTAGTGCTGGCAGACTTTCTGCCAGTACTTAAGATGGCGGGGACAATTGTGGGGTGGGGGAGGGAAGGGAGCTGTTTGGGGTCTGATGTGTCAGGTGGGAGGCTGATCTCTACACTAAAGCTAAAATTAACCCTGCAAGCTCCCTACAAACTACCTAATTAACCCCTTCACTGCTAGCCATAATACATGTGTGATGCGCAGCAGCATTTAGCGGCCTTCTAATTACCAGAAAAAAAACGCCAAAGTCATATATGTCTGCTATTTCTGAACAAAGGGGATCCCAGAGAAGCATTTACAACCATTTATGCCATAATTGCATAAGTTGTTTGTAAATAATTTCTGTGAGAAACCTAAAGTTTGTGAAAAAGTGAACAATTTTTTTTAACCGTGAAATGGTGGCATGAAATATACCAAAATGAACCTAGATCAATACTTTGGGTTGTCTACTACACTACACTTAAGCTAAAATTAAATCTACAAGCTGCCTACATGCTCCCTAATTAACCCCTTCACTGCTGGGCATAAAACACGTGTGGTGCGCAGTGGCATTTAGCAGCCTTCTAATTACCAAAAAGCAACGCCAAAGCCATATAAGTCTGCTATTTATGAACAAAGAGTATCCCGGAGAAGCATTTACAACCATTTATGCCATAATTGCATAAGTTGTTTGTAAATAATTTCTGTGAGAAACCTAAAGTTTGTGAAAAAGTCAACAATTTTTTTTTTTGATCGCATTTGGCGGTGAAATGGTGGCATGAAATATACCAAAATGGGCCTAGATCAATACTTTGGGTTGTCTACTACACTACACTTAAGCTAAAATTAACTCTACAAGCTGCCTACATGCTCCCTAATTAATCCCCTTCACTTCTGGGCATAAAACACGTGTGGTGCGCAGTGGCATTTAGCAACCTTCTAATTACCAAAAAGCAACGCCAAAGCCATATAATGGCATGTCTGGCACACAGTGTTGGGGCAAGGGTCCATCTGACCACTGATACCTGGTCTGCAAAGCATGGTCAGGGCAGGTATATCACCTACACTGCGCACTGTGAAGCGGACGTAACCCTTACACTACCTGATCGATACAACATCATACCTGATGTTTTAAAGCACGTTATTCCAAACAATTTAGGAATGTTAGGGGATTTATGCCCTTTATGGATTAAAAACAGACTCTGCATCAACTATGTAATTTTCCATAGGAGTTTTGCCATGGATCCCACTCCGGCATGCAACAGTCCAGGTGTTAGTCCCCTTGAAACAACTTTTCCATCACTATTGTGGCCAGAAAGAGTCCCTGTGGGTTTTAAAATTCGCCTGCCTACTGAAGTCTATGGCGGTTCACCCGGTTCGCCGTTTGCAAACTTTTGCGGAAGTTCACGTTTGCTGTTCGTGAACCCAAATTTTTAGGTTCGCGACATCACTAATAGATATATTTTATGGATTATTTAGAATATTTTACAGTATGTATAAGTAAGTGCATTGTTACTGCTGAGGAGAATTGTTCCTGATAGAGTTACTTGATTATTGGATTTTAGACAAGAGGAAGGGAAAATATTATTTTTCAATAGTGTGTTAATTCATTTAAGCATCATGAAGTATTTACTGTTTATTTATTCTAAGCTCTCAGAACTGTCATTTTTCATTCCTATTTATGGTACAGCAAAGTTCCAACAAGATGATTGGTTTAGTTATTGCAGGTCAGTAGGGTGAGGATGTTTTTGTCCCAACTATTATATTTGTTTAGATGCATTCGGATCTTTGTCCCCAATTGTCTTCTAAAAAACAAATTCAGATTTATTTAAGAAATTTACATAGCAATGAAAGAGGGTTAGATTTCAGGTAAATTAAAGAAAACATATCGGCTAGATTACGAGTTGTGCGTTAGGCTGAAAAAGCAGCGTTAACAGGTCCTAACGCTGCTTTTTCACTACCACTGCTATTACTTGTCTTGCAAGTTTAGGGACACCGCACACTTCTTTGGCCTTACCGCAAAACGACTTACTTAAACATCGTAAACCCTTTTTTCTATGGGACTTCCATAGCGCTGGTATTTCGAGTCTGTCCTGGGAGGCCAAAAAGTGACCGGTACACCCTCTACCTCCAAGATCCCTAACGCATTCTAAAGTCAGTAGTTAAGAGTTTTATGGTACAACGCCGTAGCATAAAACTCATAACTAAAGTGCTAAAAAGTACACTAACACCCATAAACTACCTATTTACCCCTAAACTGAGGCCCTCCCGCATCACAAACACTATAATAACATTTTTAACCCCTAATGTGCTGCTCCGGACATCACCGCCACTATAATAAACATATTAACCCTTAAACCGCCACACTCCAACCTTGCAAACACTAGTCAAATATTATTAACTCCTAATCTGATGCCCCTAACATCGCCGCCACCTACATTATACTTATTAACCCCTAATCTGCCGCTCCGGACATCGCCGCCACCTACATTATACTTATTAACCCCTAATCTGCTGCTCTGGACATCGCCGCCACCTACATTATACTTATTAACCCCTAATCTGCTGCCCCCAACATTGCCGACACCTAAATTATTTTTATTAACCCCTAACCTGCCGCCCCCAACGTCGCTGCCACTATTCTAAATGTAACCCCTAAACCTAAGTCTAACCCTAACCCTAACACCCCCTAACTTAAATATAATTTATATAAATCTAAAGAAAATTACTATCATTAACTAAATTATTCCTATTTAAAATAAAATACTTACCTAGAAAATAAATGCATACGGCTAGATTTAGAGTTGGGCGGTAGCCGTCAAAACCAGCGTTAGAGGCTCCTAACGCTGGTTTTTACCGCCCTCTGGTATTTGGATTCAGTCAGGAAAGGGTCTAACGCTCACTTTACAGCCGCGACTTTTCCATACCGCAGATCCCCCTACGCCATTTGCGTATCCTATCTTTTCAATGGGATCTTTCTAACGCCGGTATTTAGAGTCGTGGCTGAAGTGAGCGTTAGAAATCTAACGACAAAACTCCAGCCGCAGAAAAAAGTCAGTAGTTAAGAGCCTTCTGGGCTAACGCCGGTTTATAAAGCTCTTAACTACTGTGCTCTAAAGTACACTAACACCCATAAACTACCTATGTACCCCTAAACCGAGGTCCCCCCACATCGCCGCCACTTTATAAAAATTTTTAACCCCTAATCTGCCGCTCCGTACACCGCCACCAGCTAAGTTATCCCTATGTACCCCTAATCTGCTGCCCCTAATACCGCCGACACCTATATTATATTTATTAACCCCTAATCTGCCCCCCCCCCAACGTCGCCGCCACCTACCTACACTTATTAACCCCTAATCTGCCGAGCGGACCGCACCGCTACTATAATAAAGTTATTAACCCCTAATCCGCCTCACTCCCGCCTCAGTAACCCTATAATAAATAGTATTAACCCCTAATCTGCCCTCCCTAACATCGCCGACACCTAACTTCAAGCATTAACCCCTAATCTGCCGACCGGAGCTCACCGCTACTATAATACATTTTTTAACCCCTAAAGCTAATTCTAACCCTAACACTAACACCCCCTAAGTTAAATATAATTTTTATCTAACTAAATAAATTAACTCTTATTAAATAAATTATTCCTATTTAAAGCTAAATACTTACCTGTAAAATAAATCCTAATATAGCTACAATATAAATTAAAATTATATTGTAGCTATTTTAGGATTAATATTTATTTTACAGGCAACTTTGTAATTATTTTAACCAGGTACAGTAGCTAAAATAGTTAAAATAATTACAAAATTACCTGTAAAATAAATCCTAACCTAAGTTACAATTAAACCTAACACTACACTATCAATAAATTAATTAAATAAAATACCTACAATTATCTACAATTAAACCTAACACTACACTATCAATAAATTAATTCAATACAATACCTACAAATAACTACAATTAAATAAACTAACTAAAGTACAAAAAATAAAAAAGAACTAAGTTACAAAAAATAAAAAAATATTTACAAACATTAGAAAAATATTACTACAATTTTAAACTAATTACACCTACTCTAAGCCCCCTAATAAAATAACAAAGACCCCCAAAATAAAAAAAATGCCCTACCCTATTCTAAATTAAAAAAGTTCAAAGCTCTTTTACCTTACCAGCCCTGAAAAGGGCCATTTGCGGGGCATGCCACAAATAATTCAGCTCTTTTGCCTGTAAAAAAAAACATACAATACCCCCCCCCAACATTACAACCCACCACCCACATACCCCTAATCTTACCCAAACCCCCCTTAAATAAACCTAACACTAAGCCCATGAAGATCTTCCTACCTTATCTTCACCATGCCAGGTTCACCGATCGCTCCAGGCTCCGAAATCTTCATCCAAGCCCAAGAGGGGGCTGGCGATCCATAATCCGTCTGAAATCTTCTATCAAGCAGCGGCTGAAGAGGTCCAGAAGAGGCTCCAAATTCTTCATCCTATCTGGGAAGAAGAGGAGATCCAGACCGGCAACCATCTTGATCCAAGCGGCATCTTCTATCTTCATCCGATGAGGAACGGCTCCATCTTGAAGACCTCCAGCACGGATCAATCTTCTTCTTCTGACGTCCAACTGAAGAATGAAGGTTCCTTTAAGGGACGTCATCCAAGATGGCGTCCCTCGAATTCCGATTGGCTGATAGGATTCCATCAGCCAATCAGAATTTTCCTACCTCATTTCAAGGAACCGTCATTCGGCGAGTAGGCGTCGGTAGAAAAGGTTGGATCCGCGTCGGCTGGAAGATGATGGCTCCGGAAGAAAGAAGATTGAAGATGCCATTGATAGAAGACTTCAGCCGGATCATGGACCTCTTCAGCTCCCGCTTGGATGAAGACTTCAGCCGGATCATGGACATCTTCAGCCCCCCGCTTGGGCTTGGATCAACACATCGGAGCCAGGATGGATCGGTGTGATACCCGGCAAGGTGAAGATAAGGTAGGAAGATCTTCAGGGGCTTAGTGTTAGGTTTATTTAAGGGGGGGTTTGGGTTAGATTAGGGGTATGTGGGTGGTGGGTTGTAATGTTGGGGGGGTATTGTATGTGTTTTTTTTACAGGCAAAAGAGCTGAATTCTTTGGGGCATGCCCAGCAAAGGGCCCTTTTCAGGGCTGGTAAGGTAAAAGAGCTTTGAACTTTTTTAATTTAGAATAGGGTAGGGCATTTTTTTATTTTGGGGGGCTTTGTTTTTTTATTAGGGGGCTTAGAGTAGGTGTAATTAGTTTAAAATTGTTGTAATATTTTTCTAATGTTTGTAAATATTTTTTTATTTTTTGTAACTTAGCTTTTTTTATTTTTTGTACTTTAGTTAGTTTATTTCATTGTATTTATTTGTAGGTATTTTATTTAATTTATTTATTGATAGTGTAGTGTTAGGTATAATTGTAGATAATTGTAGGTATTGTATTTAATTTATTTATTGATAGTGTAGTGTTAGGTTTAATTGTAACTTAGGTTAGGATTTATTTTACAGGTAATTTTGTAATTATTTTAACTAGGTAGCTATTAAATAGTTATTAACTATTTAATAGCTAATGTACCTGGTTAAAATAAATACAAAGTTGCCTGTAAAATTAATATTAATCCTAAAATAGCTACAATATAATTATAATTTATATTGTAGCTATATTAGGGTTTATTTTACAGGTAAGTATTTAGCTTTAAATAGGAATAATTTATTTAATAAGAGTTAATTTATTTAGTTAGATAAAAATTATATTTAACTTAGGGGGGTGTTAGTGTTAGGGTTAGACTTAGTTTTAGGGGTTAATAAATTTAATAGAGTAGCGGTGAGGTCCGGTCGGCAGATTAGGGGTTAATACTTGAAGTTAGGTGTCGGTGATGTTAGGGAGGGCAGATTAGGGTTAGAATTAGCTTTAGGGGTTAAAAAATTTATTATAGTAGCGGTGAGCAGAATAGGGGTTAATTATTGTAGGTAGCTGGCGGCAACGTTGTGGGGGGCAGATTAGGGGTTAATAAATATAATATAGGGGTTGGCGGTGTTAGGGGCAGCAGATTAGGGGTACATAACTATAATGTATGTTGCGGCGGTGTACGGAGCGGCAGATTAGGGGTTAATAATAATATGCAGATGTCAGCGATAGCGGGGGCGGCAGATTAGGGGTTAATAAGTGTAAGGTTAGGGGTGTTTAGACTCGGGGTTCATGTTAGAGTGTTAGGTGCAGACGTAGGAAGTGTTTCCCCATAGAAAACAATGGGGCTGCGTTAGGAGATGAACGCTGCTTTTTTGCAGGTGTTAGGTTTTTTTTCAGCTAAAACTGCCCCATTGTTTTCTATGGGGGAATCGTGCACGAGCACGTTTTTTAAGATGGCCGCGTCCGTAACCACCGCTGGTATCGAGAGTTGTAGTGGCGTTAAATTATGCTCTACGCTCCCTTTTTGGAGCCTAACGCACTGAAAATCCCGCCATTCTGTGAACTCTAAATACCAGCGGTATTTAAAAGGTGTGGGGGGAAAAAAGCATGCGTAGCTAACGCACCCCTTTGGCCGCAGAACTCTAAATCTAGCCGTTTGCTAGCTACAATATAACTAATAGTTACATTGTATCTAGCTTAGGGTTTATTTTTATTTTACAGGCAAGTTTGTATTTATTTTAACTAGGTAGAATAGTTATTAAATAGTTAAAAACAGTTAAATAAATGAAATTAAATTAGCTAAATCAAAAAAACCCCACTAAATTACAGAAAATAAAAAACAAATTACAGATCTTTAAACTAATTACACCTAATCTAATAGCCCTATCAAAATATAAAAAGTTGCTCCCCAAAATAAAACAAACCCCCCAAATAAAAACCTAACTAAAAAAACCTAAGCTCCCCATTGCCCTGAAAAGGGCATTTGGAAGGGCATTGCCCTTAAAAGGGCAATTAGCTATTTTGCGGCCCAAAGCCCTAACCTAAAAATAAAACCCACCCAATACACCCTTACAAAAACCTAACACTAACCCCCTGAAGATCGACTTACTGTTCTGAACACCGGATATTCATCCTCAACGAAGCCGGGAGAAGTCTTCATCTAAGCCGGGCGAAGTGATCCTCCAGACGGGCAAAAGTCTTCATCCAGACGGCATCTTCATCCATCCGACGTTAGGTTTTTATTTGGGGGGTTTGTTGTGTTGTGGTAGGTTTTACTGTTGGGGGTGTTTGCATTTTTTTTTTTTTACAGGTAAAAGAGCTGATTACATTGGGGCAATGCCCCGCAAAAGGCCCTTTTAAGGGCTATTGATAGTTTAGTTTAGGCTAGGTTTTTTTTTTATTTTGGGGGGGCTGTTTTTTATTTTGACAGGGCTATTAGATTAGGTGTAATTAGTTTAAAGATCTGTAATTTGTTTTTTATTGTCTGTAATATAGTGGGGGTTTTCTTTGATTTAGCTAATTTAATTTAATTTATTTAATTGTTTTTAATTTAGTTATTTATTTAATTGTAGTGTAGTGTTAGGTGTTGGTGTAACTTAGGTTAGGTTTTATTTTACAGGTCAATTTATATTTATTTTCGCTAGGTAGTTATTAAATAGTTAATAACTATTTAATAACTATTCTAACTAGTTAAAATAAATACAAACTTGCCTGTAAAATAAAAATAAAACCTAAGCTAAGCTAGATACAATGTAACTATAAGTTATATTGTAGCTAGCTTAGGGTTTATTTTCTAGGTAAGTATTTAGTTTTAAATAGGAATAATTTAGTTAATGATAGGAATATTTATTTATATTTATTTAAATTAGGTGTAAACATACATTTTATTTCCCCATAGGAATCAATGGGGCTGCGTTACTGATTTTTACGCTGCTTTTTTGGAGGTGTTAGACTTTTTCTCAGCCGGCTCTCCCCGTTGTTTCCTATGGGGAAATTGTGCACAAGCATGTATGACCAGCTCACCGCTGACTTAAGCAGCCCTGGTATTGAAGTGCGGTAAGGAGCACAATTTTGCTAAACGCTCACTTCTTGCCTTTTAACGCCGGGTTTGTAAAAACCTGTAATACCAGCGCTGTAGGTAAGTGAGTGGTGAGAAAAAACTGCTCGTTAGCACCGCACAGCCTCTAACGCAGAACTCGTAATCTGGCCGTTAGTATGTTAATAGCAATGCCTATTATGAGATATTTTATATCAGAGGTGAGTTCCATTAGGATAGAGAATTACACATCTTTTATGATTATAAATGTTGTATAGGTAGAAAATTATACCCTTAATTAGACTAAGGAAAAAAACATAAGGCTAGATTACGAGTTTTGCGGTATGAGTAAAAAAGCAGTGCTAAGGCTCATAACGTTGCTTTTTTACTACCACTGCTATTACGAGTCTTGTAGGTACAGCTGTCCCACACTCTTTGTTGGCCGTACCGCAAATTAATTTATGCAATTTGCATAAAGTCTTTTTCAGTGGGACTTCCATAGCGCCGGTATTACAAGCTTGCAAGATTCGTAACACATTCTAAAGTCAGTAGTTATGAGTTTAACGCTACAAAGTTGTAACATAAAACTCATAACTAAAGTGCAAAAAAGTACACTAACACCCATAAGCTACCTATTAACCCCTAAACCGAGGCTCTCCCGCATCGCAAACACTAAAATAAAATTATTAACCCCTAATCTGCCGCTCCCGACATCGCCACCAATATAACACACATATTAACCCCTAAACCACCGTACTCCCGCATCACAAACACTGGTTAAATATTATTAACTCCTAGTCTGCCACCCCTAACATCCCCACCACCTATCTACATTTATTAACCTCTAATCTGCCGCCCCAAGTCGCTGCCACTATACGAAAGTTATTAACCCTTAAACCTAAGTCTAACCCTAACACCCACTAACTTAAATATAATTAAAATAAATCTAAAGAAAACCTACTATTAATAACTAAATAATTCCTATTTAAAACTAAATACTTACCTATAAAATAAACCCTAAGCTAACTACAATATAACTAATAGTTACATTGTAGCTAGCTTAGGGTTTATTTTTATTTTACGAGCAAGGTTGTATTTATTTTAACTAGGTAGAATAGTTACTAAATAGTTATTAACTATTTAATAACTACCTAGCTAAAATAAATACAAATTTACCTGTAAAATAAAACCTAACCTGTCTTACACTAACACCTAACCTTACACTACAATTAAATAAATTACCTAAATTAAATACAATTACCTAAATTAAATACAAATACCTAAATTACAAAAACAAACACTAAATTACACAAAATAAAAAACTAATTACAAGATATTTAAACTAATTACACCTAATCTAATAGCCCTATCAAAATAAAAAAGCCCCCCCCAAATAAAAAAAAAAAAACCCTAGCCTAAACTAAGCTGCCAATAGTTCTTAAAAGGGCCTTTTGTGGGGCATTGCCCCAAAGAAATCTGCTCTTTTACCTGTAAAAAATTAGCCAATAGGATTGAGCTCACATTCTATTGGCTGTTCCAATCAGCCAATAGAATGTGAGTACAATCCTATTAGCTGATCGGATCAGCTAATAGGATTGAAGTTCAATCCTATTGGCTGATTGCATCAGCCAATAGGATTTTTTCAACCTTAATTCCGATTGGCTGATAGAATTCTATCAGCCAATCGGAATCTAAGGAATGCCATCTTGGATGACGTCACTTAAAGGAACCTTCATTTGTCGGGAGTTGTCGGAAGAAGAGGATGCTCTGTGCCGGATGTCTTGAAGATGGACCTGCTCCGCGCCGGATGGATGAATATCGAAGATGCCATCTGGATGAAGACTTCTTGCTGCTTCGCTGAGGACTTGGCATCATTAAGGATGGATGTCGGCTCTTCAAAACTGTAAGTGGATCTTCAGGAGTTAGTGTTAGTTTTTTTTTAAGGGTTTATTGGGTGGGTTTTAGTTTTAGATTAGGGTTTTGGCAGCAATAGAGCTAAATGCCCTTTTAAGGGCAATGCCCATCCAAATGCCCTTTTCAGGGCAATGGGGAGCTTAGGTTTTTTTAGTTATTGTTTTATTTGGGAGGTTGGTTGTGTGGGTGGTGGGTTTTACTGTTGGGGGGGTTGTTTGTATTTTTTTTAAAAGGTAAAAGAGCTGATTTCTTTGGGGCAATGCCCCGCAAAAGGCCCTTTTAAGGGCTATTGGCAGTTTAGTTTAGGCTAGGGTTTTTTTTTAATTGGGGGGTGGGCTTTTTTTATTTTGATAGGGCTATTAGAATAGGTGTAATTAGTTTAAATATCTTGTAATTTGTTTTTTATTTTGTGTAATTTAGTGTTTGTTTGTTTTTGTAATTTTGGTATTTGTATTTATTTTAGGTAATTGTATTTAATTTAGGTAATTTATTTAATTATAGTGTAAGGTTAGGTGTTAGTGTAAGACAGGTTAGGTTTTATTTTACATGTAAATTTGTATTTATTTTAGCTAGGTAGTTATTAAATAGTTAATAACTATTTAGTAACTATTCTACCTACTTAAAATAAATACAAACTTGCCTGTAAAATAAAAATTAACCCTAAGCTAGCTAGAATGTAACTATTAGTTATATTGTAGCTTGCTTATGGTTTATTTTATGGTTAAGTATTTAGTTTTAAATAGGAATTATTTAGTTATTAATAGTAGGTTTTCTTTAGATTTATTTTAATTATATTTAAGTTAGTGGGTGTTAGGGTTAGACTTAGGTTTAGGGGTAAATAACTTTAGTATAGTGGCGGCGACGTTGGGTGCGGCAGATTAGGGGTTAATAAATGTAGGTAGGTGGCGGCGATGTTAGGGGCGGCAGATTAGGGGTTAATAATATTTAACTAAGGTTTGTGATTGAGATTACGGCGGTTTAGGGGTTAATATGTTTATTTTGGTGGCGGCGATGTCCGGAACGGCAGAGGGGTTAATAAGTGTAGGTAGGTTGCGGCAACATTGGGGGCGGGAGATTAAGGGTTAATAAATATAATGTAGGTGTCGGCGATGTTGGGGGCAACAGATTAGGGGTTAATAAGTATAATGTAGGTGTCGGCCATGTTGGGGGTTGCAGATTAGTGGTTAATAAGTGTAAGATTAGGGGTGTTAAGACTCAGGGTTCATTTTAGGGTGTTTGGTGTAAACATAAAATGTGTTTCCCCATAGGAATCAATAGGGCTGCGTTACTGAGCTTTATACTGCTTTTTTGCAGATGTTAGACTTTTTTTCAGCCGGCTCTCCCCATTGGTGTCTATGGGGAAATCGTGCACGAGCATGTACAACCAGCTCACCGCTGACTTAAGCAGCGCTGGTATTAGAGTGCGGTATGGAGCACAATTTTGCGCTACGCTCACTTCTTGTCGTTTAACGCCGGATTTATAAAAACCTGTAATACCAGCGCTGTAGGTAAGCGAGCGGTGACAATAATGTGCAAGTTAGTACCGCACCCCTCATAACGCAAAACTCGTAATCTAGCCGATAGTTTTGTACACTTTAATTAATAATATAATTTGCCACCTGACCTTTTGCTTTTTTTATTTATTTATTTATTTATTTTACTTTCAATAATAATGATAACTAGCAATATAGCACTGTTTTTCAAACCTGTCCTTAGGCCTCCCTAACACGTCAGATTTTGAGGATATCTGAACTAGAAAGCAGGTGAAATAATCAGCTAATTAGTAAACATGGTTATTTTACCTGCTCTCACCCAAGAAAATCCTGAAATTCTGGCCTGTTAAGGATGTCTGAGGGCAGGTTTGAAAACCAGTGATCTATAGAGCAATAATCATACATACCAACCCTTTACAAATATAATATAATATAATACACAAGTATTAAAAACAAGAATCAGTGACCTGCTGAACTAGAATATTAAGGTAACAGCCCAGCTGTAAAGCTCTAGACCAGAAAATAATCTATATGAAACACAACAAGGAGGTCACAGAGACCAAACCTTAATTACAAAATTGTAATCAACAAGGTTTCATTAAACATAATGGGCTAGATTACAAGTGGAGCACTAAATAGCGCTCCACTTTGTAATACCAGCGCACGATAATGTACAAGTATAATGTATAATGAACATGATAACATAATACAACAGTTAACCAAGATAACTCCTTTTTCATTTTTAACATTATCTCTCCTATACACAAGCCAACTCCCTAAATAAATGAGTCTACTCTAATATATGCACAAAAGAAAACCTTATAATAGTTAAAGAAAACTAAAAGAGAAAAAAAAAAGAGACAACATTATCAGCTATAAAATTGTGTTACATAAGCTGAAGATGAGATACAGGGCAATAAAGCCCTTAACATTCCACAAACTGAGCCAAGGCGTAGGTGAGAAATATCTAAAGGGCTCCTGGATCATCCTAGACCACCATGGGCTATCCTCTGGAGACGACTTTACCGTAACAAAACATAATGAAGAGTACAACAAACAGAGTCATAATATTTCATACATTTTTTAAACAACATTTGAGATAAAATTCTCACAGCAGTGGAATACTTTACTGTACTTATTTCCAATGATAACGAAAACAAAGCAAACTGAAAAAACCAGAAAGTAATTATTGTTTTTCCACTTTGATATTATGTATTGGCCACTTCAGGTAAAGTAAAGATGATAATGACAAACCTCCCCTAACAAAATGCTAAAAATGATAGCTGAAGCAAGGCCCAATGAATTTTTAAACATGACCTCACATTTACATCAAATCCCCTCATCAAAGTCCCAAAGCATCTAGGAATCTAGGCTATTGCCCTTTAAGTAACATTGACATATTTAAAGGGACCTTAAATAGTTGAGTTTAACTACAATAGCATAATTTCTACTCACCATGCAATTGTTTTCTTCCTTTACCGACAGCTCTCTTTAAAGCTGTACCCATTACAGAAGCCCGTTGGTAAAGCTCTGCATCTTTACACTGGGCACCTCCATCTTGGTACGCACATATTGTTGTACCCTGTGACAAAAGCAGCACACTTTCACAGATCAGTGATATTGCTGGCTTTTTGACAGCTGGATTAGATTTTTGAAAGATGCATTACCATAATAGAAAGCAGAAGAGTTACATATTTTAATTTTTTACACAGTTTTAAATGTACAATACATAACAAATATAAAAAATCCCTTATTAATAATATAAATCAATGCATCAATACAATAATGTACAACTCTGTATTGTGCATTCCAAACTGATAAACATGATACGGCTTGTCAAAAAGACAATAATGTCACAGATCTGTAAATGTGCACAGATTCTATCACTGGGTACAAAAACTATTTAACCCCTTAATGACCACAGCACTTTTCCATTTTTTGTCCGTTTGGGACCAAGGCTATTTTTACATTTCTGCGGTGTTTGTGTTTAGCTGTAATTTTCCTCTTACTCATTTACTGTACCCACACATATTATATACCGTTTTTCTCGCCATTAAATGGACTTTCTAAAAATACCATTATTTTCATCATATCTTATAATTTACTATAAAAAAAATTATAAAATATGAGGAAAAAATGGAAAAAAACACACTTTTTCTAACTTTGACCCCCAAAATCTGTTACACATCTACAACCACCAAAAAACACCCATGCTAAATAGTTTCTAAATTTTGTCCTGAGTTTAGAAATACCCAATGTTTACATCTTCTTTGCTTTTTTTGTAAGTTATAGGGCCATAAATACAAATAGCACTTTGCTATTTCCAAACCATTATTTTTCAAAATTAGCGCTAGTTACATTAGAACACTAATATCTTTCAGGAATCTCTGAATATCCATTGACATGTATATATATTTTTTTTAATAGACATCCCAAAGTATTGATCTAGGCCCATTTTGATATATTTCATGCCACTATTTCACCCCCAAATGCGATTAAATACAAAAAATTGTTCACTTTTTCACTAATTTTTTCACAATCTTTTGGTTTCTCACTGAAATTATTTACAAACAGCTTGTGCAATTATGGCTTAAATTATTGTAAATTATTCTCTGGGATCCCCTTTGCTCAGAAATAGCAGACATATATGGCTTTGGCATTGCTTTTTGGTAATTAGAAGGCTGCTAAATGCCACTGCGCACTACACGTGTATTATGCCCAGCAGTGAAGGGGTTAATTAGAGAGCATGTAGGGAGCTTTTAGGGGTAATTTTAGCTTTAGTGTAGTGTAGTAGACAACCCAAAGTATTGATCTAGGCCAATCTTGGTATATTTCATGCCACCATTTCACCGCCAAATGCGATCAAATTAAAAAAAACGTTAAATTTTTCACAATTTTAGGTTTCTCACTGAAATCATTTACAAACAGCTTGTGCAATTATGGCACAAATGGTTGTAAATGCTTCTCTGGGATCCCCTTTATTCAGAAATAGCAGACATATATGGCTTTGGCATTGCTTTGTGGTAATAAGAAGGCCGCCAAATGCTGCTGCGCATCACACTTGTATTATGGCTAGCAGTGATGGGGTTAATTATGTAGCTTGTAGGGAGCTTGCAGGGTTAATTTTAGCTTTAGTGTAGAGCTCAGCCTCCCACCTAAAACATCAGACCCCCTGATCCCTCCCAAACAGCTCTCTTCCCTCCCCCACCCCACAATTATCCCCGCCATCTTAAGTACTGGCAGAAACTCTGCCAGTACTAAAATAAAAGCTATATTTGGGCTTTTTTTTTTTTTTTTTGGCATATTTACATATGCTGCAGTGTAGGATCCCCCCTTAGCCCCTAACCTCACTGATCCCCCACCAAGCAGCTTTCTAACCCTCCCACTCTGCCTTAATGGGCGCCATCTTGGGTACTGGCAGCTGTCTGCCAGTACCCAGTTTAGTAAAAAAAAGTATGATTTTTGGGTTTTTTTTTGCCCTTTTCTGTTGTGTAGCTTTCCCCCCCCCCCCCAAGACCAACCCCCCACCCCTTCAGGAACCCTTAGATTATTACTATCATTTTTTTATTAGTTTTTTTTTAACTTTTCTTAACCTTTTTTTTCTGCAGTGTAGCGGTTCCCTCCCGCTCCCACCCCGTGCACGCGCCCGCCCGCGCGCCCCCGTATGTCCCGTACCCGATCCCGCCCCCCTCCACTCCACCCGGCACATCGATGGCTGCCCACCCGCCTCCCAGACTTGCTCCCACCCACCAACGATACCGGCCACCGATGTCCGGTGCAGAGAGGGCCACAGAGTGGCTCTCTCTGCATCGGATGGCCAAGGGGGGTTATTGCAGGATGCCTCGATATCGAGGCATCACTGCAATAACCGGAAAGCAGCTGGAAGCGAGCAGGATCGCTTCCAGCTGCTTTCCAGACCAAGGACGTACGCCACACGTCCTCGGTCATTAAGTGTATTTTTTTTGAGGACGTGTGGCGTACGTCCTTGGTCATTAAGGGGTTAAATTCTAAGATGGTGGCACCAAGTGCCCCATGTATTAATAGCTGTGCAAACAAGCTTCTCAACTTGAGAACCTGCCCAAAAGGCTTTGTGGCATATGTGCCATATACCCTGTATATCTGCTGGCCATAGGTACCATTACACAGGTGTAATTAGTTTAAATATTTGATCATTTCTTTTTTTCTTTTGTGTAATTTAGTGGGGTTTTTTTTGTAATTTAGGTACTTGTATTTAATTTATGTAATTCATTTAATTGTAGTGTAAGGTTAGGTGTTAGTGTAAGACAGGTTAGGTTTTATTTTACATGTAAATTTGTATTTATTTTAGCTAGGTAGTTAGTAAATAGTTAATAACTATTTAGTAACTATTCTGCCTAGTTAAAATAAATATAAACTTGCCTGTAAAATAAAAATAAACCCTAAGCTAGCTACAATGTAACTATTAGTTATATTGTAGCAAGCTTAGGGTTTATTTTATAGGTAAGTATTTAGTTTTAAATAGGAATAATTTAGGTAATGATAGTAGGTTTTATTTAGATTTATTTTAATTATATTTAAGTTAGGGGGTGTTAGGGTTAGACTTAGGTTTAGGGATTAATAAATTTAGTATAGTGGCGGCGACATTGGGGGCGGCAGGTTAGGGGTTAATAAATGTAGGTAGGTGGCGGCAGTGTTAGGGGCAGCAGATTAGGGGTTAATAATATTTGTGATGTTTGTGATGCGGGAGTGCGGCGGTTTAGAGGTTAATATGTTTATTATAGTAGCGGTGATGTCGGGAGCAGCCGATTAGGGGTTAATAAGTATAATGTAGGTGTCGGCGATGTCAGGGGAGGCAGATTAGGTGTTTTTAGACTCAGGGTTCATGTTGGGTGTAAACATAAATTTTGTTTCCCCATAGGAATCAATGGGGCTGCGTTACTGAGCTTTACGCTGCTTTTTTGCAGGTGTTAGACTTTATCTCAGCTGGCTCTCCCCATTGATGTCTATGGGGAAATCGTGCACGAGCACGTAAAAGCCAGCTCACCGCAGCTTTCAGCAGCCCTGGTATTGGAGTGTGGTATGGAGCTCAATTTTGCTCTATGCTCACTTTTTGCCTGATAACGCCGGGTTTTTATAAACCTATAATACCAGCACTGTATGGAAGTGAGCAGTGACAATAACGTGCAAGTTAGCACCGCACGCCTCGTAACGCAAAACTCATAATCTAGCCGATTGTTTGGCTAATCAGCTTCTTTGTTTACAATGATGTACAGGGTATCTGACCATTCACATGTCCAATGTCTCCTATCCATTCCTCCCATAGCATTGCTAATAATTGATATTACGGACAACCAATCAGGCTCTAAAGGTTGATTTTATTCATACAGGCTTTTCCAATCAAGCCTTAACCTAGCATATGGAGGTGGGAATCTAGGGAAAGTGCAGTCATTTGTAATCTATTTGACTAGTGCTAAAGTGCAAATGAGTGCTCCTGGAGTGCTGTAGTCATTCACTATCTCTTTTGCTCCCCTCAAAGAATATTTTGTAAAATTGACATTATGTAAGTAACTTGTTACTGTAAGTAAATATGTTGATATATCCTATATATCTTATATTGCTTATGTAAAAAAAAAAAATGAATCAAAAAACAAGTTTTTAAATATAAGTGATTGGTTACTTGATCTTAACTCACTTAACTTATTTACTAGGTATGTTGTGATTAGTAAATACATTTTTGTCTGAGGTCTCAAT
Organism: Bombina bombina; assembly: GCF_027579735.1. Lineage (NCBI taxonomy): Eukaryota > Metazoa > Chordata > Amphibia > Anura > Bombinatoridae > Bombina > Bombina bombina. The sequence goes on along the minus strand of NC_069502.1, from coordinate 1,099,559,481 downwards.
CAAACACATCCTTTAACAGTAACTAATTATTTGTCCATCTAAGCCATGCGACAACCACTGACAGATAAAATTCAATGAAAAATAGCAGGCTGTAGAGAACACCTATTTAGGGCCAGATTACAAGTGGTGCATTAACTGTTGTGAGAGAGCGAGATAGGGTTTATTCTGGGTGTTTGCATGCATCGAAAGTAAAACATGTATTACAAGTTGAAAGTAATTTAACATGCATTAGGTTAGAGAGACCTCAGAGCTCTGGTTAATCGTTATGCTCTAATAAATTGAACATTTTTTTTTTAAATACACTCATAACACTATATAGTAAAAAATTATTTTTTAAAAATTGCAATAAAAAGTCATAAGGGCTCAAAGATATGAGGTCTCAGGTGTTAGGAAGGCTGCAAAGGGCTTTACTATAGAGGTTAGGACACTTGAGAAAATGCGATCAGGTTTGCGCTACTTGTTGTGTATGTGTGTTTATATGTATATATATGTGTATATATGTATTTATGTATTTATATGTGCATATATGTATTTATGTATTTATATGTGTATATATGTATTTATGTATTTATATGTGCATATATGTATTTATGTATTTATATGTGTATATATGTATTTATGTATTTATATGTGTATATATGTATTTATGTATTTATATGTGCATATATGTATTTATGTATTTATATGTGTATATATGTATTTATGTATTTATATGTGCATATATGTATTTATGTATTTATATGTGTATATATGTATTTATTTATTTATATGTGCATATATGTATTCATGTATTCATATGTGTATATATGTATTTATGTATTTATATGTGCATATATGTATTTATATGTGTATATATGTGTTTATGTATTTATATGTGCATATATGTATTTATGTATTTATATTTCTATATATTTATTTATGTATTTATATGTGTATATATGTATTTATGTATTTATATGTGTATATATTTATTTATGTATTTATATGTGTATATATGTATTTATGTATTTATATGTGTATATATGTATTTATGTTTATTTATATTTGTATATATGTATGTATTTATATGTGTATATGTATATATGTATTTATATGTGTATATATGTATGTATGTGTATATATGTATATATGTATTTATATGTGTATATATGTATATATGTATTTATATGTGTATATATGTATATATGTATTTATATGTGTATATATGTATGTATGTATTTATATGTGTATATATGTATTTATATGTGCATATTTATTTACAGACATATATACAGATATAAACACATAAATACATACAGTATGTATACATATATATAGATATATATAAGTGCACTGGAGCCCTTTGCAGTTAAAGAGATATAAAAACCCAAACATTTTTTGGGATTCAGACAGAACAGACCATTTTAAAAAACAGTTTCCATTTTACTTCTATAATCACATTTGCTTTGTTCCCATGATATGCTGTGTTGAAGTGATACCTACAGTAGGTAGGTAACTGGAGCACTAAATGGCAGGCAATAGTGATGCCATCTAGTGTTTTTGCAAATGGATTACATTCTTGCAAAACTGCTCCTATATTGTCCTCCAGAAATGGGCCAGCTCCTAGGCATATGTCCCTGCTTTTCATCAACAGAAATTTGAGGTTTCATATCGCTTTAAGTAGCTGAAAATATGTAAAATCATATTTATGCAATATTCATATTTAATAAAGTGTGTAGCTGTGTTTGTACTGTAAATATGTCACATTACAATGTTCTGCACACAAGGGTATACATTATAAGTATTTTGAAACAGATATTTATATCTATACCTATATATAATTATTTATATCCAAAAATCCATCAGATAAATAAATATTCTGCTACGTGAAGAACATTGGAATTGGACATACTCATATTTCATGTTGGGTTAGGGCACTTGAGAAAATGTGATTGGGTTTGCGCTACTTGTTGGGTGTTGAGTTTTCTTTTACTTTTTTGACTCCCCCATTGAAGTCTATAGGGGAATACGTTAACACGGTTGCAATATTGCAACTTCTGCGTTTTTCGCACATCGGGTTAGCGTGCAAGTGAAAATTTTACTTTCGACTTGTAATACACACAGAATCCGACACGCTCAAAAAGATGAAGTTAAGCTCCGTTAGCAATCCACTTGTAACCTAGCCCTTAGTAAGAAGCATTATTTTATTATTTTGGGTGCCTATAGAAGTGAGTTGTTAAAATACTACACAAGTACGTCATTTCTGTGTTTGATTGATTTTATACCTTATTCAAGTTTTTTTTTTTTTAGAATTATTTGAGATTTCCTTTCTATATGCATTAAAGATACAATGCACTCACATGCAGCTGATTTTATTTTATTCAAATATGCTACAGGAACACACTTTCAAATTAGCTGGTCCCTCTCTGTCACCCACAAGGGGATGCTTTTTCTGCTGCCTCATGTTTATATAGCTTTTGTAAGCCAATACAGCAATAATTATATTTTTACTATTGGTGGTCTTAAAATACAAAACCAGTTATGAGACGATGAGAAAATAAAGGTGAAGGAACTATTTGTAAATCATTTAGTACACTCCAGCAGGTAACATGGATCATATGGAACATATTAAATTTAAGAATTTAGGGTAGAATTTCCTTTTAATAAGGAAAAAGATTAACACCTCTCACCTTTGCAAATATATCCTAAACTGTCAGAAAAAATGTGCAAAAATTGTACCTTTAGGGGTACAACAGTTTGTCACTGGGGCAGTACCCTCAACGGTACACCTGCTGTACCCTTTACAAATTGGTACCCTTGCAGATTTTACCTTTCAAAGGCAAATATGTACCTTTGGTGACTAGATCGGACCTCAGTCCTATGGTACCATATTGTACCCATAAAAATTGGTGCAAATCTGGCCTTTTAAGGGTACTGCCCCAGTGACAAGCCCTTTGTACCTCATGATGGCAAATTTGTACACAACACAGCTTATTACTAATGCTGTTTCATTAAATGTATCATATAACATTCAAATATGCATTCAATGAATATGTACTAGTGATGTCCAGTTCATGAACGAATCGTTCATTTGAACTGGTTCTTTTCAGTGAACTGTATGAATCAGTTCACCAGACTGAACTGATTCGTTTGCAAACAGTTCACTTCCTGAGTCTGCTACAGCACTGGTAATCCTAGAGTGAGTTCTGCTTCTGCTAACTCCTTTGCAATGAATCACACAGCAGAATCTCACTCTAGGATCATATTACCAGTGTTGTTGAATCAGTGTACTGTTAGCTAACTCATTTGCAATAAATCAGTCTGTTAACAGTTCACTGATTCAAAAGAAGTGAACTGTTTGCAAACGACTCAGTGTACTGTTAACTATAGTAACTCCAATGAATCATTTATATAACAGTACACTGATTCAAATCACACTCACAGCAGTTCTCAACAGACCCCCTAAATGCAACTTACATTAACCTATATATATATATATATATATAAAATTTGTTGTTCAACCCATTCAGCATCCCATGTTTGTTTATATATATATATATATATATATATATATATATATATATATATATATATATATATATATATATATATATATAATTTGTTGTTCTTCCTCTATATCTAAGCTAACTTTTACTTAGCAACAGCTACAAATATATATATATATATATATAATTTGTAGCTGTTGCTAAGTAAAAGTTAGCTTAGATATAGAGGAAGAAAAACAAATTATATATATATATATATATATATATATATATAAAAACAAATAGACACTCACACAGTCAGTGACTCATGATTCAGGAATGAATCAGCACTGCAGGAAACGGATCTGCGGCTCTACAGTTCACCTACTAAACATGAGGTAGAGCCTCTACCTCATGTTCAGTAGGTGAACTGGTGAATCGGTTCATAAACCGGTTCAGTTAATCGAACCGTCCGAAATGAACCGATTCACCCAGAAGAACCGAACTTCACATCACTAATATGTACTTTTTCAGGCAGTATTGCAATAGCTACACTGCAGCTTTAATAAAAAGTTTGTATACTTAACTGTAGCAATTCCAAAGACTGCTACAGAACCACCTGAAAGAGCCAGGCTAAAACAACCAGTTCCAAAAAGAACTACTCAATGAGTTTTATATCACTCTATACTAGACTTTCAAAACACCCCATTAAATGTAGGGTGACATGCAACATAAAACATAAATATATAGAAAACATATAGAAAACAACATAATAATAAAATATAACTCTAACGAAAAGAATGGGGATTCGGGGGAGGGATAAACGATAAAAATCACAACCATACATTGAATTGTCACTCTATGCAAAATATATGCAAATTAGTATATTTCCCTAGTACACACTTTGGTGATGAACCTGCTACCAATAGATGGAGCTGTGTTACACATGTCAAGGAACTTTCAACCAACAGATGGCGCTATGGCATGTCTCACAATGTCCAAATATGTGACTGGGGAACGGTTACAATTTTATTATATTTTTTTGAAAACTGGTTGTTAAACAGCTCTTGTTTATTTTATAGAGTTTAAAACATTTTTTTTTCTTTGTTATTTTAGTTAATACATTTGCTTTATTTTTAAGAGTTAACATCTTGATGCTCTAAATATAAACATTAAAATGTTAAGTGCTTGTTTGCTATTTAGAACCAGCAACACAGTATCATTGAATATATGGGTTGTTAAGTATTTTTTTTTGCTTTGCCCACTTCTTGCATATTACCAACAACGATTGAACATAATTATTTTGCTGTACAACATGTATGTTGCATTCAGTTTGGGTGACTGCCAGTTATGTAAATATAAATAATTGAGCTGTACAAATGATATGGACTTGCAGGGTTTGGCAGCCTTGAACCACCCATCCCCTCAACCTTTTAGTCACACAAGTGATTGTACCTTTTTGGGGGGATTAAATGGTACAGACATGGACCCTTTGACAGTTGGAAACAAATTTGTACCTTATTTACCGCTAAACGGTACATATTAGTTCCTTAAGGTGTAATTATGATCCATTGAGGGCACAACCACTGCAGTTGTACCCTAAGTGTTCACAAACGGACCCCAACCGTACCCTTTTTTCTGACAGTGTATACTAATAGCATCCAAACCCTGGGAAGAGATCTGCAAAATAATTATTAATTTAAAAAAAATTGAGATTTGAGTTTACACTGAACAAACATAAATGTAAAAGTTATAAATCCATTGACTGTGTGTGCTGTTTCCTTTATAAAATGCACCTCTAAGAGAGATCCTTTGCTATCAACAACACTTGGGAGTCTACTCTTAAAAATGATTTCAATAATTATTTTAACGAATTTTGCTCACTTCAACCTGCACTACATTGTTCCAAATGCTGGCATCTCTTTAAGAAGAAATATTGCTTGTTTTGCATTGTTTATCTCATTAGGAGTTTAGTCCTTATTATAATAAATCAATTATTATAGGAACCAGGGATATTGGTTGCAATATATTTGTTAAAGTGACAGTGTTCACCAAGTTTCATATAACTGCATGCAATTGACACTACAATAAATATGCACAGATACTGATATAGAAATCAAGTATAAAACCTTTTAAAAACTTACTTAGAAGCTTTTAGTTTAGCACTGTTGATGAGGTTAGGCTGGGACACCCAGTGAAAGGGGCTGGGAAAAGGAAACCAGTAACAGCAGACACTCCCCCTACCCCCCTTCCCTGCATATGGAAAGACTGATAACATAAACAGGAGCCAGCAGGAGTCAATAGACAGATGGGCTATATAAATGGATCATCTACAAAACATGTATGCAAAGAAAATCTAGTGTACAGTGGCCCTTTAAGGCAATTATCTGCACAATCATTTGTCTCAGGCAGAGTTAAAGTCCTTGCAGTACTATAAAGCTTTTAGTACTTACACTGTTGCTAAGCATTCTGCGTAGATACATTTAAATAGGGAACTCTTCTAATGTTTACATTTTATGCTTATATACAATTTAAACATTGGTCCTTTATGTGTACAATCTCTGCAGTATAAATGCTAATCTATAAATCCTCTGAGAGAAAGAGAGGGCGAAGGATACATCTACAGATCTGCTTTAAATCTAGCACACCATAAATAAATGTTAATATATGAATAATGTGTCCCTCTACCGTTTCTGTGGGAATATAAAAGTGCATGTAGCCATGTGAAAGATCTCATGAGAATACACTGTATTGGTAACATTAAAAAGACAAAGAGATACTTTATATACCAATGTTATATTTTTCTATAAAAAAAAAGGTATATGTTGCACTTTGTCTAGCATGTGACCCTGAATGTCAAATGCATTTTCTCATAATTATTCATGCTAATGTCATTTTTATTTACACTTTATGTTGCTAGAGACCGAGTTTGGCATCAGGTGTCAAATACACAGCAGCTCTGTAAAGTATCTATGGAAAATAAACATCAAGGAATTACTTAAATGCTTAGGAGTGTTGTAAAGCAATGTTCTCCGGCAAAGAAAAGGAGATATTGATTAATGTTTTTTTTTCATTTGATTCTTCTTTGGCTTTTATATTTTACAGTAATATATGTAGCTAAATGAATTTCATGGAGGACGATGTAGCGTATCATGTCCGTCGCACATCGATAAATGCCGACAGCATACGCTGTTGGCATTTATCATTGCACAAGCAGTTCTTGTGAACTGCTTGTGCAATTCTGCCCCCTGCACATTCGCGGCCAATCGGCCGCTAGCAGAGGGTGTCAATCAGCCCGATCATAAAGGATCAGGGGGATTGATGTCCGCAGCCTCAGAGAAGGCAGACAAGTTATGGAGCAGCGGTCTTTAGAATGCTGCTTCATAACTGCTGTGTTTGGTGAGCCTGAAGGTTCGGGCGGAAACAGGGGCATCAAACTCCATTCGGAGCTTGATAATTCGGCCCCCATATGTTTACCTGTATATATCCTGCATTCTGACTTGCCATGTATCGATTATATTTTCTAAAATCAACAGACCGGGCAAATGCGTATTTTCCACTTTTACACATATGCTTTTGTAATGGTATATACAGTATTTAATGCTGGATAATGTCACATTTCTAATAAAGAACAATTAAATACAGATGTATTGCATAATCGGCAAATGTTTAATGAAAAGACAATGCAACAATACTTTGTCTGAATTTAAATTTATCAGTAGAATTTTTTCTGAGAAATTTCAGAGTCAGTACTTTTATTTCCCTACCTACTGTATCATGTGACAGCCATACGTTAATTACAGACTTGTATGTGTGTGTATATATATATATATATATATATATATATATATATATATATATATATATATATCCCAAAATAAAATAAAAACTAATCTAGAATAAACTACCAATGGCCCTTAAAAGGGCCTTTTGTAGGGCATTACCATAAAGAAATCATCTCTGTTTATGAAATAAAAATACAAATACCCACTAACATTACAAACCCCCACCCCCCAAACCCACAAAATAAAAAAAATATCTAAAAAAATGTAAGCTACCCATTGCCCTGAAAAGGGCATTTGGATGGGCAATGCCTTTAAAAGGGCATTTAGCTCTTTTACTGCCCAAACCATAATCTAAAAATAAAACCCACCCAAAAACCCCTTAAAAAACCCTAACACTAACCCCCGACAATCCACTTACAATTTTTTGAAGTCCTGCTTGAAAGATATTCATCCAGGTGGCGAGAAGTCTTCATCAAGGTGGCCTCTTCAATCTTCATCCTGATGGTGAAGTCCTCATCCAAAAGGCGAGAAGTCTTCATCCAGGTGGCCTCTTCAATCTGGATCCCGGCGGCACGGAGCATCCTCTTCATACAGTTGCCGGCGTACACTGAATCTTTAATGCAAAGTACGCAATTCAAGATGGCGTCCCTTGCATTCCTATTGGCTGAAAATTTTTAATCAGCCAATAGGATTTAAGCAGCTTTCATTCTATTGGCTGAATCATCATCCAATAGAATTAGAGCTGCTTATATTTTGAGCAAATTTTTCAGCCAATAGGAATGCAAGAGACGCCATCTTGGATTGCGTACCTTGCATTGAAGATTCAGAGTACGGCGGCGACCGTATGAAGAGGATGCTCCACGCCGGATGTCTTCAGGATGGACCCGCTCCACGCCACTGGGATCAGGATAGAAGATGCCACCTTGAAGAGGTCATCTGGATTAAGACTTCTCGCCGTCTGGATGAGGACTTCTCCGCCAGGACGAAGATCGTTCAAGTGGGACTTCAAAAACTGTAAGTGGATTGTCTTGGGGTTAGTGTCACGTTTTTTTAAGGGTTTTTTGGGTGGGTTTTATTTTTATATTAGAGTTTGGGCCGTAAAAGAGCTAAATGCCCTTTTAAGGGCAATACCCATCCAAATGCCCTTTTCAGGGCAATGGGTAGCTTAGGTTTTTTAGATAGTTTTTTTTTATTTTGTGGGTTTGGGGGGTGGTGGTTTGTAATGTTAGTGGGTATTTGTATTTTTATTTCATAAACAGAGCTGATTTCTTTAGGGCAATGCCCTACAAAATGCCCTTTTAACCTCTTAAGGACATATGACAGAATTTTTCCGTCATAAAACAATTGAGCAAACTGAAAGCTGTGTCCTTAAAGGGTTAAGAGTAATTGGTAGTTTATTCTAGATTTGTTTTTTTTTTATTTTGGAGTGTTTTTTTTTTAAAGGGTATTAGAATAGGAATCATTTTTATTGTTTTGGATAATTTAGTTTGTTATTTTTTGTAATGCTAGGTTTTTTTATTTTTTGTAATGTTAGGTTTTAGTGTAAGGCAGCTTAGGTTTTATTTTTATTTCACAGGTAATTTGTATTTATTTTAACTAGGTAGTTAGTAAATAGTTAATAACTATTTACAAACTAGTCTACCTAGTTAAAATAAATGCAAACTTACCTATGAAATAAAAATAAAACCTAAGCTAGCTACAATATAACTATTAGTTACATTGTAGCTAGCTTAGGTGTTATTGCACAGGTAAGTAATTATTAGATAATAATTGTAACATTAATTTAGTTATATTTTAATTATGTTAAAGTTAAGGGGTGTTAGGTTTAGGGTTAGGGTTAAGTTTAGGGTTAGGGGTGTTAGGTTTAGGGGTTAATATAGTTTAATTTAGGTTGTTGCAATGTGGGGGCTGGTGGTTTAGGGGTTAATAGGTTTAGTTAGTATTGGCGATGTTTGTGAATGGTGGTTTAGGGGTTAATAGCTTTAGTTAGTGTCAGCTATGTGGGGGGGCGGTTTAGGTGTTATTAGGTTTAGTTTGTATCGGAAATGTGTGGGGGGGTGCGGTTTAGTGGTTAATAGGTTTAGTTTGTGTTGGCGATGTGGGGGGTGCGGTTTAGGAGTTAATAGGTTTAGTTTGCGTCGGCGAGGTGGGGGGTGCAGTTTAGGGGTTATAAGTTTAGTTCATGTTGGCGATGTTTCGGAATGGCGGTTTAGTGGTTAATAGGTTAAGTTAGTGTTGGCAATGTGGGGGGGGTGCGGTTTACAGGTTAATAGGTTTAGTTTGTGTCAGCAATGGTTCGGAACATCAGTTTAGGGTTAAATAGGTTTAGTTAGTGTTAGTGATGTGGGGGGGAATGATTTAGGGGTTAATAGCTTTATTTAGTGGCGGCGTGGGTGGCGGCGGTGGTTTAACATAATTTTGTTTCGGCAATTGCCGGAACATTAGCTAGAAATAACGATTTGGTCCGTAATAAAGAATCGGTCCGACATTAATAATAATTCGGTAACGGTTTCGAATGCATCCAAATTTCAAAATTCAGGACCACACAAATAAATTCTGAAACCGAATTACGGACACATAACAAATTTTTCCGAATGTCTCAAACCAAATTTTTTACGGCCTGAATCAAAATGAAACAAAGCAAACCAAATTTTTCGATCGCGCACAAGTCTTCTTCTTTCCTATTGCAAAGCACTAATTGTTATAGATAGTCATTTTAGATATACACACATCAATTGTTCCTTACAATTTTTATTTGTTATCATTGCAAAACAAATAAATAATGCAAAAAAGAAGTATGTGTATTTTACTTTCAGGATAACACTGATATGAAGTAGTGGGGCTTTTCATTAGGTATATTTAAATGGACATGGAACACATTTTTTCTTCTTTCATGATTCAGGTAAAGCATACAAAAATAATGGTTTCTATTTCACTCCTAGGGGTAGATTTATTAAACAGCAGATGCTGCTTTCTACGCCTATCGTTTCAGGTTTGCCTGAAATGTAAGTTTAGAAGCAGCAGTCGTAAGACATCTTTTAGGTGGCGGACTCAAATCATCCCGATCCGATACAATGAGCAGGGGACGGCATTGCGCAAGCATTTCACTAGAAATGCTTGTGCAATGTAAAATGCCGACAGTGTATGCTGTCGGCATTTAGTGAGGTCGAGCGGACATGATTCGCTAGAGCAATTCATGTCCGCTCGACATTTAATAAATCTATGCCCTAGTATCAAATTTGCTTCATTCTCATGGTATTATTATTTTTATTTATTTTTTAAATCATTTTTATTACATTTCTCAAGAAGACAACAAGATAAAGTAGCTATGACAAGTATTAAAAGTATCAGTAATAAAACTCGATATTGACAATATTCACTTGAATAACTTGGAGGAGTTGATTCAAATTACATTACTATGCAGAAAGTTAGAGAAAGGAGAAAAAAAGACCCCCCCCTACTCATATTTAAAGTGAGATCCTCCGAGCATACCTAGGTAGGTTGCTTGCAATTGCTGGAGCATGTATGCCAGCAGTTTGTGAAAACATAGATGTAATTTAGCGCTCTTACCAATGTATAACATTGTTAAAAGCATTATTGCAAAACTGCAGCCATATAGCCCATTTAGAGATGTGCACACAATAATCTACCTACCAGCTTTTCAAAAATGATAATAAGAGAAAAAAGTAAATTGACAATTGAAACCAATTGGAAAAAAATGTTGCACTCAATCTAAATCATGAAAGCTAAAATATTTAATGTCATGTCTTTATAATTTTACATTTTATTTTTGTATTTTCTTGATCTGCCACCCCAATTACATTAAACATCTATATATGGTAAATAATTATATTACCACCTGGTTGTAAACCATACAAATTTGACTTACTAGCAAATTTTGTTGATAACTTTCTACTACCTTTTCCTGATTTTCTTATCTCTCCCAATCCTACCTTAAAAATGCAGTACTATTGTGTGTTTCCCATAAAAAAAAACATTCAAAAATATTATTTATTTAATTGTATAAAGTATAATGTATTTTCACAACAATAATGTCGGAATGTGTGGTCATATAACCAGTTGCAAAAATTAAATTTTTTAAAATGTATTTTTAATTATGTTTGTTGGGTTAAATAAATTTGTCAGTTTGACTTTTTTTTGATGTATGTAATAATGAGAGAGCTTTTTCTTTAGTGATAAATTCTTTCAAAGGGGCCAAGTCTAAAAAATGTGCAGGTCTAGACGTGTTTTTACCCTCCAACACTGGCAGAGGCAGCCCTGATGTAATTCTATAAAGAAAACGGGCGGTCACAGAAATTATAAATGCTATCTACTACGTAAGAGTTTGCAATGGACGACAAAGTACACAGGGAGAACCTGGTGAATGTTTAAACTTTAAAGTTATGACTAATGCAAATTAAATGATGCTATGTTCAGTGCACTGTACCTTAATTCACTGTAATTTTCATATACATAGCTTTTCTTTTCAGAGTAATTAGTGTTTTGAGTATTTTGATAAATGTCGCCAGCTTTAAAGTTGCAGGAAAAAACAGTGATATCTCTAGGGCAAAAATGTTTACAGAATTATGCTGGTAATTAACAGACAATTTCATATATGCCCATGGAACACCCATGGAACACCCATATTCAGCCCATTTTATGAACAAACAACAATTAAGCTTTGAATTTTGTACTCATAAGTACTCATTTCGAAGTGTTTTTTGCACATTCTGCGTACTTAATTTATTATTTATGCTTTGCATATTTAATATGATTTATTCCTGTATAATTCACATACAAATCTTACGTTTTAACAATACAGTATTTTTGTGTGAATGGTTCAATTTTTCTTTATGTATGATCCTTTAATTTAGATTTTCATTGTGCACTTTTGTAATGTGTGCATCTCCTTCCCATATGAAAATGCAATATATGCCCCTTAGTGAGACACCCTGTTTTGTGGCTTTATATAATTCCACCAGGGAAATAGCAGGACTCATGAGCATTCTTATAGAAGTGTGTGTGCGTGTTTGTATGTGTGTGCGTGCATGTGTGTGTTTGTGTGTATCGGTATGTGTGCGTGTTTGTATGTGTGTGTGTGTGTGTGTGTGTGTGCGTTTGTATAATTCCACCAGGGAAATAGCAGGACTCATTCTTATAGAAGTGTGTGCGTGTTTGTATGTGTGTGCGTGCGTGTGTGTTTGTGTGTATCTGTGTGTGTGCGTGTGCATTTTTGTATGTGTGTGTGAATGTGCGTGTTTGTATAATTCCACCAGGGAAATAGCAGGACTCGTGAGCATTCTTATAGAAGTGTGTGTGCGTGTTTGTATGTGTGTGTGTGCGTGCGTGTGTGTTTTTGTTTGTATCTGTGTGTGAGCATTTTTGTATGTGTGTGTCTGCGTGTGTGTGTGCCTGCGTGTTTTGTGTGTGTTTGTGTGTATATGTGTGTGTTTGTGTGTATATGTGTGTGTTTGTATGCGTGTGTCTGCATGTTTCTGTGTGCATGTGTGTTTGTGTGTGGCTGCATGTGTGTTTGTGTGTGTGTGCTTTTGTGTGTGTATGTGTGTGTGTGTGCATGTTTGTGTGTATGCATGTTTGTGTGTATATGTGTGTATGTGTGTGCTTGTGTGTGTGTATGTGTGTTTGTGTGTGTGTTGTCATCATTCACAAATCAGCCCAATTCTGTGTTTTTTTAATACTTTACCCATTTAATTCAATTGTGTGTGTGTCTGCGGGTTTGTGTGTGTGTCTGTGTTTGTGTGTGTGTCTGTGTTTGTGTGTGTGTCTGTGTGTTTGTGTGTGCATGTCTCTGCGTGTGTGTGTGTGTGTGTTGCTGCGTATTTGTGTGTGGGTGTGTTTGTGTGTATCTGCATGTTTAAATGTGTGCATGTGTGTTGGTGTGTGGGTGCGTGTGTATGCGTGTTTGTGTGTTTGTGAGTATATGTGTGTTTGTGTGTGTGCATGTTTTTGTTTGTTTGTGTGTATGCATGTTTGTTTGTGTGTATATGTGTGTGTATGTGGGTGTTTGTGTGTATGCATTTTCGTTTGTGTGTATATGTGTGTGCATGTTTGTGTATGTTTGTTTGTGTGTATGCATGTGCGTGTGTGTGTATGTGTGTGTATGTGTGTGTTTGTGTGTGTGCATGTTTGTGTGTGTTTGTTTGTGTGTATGCATGTTTGTTTGTGTGTATGTGTGCCTGCGTGTTTGTGTGTGTGCCTGTTTGTTTCTGTGTATATGTGTGTGCATGTGTGTGCATGTTTGTGTGTATGCATGTTTGTTTTTTGTGTATTTGTGTGTATGTGTGTGCTTGTGTGTGTGTTTATTTGTGTTTGTGTGTCTGTATGTGTGTTTGTGTGTGTGTGCATGTTTGTGTGTGTTTGTGTGTGCGTATATCTGCGTGTGTGTGTGTTGCTGCGTGTTTGTGTGTGGGTGTGTTTGTGTGTATATGTGTGTGTGCGTGTGTGTTTGTATGTGTCTGCATGTTTGAATGTGTGTTTGTGTGTGGGTGCGTGTGTCTGCTTGTTTGTGTGTGTGTGTGCCTGTGTGTTTGTGAGTATATGTGTGTGTATGTGTGTTTTAGTGTGTGCATGTTTGTGTGTGTTTATGCATGTTTGTGTGTATATGTGTGTGTATGTGTGTGTTTGCTTGTGTGTGTGTGTGTGTGCATGTTTGTGTGTGTTTATGCATGTTTGTGTGTATGTGTGTGTTTGTTTGTGTGTGTGTGTGTGTGTGTGTGTGTATGTGTGTTTTTGTGTGTGCATGTTTGTGTGTGTTTATGCATGTTTGTGTGTATATGTGTGTGTTTGTTTGTTTGTGTGTGTGTGTGTGTGTGTGCGTGTGTCTGTGCGTTGGCATCATTCACAAATCAGCCCAATTCCCTGTATGTTTTTTTCATACTTTACCCATTGAATTCAATTGAAGCTAAATAGAGAATACACAGTGCCCTAATAAAACAGACTTTGCCGTTTAAAACAATGCATTGCAAGAAAGTATTATAACAATACAGATGCTTTTCTATTAAAATATTTGCATCAGTGATAAGACCGATTATTATGTAGTCATGCAACTTTGCAAAAGCTAAATTATTTTATCTTGACAATATATAATACAAGTTTATATAAAATAAAATAATGCTTCAATCACTAATACCTGTATGGGTCACTTTACATTTGCTTGCACTTCTGTTTAGATAATATCTCTTGGTTTACAAAAATGTAATATTCCAGGTTTAAGTTATTTGCTTTGCTCAGATAACTGCATTTACATTTCCAACAAATGTATTCCTGCAGCTGTGCAGGGCTAGTATGCAATACAACACTCATAGCTGATGTTACTTGCAATAATTGTGAAGTTTTGTATTTTGGAAAAAAACAAAACAAAAAAATCATAAGATAATAATTAAATCCATGGCTACCATAGAGGTCTAATTGGGAAATCAAATAACCATTTGGTTGCAACCCAGATATTTACTAACCCCTTGACTGCCAAAGAGGGCAGCAACGCATCACAGCCATCTCTCGAAATGAATGGGTTAAACTGCATTGATGGCAAATAATTATACGGGATATAGACAGACGGACACTTATAGAAGTGATAATGCTTGTTCGTACCCCGAGGGTTCCCATAGGCTTGCAGTATACCTGTGCTCCTCCACGCTCCTGTTCTCTGCTGTCTTCCAGTCTGGCAATGTGCTGGCACACAGGACTACCATGGACACAATCACAAAAAGAATGGACACCACTGCTAGAATCTGAGCTGCCAAAGAAGAAGTTGGTTCCTCAAAAGTCAATCTCATACGCTCCAGCCACTTTTTGCTTTCTGTGACCTGCTGATCACTGGTGTTGGTGCTCTCATCTGGTTTGCTCTCATCAGACAAATATGTGTAAGTATCTGACATACGGTCATCAAGTCTCCTCTGACAGCAGTATTCCAGGTGTGTGCACTCCAGACCCCAATAGATCATCTCATTATAAAATGAGAGCTCACACATCTGGGGAACAAACCTGAGTTTGCCATACTTCACATACATCATAATAAAACCAAAAGCTTCTGAGTGTCTGTCAAAGAAATATTCATTTCTTTCCTGATCATAGTCATCACATACCTCTAAAACATCCTTTTCTGATGAGCAATCGTGTAATCTGCTCACTCTCCTCAAAGGAAAATCCTTAATAACATCTTGTGGGAAATAATACCTGGCACCCCCAACATTAAGGATCAAGGAATCTCTAGCAAAGTTCATCTCTGATTTCGACCTGAAGCTGCTGTCCTTTCAGCACCACCCACTAAGGGCAAATAAGTGCCCCAAAATTTCACCTTAAAGTTTTGGTTCCTTTTCCATCTCCGGATTCCTGTAGTCCTCTCTCTCCAGGTGGGTCCACATAAAGAAAAACTCTGTCAAACATGTTTGATTTTAAAGACAAATATAAATCCCAGTAGGAGAAATGATAAATTATACTCAGCACTCGACAAGTAAAAGCAACAGCCTGGGTAGTATCTGATTCCACATCCCCAGTAGATCATGAAGCCCTATAGCTCATGAAGCTGCATTTAACTCCAAGCCCCTCCCCTACCTTGTCACAGCTTTCTCTCTTACATTCAGTTAAGGTGGATTAATAAAGTTGTCACTGATTTAATGGACAAACTACAATAAATAAACAATACAAATAAATTAAATTAACATCAGCAAACTAAATATCAGTGCAGAAGAATATTTTAAGTATATATAATTAGATTGCCCAGGGTTAAAACAGATTGCTGTTCTAGTGATAAGTGAAAGTAGCTTCATAATAATTTTTTTATATATATGGAAACCAATGTGTCTGGAGCACAGCATGTGATGTAAGTGCTTTTGTCTAATTGTGTGTAGTGCTTGATCTCATGTAAGAAAATTGTTGAAATGTTGGTGGTGTTTCACTTATTGTGCAAGTTAAAAAAAGCAGCAAAATTAAATCATTTTGCCAAGATATTTGGACATTTTACTATGAGATTTGGCTTAATAGTTAAAAATAGTAAAAGCACTGCAATGCACTATGATACTTTGAAACAAAACATTAATATAAGAGCAGAAAATATGTATACAACATTTTGGTCAAAGAGCACTATACATATGTATGCTGAATTACCAAAATAAGGACTTTACAATGAATAAAACGCTTTTCTGATTCAAGGATCAAGCATAAGATACTTATCCACAGCTTGTCAACCTGTATAAAACTCACAGGAAAAAAATACCAGTAGAGTTACTTATATAAAAAATGGCTACAATGTAATATCACAGTGATTTAACAAAGTTAATCAGCTTTTACTGTTTCAAGGTATGTGGAAAACAAAAAAGAGCTATTTAAGAGGGTAATAAAAAAAACAACTCTGGTTTCCTGTAGATTTTGTAAAAATATGATGAATTATAACATGTGCTCTGTTATAATACTCATATAATAGAGAATAGGTAGAGCAAGGGGGCAGGTGCTTATCTGATGGAATTTAGTTAAAATTGTTATTTGCAGCCTACAAATATTTATATTCAGTTTCATATGTTGCTCTAGAGAACATATATCAGCACTGATAAATACATTTATTTTCCATGTGTAGTAAAAATGTTATCCTTGTAAAAGCAGCAGTGTATCAAATGTACACTGGTGTATTACACAAACGGAACATAAACTTATTTGTGAGCCTATTTATTTGTTACAAATAATGCAAAAGAAAATCAATTATATATTTTTTAACATTTAATTATGTCTGTGTATCTGTTCATACAGTTATTTAATAGATACCATGGGGTTAAAAACTGCAGCCTTGTTGTTAAAGGGTTAATATTGGCACAACAACCAGCTTGAGAGCCTTAGTAAAAAAACTGAGAATGAGATACATAAGAGAGTAAGAAAATATGGAAATTCAGTAGGGGAAAAAGAAAGTTGTCTGTAGAGGCAAAACATCTTCAGAAAAATCTGTCATCCCTAACTGTTCATAGTGTCTGTTATAAGTAAATAGTAGGTATATAGGGCATGGGAAATTTGTACTTGTTTCAGGGCCAATGAAAAGTATACATTAGCAGTATATAAATTGCCTGTTTTCTTTTTACCTAAAACATGTAATAAAAAACAGCATAAAGCATAAATATACTTAAAGGGAGAGTCTAATCAAAATTAAACTTTCATGATTCAGATAGGGCATGCAATTTTAAAAAAACTTTCCAATTTATTTTTATCATCACATTTGCTTTGTTCTTTTGGTTTTCTTAGTTAAAAGCTAAACCTAGGTAAGGACATATGTTAATTTCTACATCCTTGATGGCCGCCTCTTATCTGAATGCATTTGACCGGTTTTTAACAGCTAGAGGGCGTTAGTTCTTATTTGCCATATAGATAACATTGTGCTCACTTTTGTGGAGTCAGCACTGATTGGCTACAATGCAAGTCTGTCAAAAGAACTGAAATAAGGGGGCAGTCTGCAGAGGCTTAGATACAAGGTAATCACAGAGATAAAAAAGTATATTAATAAAACTGTGTTGGTTGTGCAAAACTGGGGAATGGGAAATAAAGGAATTAGCTATCTTTTTAAACAATAACTATCCTGGAAGAGACTGTCTCTTTAACTACATTTGTATATTAAACCTTAAATTTCATGAAAATTATATATAGATATATATTAAAGTGAGTAATGCCTGTTCCTTCAATCTCTTGGAGGGCATTAGGACGATACATGCATCAAGTGCAGTGCAGCCATTTGGTGCCTAGGGTTCTTATACAACTCTCACAAGTCTATTATGCAACCACCTCAGGTGTTTTATGGCTTAAATTAAAATTTCACAAGAATAAAAGTTATTACAATCTATTAATAAGCAATTAAAGGGGCAGTGTACTGTTATTTTTCTCTCTTCTTTAATGTGTTCCCAATGATTTATTTTACCTGCTGGAGTGTATTACATGTTTTACAAAAAGCTCCTTTATCATTATTTTGTCATTTCATTTACCTATTGCAACTCCACCTATGCTGAAACTTTAGTAACTTAAGTACTGGTTATAGAAAAACTGGAAGTTTTAGATTCAATTCTGCTCCCAGTGTGTGTTTGTGTGTGTGGGAAAGGTGTGGGGGGGATCGAGATATACTAAAATATTAATTTCCATCGTTTTGTCTATGTATTGCTGTCAAGAGTTAGAAATATGAGAAGGAGGAGTCTGTGTAAATAATTAGACGGATAAACTAATTAGGTACACTCTGTCTACAAGCTCAGACAATTCATTTGGGTTTTAGTAACAATTAGCAGAAACAGCTAATTAATATACAAAAATATATATAAAGGAACAATTTCTTATACATTTTAAACTCTGCAGCTGGTATAACGAGTCGTTAGAAACAAAAAAAGAGGAACCATTTTTACAGCTCACTGTCCCTTTAAGCAAATATGCAATGATATATGTCTGTAAATATGCAGCACTGTAGTAAAACGTGTATGTATTAATAGACAATCTACAATATAAAACCACACTAAATAAATGAAGGCTGAATGCAATGAGCTACATTGATTATATAATGAAAAATAAACAGTAAATAAAGATCAGCTATAAAATTATAATAATAATATTAATGAAAAAAATAAGATACCCAGCATCAGGTATGAAATCAGCATATAAGCAAATATAATCACTATAAATTGGGGAAACTAAATTATCTTGGAACTGATGCTCTCTGTAGACAAAAACAAATTGGGATTGCACTTTACTGCATTCTGCTTACAGTCTAAAACCAATCTTGTGCTTACACTTATCTTAATAGTGAGGTCTTAATTAAAGGGCTATGAAACACAAACATTTATTTTGTTGTTCAGACAGAGCAGACAATTTAAAAAAAAGTTTCCAATTTACTTCTATTATCAAATTTGCTTTGTTCCCATGATATTCTTTGTTGAAGAGATAGCTAGGTAGACATTTGGAGCACTAAATGGCAGGCTGCTGTCCTCTAGAGCCCTGCTAATACATAGCAATCTTGCAAAACTGCTGCCATATAATGCTTCAAATAAAGATATCAAGAAAACAAAGAAAAATTAAAAATAGAAGTAAATTAGAAAGTTGTTTAAAATCACATGTTCTATCTGAATCATGAAATAAAAATTGTGGGTTTCATTTCCCTTTAAAATCTACCAGTGATATTATATAAAACAAGTGCTTCATATATTGAGCAAAATTATTGAAATTTGTAATAACCACTTGAGTGATCTTACTCTCTGCTTCCATAGAGGACTAAATGCATGTGCACACCCCTGATATCCTATGAGCCCATCTTTATTTACACTTCAATAAAGGATACAAAATGACAAAGCAAATTTATTAACAAAAGTAAATTGAAAAGTTGTTGAAAATTGTGCACTCTGTGTCAATCATGAAAGAACCAAAATGTGTTTCATGTCCCTTTAACAGCATTTCCTGTGATTCTGTACATCTGTAACACTATTCACTGCTTTCTGGTGTTTTTCCTCTCTACACTAACTCTGTGCAACACGCTCACTTCTATCCACAACCTCTTCATATCCCACTCTCAAACCTTCTGGCTCTCTCCCTCAGACACAGCTTCCCCTGCTGCACTGTCACATGGGGTCTCCACTTCAGCCACACCCCAAGACCTGGAAACAGCCTTGAGGGGGTGTTGGTATTTTACTTTCCTCTCGTTGCACCTTTCAACAAATACAAACCATTTCTTCCCTCATATTTTCTTCCTTAGAAACCCACATGATTTGCTTATTCTCTCCTCTCTCTCTCTCTCTCTCTCTCTCTCTCTCTCTCTCTATCTGTTGGTGTTATATATCGCCACCCTTGCTCCTCAACTCAATTTCTTGATCACTTTGCATCCTGGGTACATTATTTCCTCTCCTCAGATATCCCTGCCCTCATTCCTGAGAATTTCAACCTCCATGTAGACAATCTTGCTGCCCCTGCTGCAAAAAAATACTTCACCTTACTTCCTCTTACAGTCTGTCTCTATGGTCCAACACTCATACTCACAAAGATGAACGCTCCCTTGATCTGATTTTCAGCTATTGATGCACTTTCAAACTTCACAAATTCCTCCTTTCTAACCATCATCTCCTCACTTGTAATATCACAGCCCTTCCTACTGCCCTCCTTCCTTCTAAAAATCATACCAAACTCCACAGGAGCATTGTCACTTGTTTGGCAACATCGTTAAAACGCTCTCAAACCTCTGCTTTCTTCCATCTCCTCCTTTTCCTGCCCTGACCAATCTATCTGTCACAATAATTCCACTCTTAAAGCTGTCCTTGATAATTTGGCACCTCCTATATTATCTCAAAAGTCACAGACTCGTCATCAGCCCTGGCATACTCCTCGCCCTTTCTATGTAGATGTTCTTGCACTGCTGAGCGACATTTGAGAAAATCCCGTTGTTCAGCTGACTTTCTTCATTACAAGTTCATCTTAAACTCCTACTATTCTGCCCTTAACCTCTCCAAACAGGATTACTTATATCTCTACTCTTCATTCAAACCCAAAACATCTGTTCTCCCCTTTTAACACCCTTCTCCGCTCACCCACACCTCCCATTTCCACTTCTCTCTTAGCTCAAGATTTTGCCAACCATTTCACTAACAAAATAGATTACATCAGAAATGAAATAATTTCTCAACAGACTATCAGTCTCCAACCCCCTCAACCGATCACTGATGTCCAAAATCCAGAAAGCCACAGATTCAGCTTTTTTGCTCCTGCTACTGAGGAAGAAGTTTCTGCCCTTAAATCCTCTTCTCACCTCACTACCTCTCCCTTTTAAGAATTTTTCTGTGTAAAAGAATCACAAAAAACAAAGGCGCCTCCTAGTGTGATAAAGTTATGGAAAAACGAAATACTGTGAATGCCAAATTTATACTCACAGCTATAGCAGCACTCAGTTGTGCTAATAGAAGCAGACTGGGAACTCTCAGTGTCCCAGCTCACTGTTAGCAACGGATTAGAAGGTCTCTCCAATGTCCACAGGTGGACTGAATAAGCTCAGACTCTCAATATATGATAAAAAACAAAATTTAATGGTATATTAAAATGTCAAACAAATGACAATGATATAAAAGAACAATAAGCAACGCGTTTCTCAGAATGCTGTCAAACTGCTTATATGCTGTCAGACTGATGTCTGTTTCATCAGGCTTCTGTTCCTAAAATGAGAGTACTGGCTTATATGTATCTAATGTCCAATCTCCATCCTCAAAATGGAAACACACCTATTTCCCTTCCTCTCCCTTTTATCCCATACCCTCACAGCTACTGCCCTCCCTTACTGCTATCCTCACACATATTTTTTATCTCTCCCTCAACCCTGGTATATTTCCCTCATCCCTTAAACATGCACTAATCACACCTATCCTCAAAAAAAGCTTCTCTTGATCCATCATCCCCCATCCAACTACTCCCTTTTCCCTACTCCCCCATCCCTCAAAACTTATGGAAAGCCTCATATATACACATTTATCATATTTCCTCACATTAAACTCCCTCCTTGATTCATTGCAATCCGGATTTCGCCCCCAACACACCACTGAAACTGCAATCATTAAGGTTACTAATGACCTAATTACAGCAAAATAAAAAGGCCACTTTTCTCTGGTATTCCTTCTTTACCTGTCTGCAGCCTTTTACACTGTTGACCACACTCTCTTGCTCCAAACCCTCCAATCCTTCAGCATCTGTGACACAGCCCTCTTGTGGCTCTCCTCTTACCAGTCTAACTGGATCTTTAATGTAACATTCTCTGGCACATCCTCTGACCCTTTACCACTTTCTGTTCTTGATCCCCTTCTCTTCTCAATGTATACATCATCCTTAGCCTGCTTACTACAGACCCATGGGTTTCAATACCATTTGTATGCTGATGATACCCAAATCTACCCAGCTGCACCAGACCTATCCCCTTCCTTACTAACTTGTGTCACTGTCTTTTCAATATTTCATCCTGGATGTCCTCTCACTACCTTAAGAAACTGCTACAACTGCTGCTTCTTTACTATCTAAAATTACTTTTACCATTTCTTTACATAAAGGGATATGAAACCCAATATAATTACTTTGTGGTTCAGAAGCTTTTAAAAAAGTTTCTAATTTACTTCTATAATAAAATTTGCTCCATTACCCATGGTATTCTTTGTTGAAGAGATACCTGGAGCACTACATTTAGTGTTTTTGTTAATGTATAACATTCTTGCAAAACTGCTGCCTTATAGAACTCCAGACACCTGCATTCTTCTGGGCTTACATCTCTGTTTTTCAACATAAAACACTAAGATAATGAAGATAATTTGATAAAAGAAAGAAATAAGAAAGAAAGAAAATTGCCCACTCTATCTGAATCATGAAAGAAAATGTTGGGTTTTATGTCCCTATAAAGCCAAAACATTAGCATAAGTAGCTTTTATTACATCGGGATTCACCTGTATACAGTGCATCCTCTTCCACAAACGATACAAAACAATGATACAAAACAAATTTGAAAACAAGAACATTGCATGCTCTTTTCAATTCATAAGCGTTTAATTTTGAATTTACTTACAGTATTTAAACAATATATATAAGTTAAATAGGCAATAAGGAATTGCTTCATGCCCATCCTTAACCCTAATGCCTTATTATAGTTATGGAGTTCAGAAATATTAAATAGCAATCTAAAAATATATAGATATCTACCTCCTACTTTATTTAAAGGGACAGTCTAGCCAAAATTAAACTTTCATTATTCAAATAGGGAATGGAATTTTAAACAACTTTCCATTTCACTTTTATCATCAAATTAGCATTGTTCACTTGGTATTCTTAGTTGAAAGAAAAACCTAGGTAGGCTCATATGCTAATTTTTAAGTAATTGAAGGCCTCCTCTTATATCAATGCATTTAACAGTTTTTCACAGCTAGAGGACGTTAATTCATGTATGCCATACAGATAACACTGTTCTCATGCCCGTGGAGTTACATATGAGAGGGCACTGATTGGCTAAAATGCAAGTCTTTCAAAAGAACTGAAATAAGGGTGCATTCTGCAGAGGATTAGATACAAGGTCATCACAGAGTAAAAAGTTTATTAATATAACTGTGTTGGTTATGCAAACTTGGGAATGGGTAATAAAGGGATTATCTATCTTTTTAACACAAAACTATGCCACCTGGTGGTCAGTTCTAGGTAATGCACCCTGCCATATTTTGGTTAAACGTAATATTAGTTCATTACTTAGTCACAAGCGGGTGGGTCACAAATGGGTGGTCACTCCCAACCAATCAGAGGTGTTACATCCCTTAACAAACAAAGTTTCGGAGGCTAGAGAGAAAGGGAGAAGATCCTAGACAGAAACAAAAGAAAGACACACACATCCTTCAGGGAGTCTCTTCCTGGTAAGACATTTGATATACCGTTTTAAAAGCACCTAACTGGATGAAAGACGCTATAAGTCAGACTCTTCTTACACAAAGACTACTTCTTAAGACACCAAAGAGACATCCCAGGGACCCAGAGATCACACAGCCATACACAGAGATCTGAGAGAGCTCCACAGAGAGAACTAGAGGGCTGACTGCAGACTTTATCCCATACTACAATTTTAATGTTGGGTGAAGTATAATTGTAAGCATCAAGGTGGTAATCTCTTTTAGCAGTTTGGTTTCTTATCTATAGTGATATACATTGTACTAATAAATAGGGTATAATAGTGATTTTATGATTAATATATCATATAAATGGTAAATTAGTATATGTGAATTGAGCTGATTTTTAAACCCTTAGAGTGGCTAAAGGTGTGATTTTATTTAAACATAATAGAGTAAAGTATAATGTACTTGTGGCTATCCTGAGAGTAATTAAGTTATCTGTGTACTGAATCAGTATAATATTTAGAGTAAACTTGTCTATGTGTTGAGACTGAAGGGGATTACTGATAAATGTTATTGATTTGTTAGCATTGTTATAAAGCGTTTTAATTGCTGTATTTGATTCATAGTTACTTGGTAAGGAATTTGGTTGTCAAAATAATTATATTGTTATTATGAGTATAACAGATAGTTGGATTAAATTAAATAAAATTTGCATGATTTATGGTTTGCCTGTATTATAGGATTTACCATCACTAAAATTAATAAGTAGTTTCAGTCATTATTGTGCTGCAAGTAGTTCGCTAAACTCAGCATCTCCGGACGCCCATGGCACATCACTCTTTACCAGTGAGGTGACATTTCCACCTCTAAACCAATAGCCATGCTAGGAAGTCATTTGACATGAACGGCTATTGGTTTAGAGGTGGAAACATCACCTCATTGAAGAAGAGCGTTGTGTTGTGGGCGGCCCGGAGAAGCTGAGTTAGCAATCTACTTGTGACACAGAAAGGGTGAGTTGAACACCGCTTTTTTAGTAAGTGATGACTGAAACTACTGTTTATTTTTAGTGATGGTAAATCCTAGCATTTTTTATACATTTGGATTTACCATCACTTTAAATTTTATTATAATTGAGTCCTTTTGTTGGCACAATTGCTTCTCTCCGCTCATAGCACCACCTATATATAATAATTTAGGAATTTGTTTTAAAGGGTTGGATTTCAATGTGTATTAATTAATCATATTTTATTATTAATTATTGTATCAATAAACCAGGTAAAATTAACAAAGGGCATGCAGGCTGTAAAAGTAAAAGTAAAGATAAGAGAAAGCCCATCATGCAGGTTGGGTTACAGCAAACAGTAAGAAAACTCAAGCTTGTAGAGACACATATTAGGTTACCTTATTGAATTGAGTTTATCTGTAGCTTATTTTGGGTCATTAGCAATTTCAATTCAAAGGGTCTACTACAGGGACATGTATATTGGAACAGTAGCCAAACTTTGATATTTAACCAAAAAGCTGAAAGAAATTAGTACAGAAGAAATATATATGAACACATAACAAATGAAGAAGGGAGATCTAGTTTGTCTAAGGCAAGTTAAAAAAAAAATAATGCATTTTAGGGGAAAAAATTACAGACTACAATTTTTTAGACATTGAGATTGTTCCTCTCTCAAAGTATTTCAGTTAATATAAATACTAGAGAAAGTAATGGGAAGTGTAGCAAAATCAGTGACAGAGCTGACAATCTATTAATGCAATTTCACCATAGCTCTAATCATTATTGTAAGATTGTTTAGGTATGTATGTGAAAGTGCAGCACACAAAGATCTAGATTTTCACAGATCTTTGTGTGTTGCACTTTCACACAAAGATATCTGGCTCTGAATACATTAGCGTGCGCTGGTATTACTCGGCTGTGTGCAAATATCGTTTTAACGTAAGCGATATTTTGCGCTCAACTTGTAATCTGGCACATATTCAGCATTTGTTTCAATAAATGCACATGTCTAATGCCCAATACCGTTCATTATAGTTACATTATTATGCAAGTTCATTATTTTCATGGTTATTGGTTTATTGTAAAATTGTAATGGGATTGTAAGGAATAGGCTGTTCATTTAGATATATTTCGCAGTTACCTGACCAAAAAAAGCTGATGTTACTATGCTACGTCAGTGTCCTGTGTTCCTTGTTGGTTCCTGACTCAAACAGGGCCCTAGATAAGAGAGGCCATTAGTGATTGTGTACAGAGCTGTCTAAATATAGCAGGTGGATGTGGATTGTGCTGTCACAACATATTGTGGTGTTATCAGGAGCAGTTAGTTCTGTGACGAAGTAAGTGCCATGCTGAAAGATGTGTCATTAATCAGTTCCAGAAGTTAAATGTAAATGAAGAGCTACAGATCAGAACATATTGTCAGTAGAACTATGCGAACTAAGGAATCAAATTTCAGAACTGAGTAGTCACCTGTTATTGTGAGGTAAAAACAAGTTACTAGATTTCCCAGGTATAATTATATAATATTGATTTTGAAGAGAATTCTAACCAATACTCCACCCTAGCGGGGTGCATTATTACTGTTGAAAACAAACTACCTTCCCTCAGCCTGTATTGTACACAGTGATGGATTCTGAGTTGCATTTAAGAAACATGATGTATGGTAGTTAGAACAAGTGTGGGTATAAAGAGGGACTGTCTTTAGCTAAAACTAGTTGCATTATAGTATGGGAAACTTTGAAACACATAACAATAATCTATGTTATACAGACGGATATCTAACATGTTGACTTAAATATGACAGAAAAGCATGACAGTGTCATGGTTTGGATACACTGAGAAATTTGCTGCATGTATCTTCAGTAAATACTAGTAAGGGGCCTATTTATTAATTTGCGAGCGGACATGATCCAATATTGCGGATCATGTCCGCTGCACATCGATAAATGCCGACAGCATACGCTGTCAGCATTTATCATTTCACCAGCAGTTCTAGTGAACTGCTGGTGCAATGCCGCCCCCTGCAGATTTGCGGACAATCGGCCACTAGCAGGGGGTGTCAATCAACCCGATCGTATTCGATATGGGTTGATTCCTGGTGATTTCTGTCCGCCGCCTCAGAGCAGGTGGACAGGTTATGGAGCGGCGGTCTTTAGACCGCTGCTTCATAACTTGTGTTTCTTGTGAACTGCTTGTGCAATGCCACCCCCGGCCGCCAGCAGGGGGTGTCAATCAGCCCATTAGGAGCTTGATAATTCGGCCCCATAGGCTTTTCTTAAACTGACATTAAACGCAAAACATTTCATTTGTTCATAGAAAATAACACCAAAAATATGTGAATATTATTATTTGTACAAAACAAAAAGGTAGGAGCTGCATGTTGCTCACTGGCTGATAAAGACAACTCCACTGGTCTATCTACCTGTAGACAGCGAGTAGGATGCACCACACCAGGGGAAAAAAAAATCAAAACGGGAAAATATTTTTTTAAAAAGAAATAAAAACTGAAAACTACATATATAGTTTATGTACTGGCTACATTGAGTGCATATGGTTGGGGACATCCTACATAAAAAAGGCCAAGTATATTTGTCCAACACAGTCATGTGCAGTAGAGACTGCGTGAAACAAACATATTCGGCTTTAAACCCTTAATGACCAGCACTGATGCGCAGTAGAGACCCTTAAGTAACCTGGCCTCTCTCTGGCGCTATCTCGCTAAAAGTAGTCTTGCAGAGGTTTCAAAGCAGCGAGGGACACGTCCCACTCTGCATCGTGCAGCATTGGTGCCGATCATTTGTGGTGTGGGAGGCTTAGGAGGGAGGGGGTGGGCAGCCCATCACAGGTGGGACCGCTACACTACAGATAAAATGTATGCTAAGAGTGGCAGGGAGGCAGAAGGAGGTAGAAGGAGGTACAGGGGGACCCTAGAGTGGAGGGGCGGGGGAATAAAGGCTAGGGAAAGGATCTTGGAGGGGGACATTTTGGCCAGTGTTCGTGAGCTTTAACACTAGCTGCTAATATGTCAATAATTCTCTTACCTTTACAACCACACACAATTTATACTTCATTCATTCGTTTTGTAGCTTCACTTAGCTTTTAACTGACTTATAAATGTTCACACCACCTTAAATAATAAAGGGGAGGTAGTAACTCAGTCAGGGGTGGGGTTTGGAGCTAAAAGCTGGTTCATGTGAGAGAGGGATTCAGTTGTTGTTGGGGATATAGAGCATCTAATAAAACACCTACAAGTTAAAGATCTTTTTTAGCTCCCTGTATAAAGAAACATACTTAAGAAGTTTTCCAACTCAACTAAATAGTTCTTTATGACTTAATAAAAAATCCTGCAGCTATCTGTCTCCAAGGAAGCACTTCAGTTAATCGAAAACAAAATTAAAACTCAGAGAGAAAATATTTTGTAAGTACTTGTAGCTTGCCGCTCACTAGTCTGTTCTCTCCTGTGTCTGCTGAACTTTACTCAGAGAAGTTAAAGATGTTATAAGGAGATGGAAGAGAGGAGACAAGGGAAACATAGAAGACTGTAGCATGTTCTTGTTCTTATGAAACCTCAGAGACTTTTTTTTAATCTTCACCATGATTTACTTGACCCTATCAATTGATTTTTTTCCAGAGTATGTAAATTATAAATGGAAAACAAGAAGTTAAACACCAGTGCTTCACCAGGACATTCATTTTTAAGTTATTTCTGTACTTTAAGTACAGCAGCACTCTTTTTTCTGTCAAAATGTATCCATTTAGAGATATGTTACAAACAAACATTATATATAAATGTGATGCATAGATCTGTGTATTACCTTACACAATAAGCTTTATTACACTTTATACAGGATGTTAAATGGTCATAAAACATTAAGGTCCAGATTACAAGTGGGACGTTATTTAACAATCCCGCTCAAGCGTTACCTGCACTAGAAGTAAGTTTCTTGCACTCATTGGGTTGCGCTCGTATTATGAGTTGAAAGTAAACTAATTTTGCTCATGCTAACCCGATGAGCGTAAACTTAGATTATTGCATGTGCGATGAAGCAAAAAAAGTGGGGGGAAAAACTAAAACCTCACTCGTGCGCAAACAAAATCACATATTCTCAAGTGCACTAACCCAACATGAAAATATGAATATTTCACATTCCAATTTTCTTCACATAGAAAAACATATTTTATTTATTCATAAATAAATATTTCTACATATGTATGATAATATATATTTATACCTATATATAGAAAATTATATATAGATATAGATACAGATATATATAGGAATATCCAGTTATAAATACAATGAACATATTCTGCTATGTGCAGAACATTGGAATGTGAAATATTTACAGTAAATATACAGTATTACACTTTATTAAAAATGAATATTGCATTCTTTTGTTTTTCATGTTTTCATCTACTTAACTGCAATGGGCTCCAATACACTTATATATATATATATATATATATATATATATATATATATATATATATATATATATATACAATTCTCAGTACATGCACTCTCACCACCTATCATCAACCGCCAGGGTGCTCTCAGGAAGTGTATAGTAGAAAATAATTCAAAGCACTCACTGGTCTTCTGCCATCAAGCTAGAAATTTATTAAGTGACGTTTCGGGACATATATTGTCCCTTCTTCTGACAAACATATAGTGCAAGTTAACAAACTTATAAAGGCCTAACAATCCCTCCCCTTATAAGCCTCCAATCATTGGAGACCGTGTGCAAAACACCAAGACTAAACCATCATACAGTTTAGAAATATATTAATATAACAAAGTGATATAAACTTCTCATGTGTGTATTTGTAAAGTGTATCAAATAAATCCTATGTGCTGTTGTTCATATATCTCAATAAATGTGACGATAAAATGTATTGGCACTGATCTTTTTCAAATGATTATAGTCCAAAGAAACGCAACTAAACCCCTCTGTGTGAAATGGAATCTTCCACATCGTAACACTATTATAAAAAAAACGCCCCTCGTTTCTAATAGGTTGTGTTCGCTGTAGTAACAACAATACTGCTATTAGCCTAATTATCAACACACTCGAGTAATCACAGCCATCCAAATGTACGCAAAAAACCTTGGCAATAATGTGTCATAGTTCTAACTTGTCATCAACATATGTTATTAGTTTATGTCATTCGAATTCATAAGACACCTAAACATACCGTAACTCGCACTAATCGATCCCTTGTTGTCAGCCATATCACGCCCCTCTCATCGTGATAGGCTGATTGAGTCACACCTCCGTCTTGATTGGTCCAAACCAGCGCATCGGTAAACAAGCCTCCATTCCGAAACCACACATCCCACTACATCGGCAAGGGAGGGGGGGCTCACAGATCCCCCGCCATACTCCCTCTCAATGGATAGCATACTACCAGTGTCAACGTCCGTAAATCACTGGGTTCACCCTGTTCCACTCTTTACTACATAATGCCGATTGAGATAGGCTGTCACTATCGCACACTCTTACAAATTGAATCATCTCACTTCATCAGCGAGGGAGGGGGGCACGCGACTCCACCCCCCTCCCTTGCCGATGTAGTGGGATGTGTGGTTTCGGAATGGAGGCTTGTTTACCGATGCGCTGGTTTGGACCAATCAAGACGGAGGTGTGGCTCAATCAGCCTATCACGATGAGAGGGGCGTGATATGGCTGACAACAAGGGATCGGTTAGTGTGAGTTACGGTATGTTTAGGTGTCTTATGAATTCGAATGACATAAACTAATAACATATGTTGATGACAAGTGAGAACTATGACACATTATTGCCAAGGTTTTTTGCGAACATTTGGATGGCTGTGATTACTCGAGTGTGTTGATAATTAGGCTAATAGCAGTATTGTTGTTACTACAGCGAACACAACCTATTAGAAACGAGGGGCGTTTTTTTGATAATAGTGTTACGATATGGAAGATTCCATTTCACACAGAGGGATTTAGTTGCGGTTCTTTGGACTATAATCATGGGAAAAAGATCAGTGCCAATACATTTTATCGTCACATTTATTGAGATATATGAACAACAGCACATATGATTTATTTGATACACTTTACAAATACACACATGAGAAGTTTATATCACTTTGTTATATTAATATATTTCTAAACTGTATGATGGTTTAGTCTTGGTGTTTTGCACACGGTCTCCAATGATTGGAGGCTTATCAGTGTTTATATCTGTGTACATATGTATTTAACACCTGAGACCACATATCTTTGAGCCCTTATATATAAATTTTTCGTGCAATATTTTTTAAAAAATATTTATTTAGATGGTGTTATAATGAGTGTGTAATGTATTTTGGATGTGCTTTGTTTTGTTTGTTTTTTGTTTTGCTAAACAATTAACCAATGCTTTGAGGACACTCTAACCAAACAAGCGTTGAATTCAATTGTGCTCAAGAGATCACGTTTAATTTCATTCTATTGGCTGATTTGAATTTGAACATTCAAACCAGCCAATATGAATGCAAGGGTATCCCTATATAAAAGGGGTACCTTGCATTCACAATTCAATGTGCAGCTGGGGACCTCATGAAGAGGACCTCCGTCTTCAAAATCAGAAGATGAAGACCACCATCGCTACATCCTACCACTACCACTGCCTCCACCACCGCCTGGATGAAGATAAGAAGATGGACCGCCACCGGATAAGAAGATAGATGAAGATGGACAGGATGAAGATGGAGTGCCGCCACCATCATCTTCACTGAGTACCATCTTGGGGTTTAGTTGTAGTTTTTTTTTTTAAATGGACACTCAAGTCAAAATTAAACTTTCATGATTCAGATAAAGCATGCAATTTTAAACAACTTTCCAATTTACTTCCATTAACAAAATATGAACAGTCTTTTTATATTGACACTTTTTGAGTCACCAGCTCCTACTAAGCATGTGCAAGAATTCACAGTATATACATATGTGCATTTGTGATTGGCTGATGGCTGTCACATGGTACAGGGATAGTGGAAATAGGCATCATTTTGAAATTTTTGAGAAAAAAAATCTATGACTCATTTGAAGATCAGAGTAAGTGCTATTGCATTTGTTGATTGTGCAAATCTACTGTATTTACTGATCCTTTAAGATTCGAGTTTTGTTTTGTTTTTTTAAATATGGGCATCAAAAGAGCCAAATGCCCTTATAAGGGCAATGCCCAGCCAAATGCCCTTTTCAGAGCACTATTAGATTAGATTTTTAAAAAAATATTTTTTTTTTATTTTGGGTGGGAGGTTAATGCTAAAGGGTTAGTTTATTTTGGGTTAACTTAGGGGTTGTTAGGTAAGAGGGTTAGGTCTTGCGGTGGGGACCAGGCAGTTTAGGGGTTAATAGTGTAGTGTTTTACTTTGCGGTGGGGGGCTGGCTGTTTAGGGGTTAATAGTGTAGTATAGACTTTGCGATGTGGGAGTGTGGCCAATTAGGAGTTAATATTGTAATCAGGACTTTGAGATGGGCTATGTGGTGGTTTAGGGGTTATTAGATTTGGGGTCTTATGGCGATTAGGGTTAGTGCACAAGTAGGGTGTTTTTTTTTCACTTTTTTTGCTCCATTGACTTCTTTGGGGTAGTAGGTTATTGCGCTAGCAATATTATAAGTCTGACTTTTTGTGCGAGTCGGGTTGGTGCTGGAGCGATAACGTTTTACTTTCAACTCGTAATACCAGCGCAATCCAACTTGTGCAGGTTTACCGCTAGCGCAGTTAGTACTCTAGGGAAAGTGCTAGTTAGCGCTCCAATTGTAATCTGGTCCTAAATGTATATATTCAAATTCCTTAAATAAATCTTAAAGGAATAGTCTAGTCAATATTATACTTTCTTGATTCAGATACAGCATGCAATTTTAAGCAACTTTCTAATTTACTCCTATTATCAATTTTTCTTCATTCTCTTGGTATCTTTATTTGAAAAAGCAAGAATGTAACATTAGGAGCCGTCCCATTTTTGGTTCAGCACCTGGGTAACGCTTGCTGATTGGTGTCTAAATGTAGCCACCAATCAGCAAGTGCTACCCAGGTTCTGAACCAAAAATGGGATGGCTGTTAAGGTCTTTTTTCAAAAAAAGATAACAAGAGAACAAAGAAAATTTGATAATAGGAGTAAATTGGAAAGTTGCTTAAAATTGCATGCTGTATCTGAATCATAAAAGTTTAGTTTTGCCTAGACTATCCCTTTAAGAGGCCTTATGAGGGCTTTATGAAGAATGTAAAGACAGCAAAAACTGCAGAGATAGATTAATGCAGCACTTTAGTACTTAAATGCAATTATGATGTCTATAAAGGGACATAAAACCCAATATTTTCAAATTAAGAGTAGGATGCTGGCTAGATTATCATTACATCCAATCCACTGAGATGGCACATTTGCAAAACCAACGCCTAGATTTAGAGTTCTGCGTTAGCCGTCAAAACCAGCGTTAGGGGGGCCTAACGCTGGTTTTGGTCTACCGCTGGTATTTAGAGTCTTGTAGGTAAGGGTCTAACGCTCACTTTCCAGCCGCGACTTTTCCATACCGCAGATCCCCTTACGTCAATTGCGTATCCTATCTTTTCAATGGGATCTTTCTAACGCCGGTGTTTAGAGTCTTGGCTGAAGTGAGCGTTAGAAATCTAACGACAAGACTCCAGCCGCAGAAAAAAGCCAGGAGTTAAGAGCTTTCTGGGCTAACGCCGGTTCATAAACCTCTTAACTACTGTGCTCTAAAGTACACTAACACCCATAAACTACATATGTACCCCTAAACCGAGGCCCCCCCACATCGTCGCCACTCTATTTAATTTTTTTAACCCCTAATCTGCCGATCGCACACCGCCGCAACCTACATTATCCCTATGTACCCCTAATCTGCTGCCCCTAACATCGCCGACCCCTACATAATATTTATTACCCCCTAATCTGCCCCCCCAACGTCGCTGCTACCTACCTACAATTATTAACCCCTAATCTGCCGACCGGACCTCACCGCTACTATAATAAATGTATTAACCCCTAAACCGCCTCACTCCCGCCTCAAAAACCCTATAATAAATAGTATTAACCCCTAATCTGCCCTCCTTAACATCACCGACACCTAACTTCAAGTATTAACCCCTAATCTGCCGACCGGACCTCACAGCTACTCTAATAAATGTATTAACCCCTAAAGCTAAGTCTAACCCTAACCCTAACACCCCCCTAAATTAAATATAATTTAAATCTAACAAAATAAAATAAATCTTATTAAATAAATTATTCCTATTTAAATCTAAATACTTACCTGTAAAATAAACCCTAAAATAGCTACAATATAAATAATAATTATATTGTAGCTATTTTAGGATTAATATTTATTTTACAGGCAACTTTGTATTTATTTTAACCAGGTACAATAGCTATTAAATAGTTAATAACTATTTAATAGTTACCTAGTTAAAATAATTCCAAAATTACCTGTAAAATAAATCCTAACCTAAGTTACAATTAAACCTAACACTACACTATCAATACATTAATTAAATAAACTACCTACAATTATCTACAATTAAATCAACTAAACTAAATTACAAAAAACCCCACTAAATTACAAAAAACAAACAAACACTAAATTACAAAAAATAAAAAAAGATTACAAGAATTTTACACTAATTACACCTACTCTAAGCCCCCTAAAAAAATAATAAAGCCCCCCAAAATAAAAAAATGCCCTACCCTATTCTAAAATAAATATTTTTCAGCTCTATTCTAAAATAAATATTTTACAGCTCTTTTACCTTACCAGCCCTTAAAAGGGCCTTTTGCGAGGCATGCCCCAAAGAAAACAGCTCTTTTGCCTGTAAAAAAACATACAATACCCCACCCAACATTACAACCCACCACCCACATACCCCTAATCTAACCCAAACCCCCCTTAAAAAACCTAACACTAAGCCCCTGAAGATCTTCCTACCTTGTCTTCACCACGCCGGGTATCACCAATCCGTCCAGAAGAGGGTCCGAAGTCTTCATCCTATCTGGCAAGAAGAGGTCCAGAAGAGGCTCTGAAGTCTTCATCCTATCCGGCAAGAAGAGGAGATCCGGACCGGCAAACATCTTCATCCAAGCGGCATCTTCTATCTTCTTCCATCCAGCGCGGAGCGGGACGATCTTGAAGCAGCCGACGCGGATCCATCCTCTTCTAACGACGTCCTAAGTCCGAATGAAGGTTCCTTTAAATGACATCATCCAAGATGGCGTCCCTCGAATTCCGATTGGCTGATAGGATTCTATCAGCCAATCGGAATTAAGGTAGGAAAAATCTGATTGGCTGATTGAATCAGCCAATCAGATTAAAGTTCAATCCGATTGGCTGATCTAATCAGCCAATCAGATTGAGCTCGCATTCTATTGTTCCAAACATTGTAGATAGTTTATTTAATTAATTTATTGATAGTGTAGTGTTAGGTTTAATTGTAACTTAGGTTAGGATTTATTTTACAGGTAATTTTGTAATTATTTTAACTAGGTAGCTATTAAATAGTTATTAACTATTTAATAGCTATTGTACCTGGTTAAAATAAATAAAAAGTTGCCTGTAAAATAAATATTAATCCTAAAATAGCTACAATATAATTATTAGTTATATTGTAGCTATATTAGGGTTTATTTTACAGGTAAGTATTTAGATTTAAATAGGATTAATTTATTTAATAAGATTTATTTTATTTCGTTAGATTTAAATTATATTTAATTTAGGGGGGTGTTAGGGTTAGGGTTAGACTTAGCTTTAGGGGTTAATACATTTATTAGAGTAGCGGCGAGGTCCGGTCGGCAGATTAGGGGTTAATACTTGAAGTTAGGTGTCGGCGATGTTAGGGAGGGCAGATTAGGGGTTAATACTATTTATTATAGGGTTTGCGAGGCGGGAGTGATGCGGATTAGGGGTTAATAAATTTATTATAGTAGCGGTGAGGTCCGGTCGTCAGATTAGGGGTTAATAATTGTAGGTAGGTAGGTAGCGGCGACATTGGGGGGGGGGGGAAGATTAGGGGGTAATAAATATTATGTAGGGGTCTGCGATGTTAGGGGCAGCATATTAGGGGTACATAGGGATAATGTAGGTTGCGGCGGTGTGCGGTCGGCAGATTAGGGGTTACAAAAATGTAATAGAGTGGCGGCGATGTGGGGGGGGCCTCGGTTTAGGGGTACATAGGTAGTTTATGGGTGTTAGTGTACTTTAGAGCACAGTAGTTAAGAGCTTTATGAACCGGCGTTAGCCCATAAAGCTCTTAACTCCTGGCTTTTTTCTGCGGCTGGAGTCTTGATCCCATTGAAAAGATAGGATACGCAAATGGCGTAAGGGGATATGTGGTATGGAAAAGTTGTGGCTGGAAAGTGAGCGTTAGACCCTTTCCTGACTGACTCTAAATACCAGCGGGCGGCCAAAACCAGCGTTAGAACCCCCTAGCGCTGGTTTTGACGGCTAACGCAGAACTCTAAATCTAGGCGTAAGATATTCAGTATGTCCCTCTAAAGTGGTCATCAATAAAGGTATAGTATGCTATGTTATAGGTCCATTACGAATTAGAGAACCATCTATTAGTTTTATGAAAACAGGTTTTTGCTTTTCAATACAAGGTATTTTATGTAGCATCTATGAAACAAACAAAAGCCCCTGAGTCAAGAATAGCGTCAGTCTTGATTTGTAGATGGTCCCACTGTAAGGATAGAGAGAGTGTGAGTGATTTATGTTCTACTTTTGATGTGGTAGAGTAAATGTTTAATGGCTTACCCTTCTTTTGTCTGTGTAGGATGGGGCAGGTTGCTACTGTATGTTCTTTGTTGGCACAGTATAAACAGAGATTAGAGACTCGTCATCTGGTCTTTTCCTCGGATGTCAATGGTCCTTTAATTATACCTATTTCCATGGGTGCATGTTGGTAGTTAGTCTTTTCAGTATTGGGGACTGACAGTCTCTTAAAGGGTGAGTCCGTTGCTAATCTTTCTAAGGGTCTTTCTCTTAATCTGCGGTCTAGAGTAGTTGCCAACTTAATCAGGCCGTTTAATGTGTCTGGCATCTCTAACCTGGATAGCTCATCTT
Source organism: Bombina bombina (assembly GCF_027579735.1). Lineage (NCBI taxonomy): Eukaryota > Metazoa > Chordata > Amphibia > Anura > Bombinatoridae > Bombina > Bombina bombina. Next base: position 1,099,522,782 of record NC_069502.1, on the reverse strand, counting down.
TTAAGGTGTAACTGAGACCCAATCTACATTGTTTTTTTAGGGATTTGTCGTTCCATTGGGAATTGGTTGCCCACATTTGGAAGTCAGTTATGAACTCTTCTAGAGGGCGTTTCCACTGTTTGAGGGCTCTCAATTTAGTCTCAGCATTTATCTGAGTGTTGCTATCCTCATACAGAGCTGCCATGGAACTGAAAAATTGATCCAATGAATCTAAAATTGGGCTATTGGATTCAAAGAAGCGATTAGCCCATGCCCTAGGTTCACCGGTAAGGTATGAGATGGTTGTGCATACTTTTATTTTTTCTGAGCAATAAATTCTGGGTTTCATTGCATATAAAATTTTACCAGAGAACAAGGCTGGGGGATTCATTTGTGAAATTCAAAACTGTGAGGAAAAAGATGTGGTGTAAAGTCAGTCCAGTGAGGATAGGTAGTCAAAAGTGTTGCACACTGATCCCTGATGGACAGTTATCAATATAGACTGCTCAAATATCCGTAATGGGAGGGCATCCAATGCACCTTATTGCACTTTATTATCCTTATTGCAGTGAAAAAGAAAAGCCATCCAGAGTACACCACTTCAAGTTCAAATAACAATCCGCCCTGTGAACGGGCGCTTTTATCAACAGAGAGATTCCTCCGTCCCCCTGTTCAATAGTGTTTGTGGAAATCAGACCTTTCAGTTACTCAGTACAACTCGTCAAATGTGTGTAAATGAAATAACAGTAACACAGCTCCCCAGACACGGCTGAACACATACCTCTTGTTCCTGGCAGCGTTTTTTGTATCAGGCATGTTGCCACTTCACATACCCACAGCCATCTCTCCGTCTGAGTGAGCTCCGGTCACAAGTCCAAGACAGCGCTCCAATGTAATGAGTTACCCCTGCAGCCCTATGCCGTATGCTCCGTGCTCACTCTGGCCAGAGTGCAATCAGAAATGAAGGAACATATGAGAAGCACATGAGCAGCAGCAATATAGTGCATTTATTTGTAAATCCAGTGTTGGACAAAAGACAAAAGTGCAAAAAAAGGACAGCAAATTCAAGGGTAATAGTTACCCGTGTAAAAACAGAGACAGTATTAGCTGGAGTTTTTTTAGTAAACGGCTTACGCGTTTCGGCCTAAACCTTACTCATAGCCTTGTTAAAATTAGCACGATACCTACGTGCTATAAAACCTCACTCCAGCATTGATTGGCCGCCAGAATCCTAACCTGTGTTTTGCTGGCCAATCAGGAATACCTAAACACACACACCCACCATTAGAGCAAATACGTAAGCACACGCTCATATCTAGGGGAGTGCCCGCCCATCTGGTACAGCATAGCAACCGGCAGCACACTCCCCCTGGGGGTGTACTAACGAGCCCCTCAACCCTCCTGCTAAGCATTGTGCATGGATCAACTTGTAAGTGTCGCAGGATTACCAAGATCCAAACGAACTATTACACTACATACAAGTTTAGAAATGACTTGATCCCGATGCACACGGCGAAGCAAGGATGGATCAGAGGCTATAAATACAGGGACAATGTATATACAAAGGGGCAGATTACCAGATAGAGCTCCACTGAACAAGTAGTCAAAGATCATTTAAATTCCTTCTGCCGTAAATCCAGTTACATGTACATAGGAATAATGCAGTGGTGCTGAATGCTAATCTGCGTGCACAAAGGGGGAAAGGGTTGCAAGGTTCCGTTCCACAAAAGACGGAGATGAACCAAAAATGAAAAATAAAAATAAACCAAAGATAAATATAGAGGGAGGAATATGAATACAGTATAGCCTGTACAAAAGTGGGGAAGACTGGAATTAATCAAGTTTAACATTCAACAATCAACCTTCTAACAATGTCCCGGTGACCCATATTGTACATGACCAATAACCTACGAACATACCCAAAGCTGGCATAAAACTAAGAACATGAAATTAGAACTTATCATATTATCCAGATTAGTCCTGATGCACAGACCAAAAATTAATAAGGTCAAACTCAGAGTTGAGGCCTTCTGGAGTTCTGGTACTCAACTTAAAAATCCAGAAGGCCTCTCTCTCCCCCAGCTTGCCAACACGATCAGTCAGACCCTTCTTGGGTGGGACCTTGTCAATAATGGTCCAAGTCAGTGATCTAGACGATTTCTGATGTACCTCAGCAAAATGTTTCACTAGGGGGGTCGTCATGGTACCTATCCTGATGTCTGACAGGTGTTCTTTAATACGTGTTCTCGCCTCCCTAGTGGTGAGTCCTACGTACTGAAGGGAACAGCTGTTGCATGTGATAAGGTAAATGATGAATGTCTGTCTACAATTAAGGCAGAATTTGATCCTAAAGGACTCACCTGTCATTGTGGAGACAAAAGAGTCTCCCACATTCACCTTCTCACACGCAACACACGTATGGTGATGGCATTTGAACATCCCCAGGCTAGTAAGCCATGATGAGGGAATTGTCCCTCCAACTGTCCCTATCCTGGTGGGTGCCACCAAATTACCTACAGTTTTATTCCTCCTGTACGCAAATCTGACTCCCTGGTCAATCACTCCTGCTAAGCCATCATCCGCTGTCAGGAGCTTGAGATGTTTGCCTACAATTTGACAGACTTCCTCATACTGTCTAGAATATTCGGTAATGAAAGTGACCTTGGAGTCAGAGTTAAGCAGAGGATCAGAAATCTTATAGTTAGTTTTCTTCTGACCCAGAAGACCCGTTCTCGGTATCCTGTCCACCGCTTTCCTTGCCTTTCTGATGGTTCGTGTATCATAACCCCTCTCACTCAATTTAAGGGACAATTCATCCACCCGAGCTTCATACCTCTGGGGTTCTGAGCAATTCCTCTTCAGATGGATGAATTGACTCTTGGCCACACCTCCAAATACCCTACGTGGGTGACAACTTGAGGCGTGGAGGAGTGAGTTACCAGCAATGGGTTTATGATACACATCAGTCTTTACCCTCTGGCCTGGAATACCCACCAAAGTGGCATCCAGGAAATTCACCCGGGAGATTTGTATCTCCGAGGTGAACTCAATGTCAACATCATTCCTGTTTAGATATTCTGTGAATTCCACCAGGAGAGACCCAGATCCCCCCCAAATAAAGAGGAGATCATCAATGTAGCGTCCAAACCAAATGATCTCGCCCCGGTGGGGGTTCCTATCTCCAAAGACGTGGGACAGCTCCCACCAACCCATAAATAGGTTGGCATAAGAAAGGGCAAATTTAGCCCCCATTGCTGTCACACATCTCTGGAGATAGTACTCCCCACCGAACTCGAAATAGTTATGGGTCAAAAGAAACCTAGTGACTTCCACCACATAATCAGAAAAGTCAGAGTTATCAAAAAATCTGGTCATAAAGAAATGAATAGCCTCTAGACCCTTATTGTGTGGAATCGAGGTGTAGAGGGATTTTACATCCACAGTGAGCCATCTGTAGTTTTCTTGCCACACAATATCCTCAAGCAAGTTAATAACGTGTCTGGTGTCAGCCAGATGGCTCCACAGGGTACTCACCATGGGCTGTAAAATGCCATCAAGCCATTCAGACATGTGTTCTAACAATGAGCCTATACCACTCACAATTGGCCTCCCCTGGACATTTGTTAATGTTTTATGCACCTTAGGTAAATGACTAAAGGTCGCAATCGTGGGGTTGCGGAGAGAAAGGCTGAGAGATTAGGTCACGGAAGTAGATCCGGAGATGGAGTCGGAGGATCCGCAGCAGGGGAGTTCAGCTATCAGCTTACATACACTAGAACAGGAGACACAGC